>NC_139722.1:70869470-71334470 GCF_964211835.1 Anser anser
CCTTTTCCCCTAGTCCCAACTTCAGATCAGTTTAAAATCTGCAACAGAAACCACAGACCTCACTTTAATGAGGAAATTAGTCCAATTCCTATTTAGACATAGTGCACTGGCTATGTTCCCATCTTGTTAACCACTCTATTCATCTATATCCATCAGTCTCAATGGATGAAACCAATACTGACACTAATAACTTTGCTTCCAGTGTCTGAATGCTGCTGAATGGAAGGAGACTAAATGCAGCTGAATTTCTCTACAGAATGTGGGTTTTTTGTCTTCCTCCCCTGAAAATATTTTACAGTGTTTCAAACAGAAAGATTCTGATGGTGCTGCACTGATGTTATTTAACATTAGGTATTATTATCATTGTTCTCAGAAATTTTCTGATACCCATTGCTGTACAACTTGACATTGTACAGGCTTATTGAAATTGCCAAAAGAGGCTGCTCTGCCCTGCAAGCTACTGTGTTCTGAAACTTCATCTAAAAGCCTTGCCTACATGGCTTCTTACACACTTTGTAAAAAGACTAGCTACCACATTAATATATTATGAAGAACTGAAGGATTGATCAAGTTCCCACCTTGCCGTACCCTCAGTCATACCATGAACAGTTCTTTATTTGTTTTCACACTGGCAGTATCAAATCTAACTACTTCCTATTCCAAAATAGTCATCATATCCTATACACAACATGTCTATTATATATGTAATAGCGTATCCTACAAACACTTGCATGCTTCCTATAAATATAAGCAAACCCCTATCCTTGGTTATCTTCCATATATCGTGCGACTGTTACAACCTTACAAGGCTCAAGTGCTACCAACATTATTAAAACAGTTACTGTTTTTCAGTTACTGATCAACCACTAACAAAGTCTATCTGCATTCCTAAACCATCAAAGTGAGGTCTTATTAAACAAGGAACGTAACATTGGGGGAAAAAATTATGCCTGCTAATAAAAAAATGGGCATTAGACTGTCTTACACAGAAGCATTTCAGCATTATTTGCCTCCCTCTGCAAATTATAAGATTTTCTCTTTGCCAAAACCAGAAGTACACAGCTTAATACTATAACATAGGACCTGTTGTGAGGTAACACACACACACAAATTGTAACCAGGTCATAAATGTTAAAATGCAAAAGGAAGGAAATGCCCGTTATTCATCTTCCAGGCAGTATTCAGACATTCATGAAATTGAAAGTTAATGTACCAGGGACTTTCATTATCTGACCCATTCTATCCTATCCATTAGAATCCCATACTACAGGAGACAGAGGACCAATATGTCACTAATACAAGACGGAAAAGGTCACAAAAACTAAGCATCAATAAGACATTACTTCTCTATTAAATTTCACAACACTCAGCAGAAAACACACTTGCTGAAACCAGAATATTTTATTATGTAATTCAGCCAAACTGAGAGAAATATATGTTTACCACAGCAAGGGCATAATGATTAGTTGTCGAGTGAAAATAATGACTTTTTTCTCCATTTCCTTATTAAAGACATGTTGTTTGTTTAAAAACAAACAAACAAGCACACAAACAAAAACACTGCTTTTTTTTTTTTTCTTTTTAAGGATATTTATTACCACAGAAATATGTTGTTCCTCTGACTATAGCAAACATTCCCTTTCACACAACTGAAAATATAATATTATACAATATTTACTGTTATGTTGAGAAGTCAAGCAAATTTGCTTTCCATTTCCTCTAGTGGAATATTTCATTTATTTAGAATAGCTTTCAGTAAGAACAATATCACTTCTTCTGCAGTATCATTTTAATGTAAGAAAATGATGTACTGACTCCCCTGAGCTTTCACTGTCCTGTTTCTCCCCCACTACTGCTGCTCAAGCTCCTCCATACACATTGCTTAAACTGCACAGCTGAGAAAAATGCACAGCAGAAACTGATGTGCGATTAAATTATTATGAACCGACTTATAAAAATAAATATATAAAAATGCTGTTCCAGAAAATATGTGAACATTCAGAATATTTAAATGCTGCAACTAGCTTTTTGTGAGGCAAAGCTTGCTGTCAAAGATCTCGGGACTCACCCAGACGACAACATTTTTCTTCATGCTGCCCTATCTAGTAATGGCCAAAGAGGAGCACGACCAACAACAGTAGACCTCTCATCCTCATAGAGGATGACAACCTTGTCCACAGTGAGGTGGTTAGGTGCTGGTGGATGTTGAGCCACAAGGTTTCCTTCACTACTTCATGAATTTTGGGGAATGCCACAGGAACAAGTGGTTGCAGCCGGCCAAGCTCTCTCTTGATGCATTGGTTTGGAGGTGCTATGATTTTACAGTAGCACCAATAAACACCTGGAGACTGGGATAAAATTTACCATTTACAGGTAAATAAATATATCCAATTCCTTCAGCAAAACAACCTTTATTAAAATTATTTGCAAAGGTATAAAAGCAACATGTAGACTGACTAGAGTACTTAGGGTGATACAAAGAAGATACAAAAATGAAAATATGATGAGATTAAGGAAAGAAGATTACAGGAAGGAAATTTCATTTCCTAATAGCAGACTGGACAAGGTGACACAAAATGTACTACAGCATGTGTGACTTAAAGGGCAACCCTTTCTGGCCAGCTGAAAGATACAAGAGATCACTACAAGTCTTCCTCTCTGACCCCCTACCCTTTTCTGTCACGATGGTTTGAATGTTAGATTAATGGTGCAAACTGGAAAGTGGCTGAAGAAAAGTCTGACATGATTTCAAGTCAGCTGGAGCCTTGGGAAACAACTTCCACCCTCTATCTTCTGAACATCTCTGAAGACACTAAATATTTGCAATCTTTAATTGGAAATTTGTAGTCTCTAAGATTTTTTCTTAGAAAACAGAAATAATTATTAGAATAAGATAATTGCAACTACAGAAATTCAGAACTGCAGAGTGACAAAGAGTAAATCAAAGGGCTTGAAGACAAGCTATTGCCTTGCCTTGTGCTCACTGGCTTTCAGTGTCTAGGTTTAACCACATTGCTCGTCATCGTATCAGAGGGCATGGGAAAGCCCCTCTTTTCACCCGCTCAGACTGGGCTTCCCAAAGCCCATCAGCTTCCGGCTTTCCCAGGGTCTCCGAGGCTGTGTGCAGCTGAAGGCTCCTGCTGGCTGAGATGCTCTGCTCTGCCACGAGTGACAGAAGTGGGGCTCAGTGGCTCTTGGGAAAAACTGCCTTCTCCAGAACCCTCTCCAGAAGGCTAAACATGAGAAATGCTGACCAGGTCAAAGTGAGAAATCCACCGGTTCTCCCTCTTCTATCTTTCCTCAATAATTTAAAATTCAATATTTAACCAATAAGTATGAACAAGCATAAAAAGACTTCTATTACCTATCAAGAAACACAAAATCCAAAAATTATATGGGTGCATACGGCTCATTTAAAGCATCTGTGTTTATTTACAATGAACCCCATAGTTTAAGGAGACAGAAGGGCATACTTGGTTAGCTTTCACTCTTGCTTTGATAAACACTTTGCAGTAGACTGTGACACAATTTCTATTTTCAAAGTTGCCTTTGCTTTTTAACTATGCCTGAAAGACTGAATCAATAGTAACACAGACAAGGTTAGTAGTTACTGGATAACCTCTGTCCAAGCTAGCAGGTCCTTGAGGCACGAGAAACTAATGCAAAATCAAAGTTAATAGTGCTGAAAAAAAATACATAAATCCCTGAATACATGCTACCTGATGTTGCCTCTTACCCAATCTGCTTAATATATTTGAGATAACAGAGAAGATAACCCAATAGTCCTTTCCCATCCTAATCTTTTTTTTTCTCTTCGACAACACTATTATATAAAAGAAAGCTAGAAACACAGAAAGAAATTACAACTGATTTTTGTTAAAATTAACTTGTAAAAGACAAGAAGGAATCATTGATTGATTGATTGATTTCTTTTATTGTATATCCCTGAATTAAATTCCCTGGACGAAATGGTAGTTCCATCTTTGTGCCCACTATCGTTTAATAAGGGCCACAGTTAACTGGAGCATTAGGTGGTGGGACTGTTCCTCCTTTAAAAATGAGTCTGAAGTTTTCATCTCTCCTTTGAAACAAGGTGGTCATTCACATGACATCTTCTGCCTGCAGGTGTGCTATTGAGGAGTCACCCCAACACATAAAGACAATTGCATAAAGACAATGAATTGCAAACCACAAATATTAAGTTTGCCAATATGATTCATTACTAATTTATTCAGCCTCTGACCATAACCAAACTTAGTTTTCAAACACTGCAATGCTGAAAATCGCTTCTCTCTTAACAGATTCCAGCTAATCCAACCCATATAGTTTTACCTAAGGAGATCAGTATTATGGCACTACACATGAGAACCCCCCAATAGTTAAACACCACCAAAAAAAACCCTCTTAAAATAACCTGTTACTACACATCATGCAAAATACAGCCCTTTACAATATTTTACAGTTTGGACAGGCAATAGAAAACATTTCCAACTGCAGTATGCACTTATTTGTGAAAGCTAGGAGTTGTTTTATAAATGTATTTGGGAAACACAAGGTTTTTCAGCCAGTCAGGACATTTTCCTATTTAAACATTGATTAAAAATCCTTGCAAAGCAAACCAAGAAGTTGAGAGAGAAATTTTGCAGTGAACAGAAAAGCAGCTGTTTTCTCTCCCTGAAGTCTTATTAATTTAACCAATTGTTTCTTTAAACAACAACAGCAAAAATAATGAAGACAAACTTTAGCTTTTGTTAAACATGTCTCAAGCAGAAGATGTGTGTTGACTAAATTGGTATTTTTCCACGTGAAGGGCATGAGAGGGCATATAAATTTAATCACATGCTATGTTTCAATACCATTTTAGTATGTGATGGGACAAAATACTCTTCGCTGCTGCTTTAAGATTCCTAAAGAATTCCCAAGCAAAACTTTTCAAGCACTTGCAGAAAATCAATGCATTAAAATATCACTGAAAAGCTTTGAACTTTGGCTCTTCAGATGAAAACTGCTTTAATGCAATGTAAGGCTGAGAAATTTGGTTGTAGTCTAAGTGGATTTAGAAAAAAAAACACACAACAAAAAAAACACATATATTTACCCCTTGAATAAAAGTAAATAAATTAATTCTCCATGACAATTAACAGCATCCTGTGCTGTTGTCTTTAGTGACTTTATCTGAATATCACGACCTTGTTTACAAATTGTGATTTTGAAATGCCAAGCTTCTGAGTTCAGACACCATTTTTTTTTTTTCTTTCTTTCCGGTCAGTTGCCTTTAACGATTTTCTCTTTTCTACAAATATCTGTAGCCAGAGCATCTATTTTCTGCACATGAGCAAGGACACTTGTGCACTAAGAAAGCACTACCACTTACAATGCTTTTCACTCCTCTTCTGTCTTGTTGGTAAAGAAGCATAAACAATAAAGCATTCAATATCTCTCAAAATACCTATTTATTTGACATAATTCCATGTATTACTGTCACCATTTACCACTATTTGATTTGATTAGATCCTCCTGCCAAAATTCATTATAGAGAAATTTGATACAATAACAAATAATAAAGTCTGCTCATTCATATGTTTTTAAACTATTTTGCTGCTATAGAACAAAAATGGTATTTCCTACCTTGGTTGCCACTTAAGATAGTGCAAAACATAGTCATGAATCTTTGAACACTTTGTGTATGCAGGATATCCAAATTGGAACAGAGCACTGTATTAAGGAACCCTATATTTATTATTAGAAGTGATGCTGAAATTGCTGGTTAGGTAGGATGAGACAGAACACCCTTAACAATCCCCTGCAAACAACATCACTGCAAGAAATGTTTCTAAACTGGTAAAATGATAAATCCTCTACTTATAAACCTAGTCTGGCCTAAGTAACAAGCAACTGAAACTTGCTACTGCACTTGTTCAGTAACCTCCAAGACACTGAGTTGGGAGTCTTGGATAACTGTATAAGCAACTACCCAAATGACAAAATACCATACAATCTTGTCTCTCTAAAGACAGATTCAGCAAAATAAACTAACCTTATCATGATTAAGAACTGTGATGCTTAAAAAGGTAAGCAGGAGCTAAAGTCTTTGGTCTGAAAGCTCTCCTGAATCAGGACCAGAGCAACCTTTTTAGTCCTGCGCTAAAGATTAAGATTTACCAGGGGAATGGTTAATAGTGGTTTTACCCAGCTGGGCAGCTGAGCTCTACCACACCCACTCTCTCACTCCCCCTCCTCAAAGGGAAAGGGGGAGTAAAATATGACGGAAAGGGCTCAGGGCTTGAGATAAGGACAGGGACATCACTCTATGATCATCGTCATGGGCAAAACAGACCCAGCATAGGGAGATTAATATAATTTATTGCCTATCACTTGTGGACTAGAATACTGAGAAACTAAAAGCAAACTAAAATCACCTTCCCCCCATCCATCCTCTTCTACCTTCTTCCTTAAGAGGCACAGAGGAACAGGGAATGGGGGCTGCGGTCAGTCCCTAACACTAACATTTCGTCTCCACCGCTCCCTCATGGTCACTCCCTGCCCCTGCTCCACGTGGGGTCCCTCCCACGGGATGCCGTCCTTCTGTTAGGAGCAATCTGTTAGGAGTTGCTCCAGCACAGGTCCCCCACGGGCGGGCGGCAGCTCCCCCCAGACCCCCTGCTCCTGCGTGGGCTCCTCTCCACGGGCTGCAGCTCCGGCCCGGGGCCTGCTCCTGCGGGGGCTCTCCATGGGCCGCAGCCTCCTCCAGGCCACATCCACCTGCTCCACCGGGGGCTCCTCCACCCATGGGCTGCAGCGTGGAGATCTGCTCCGTGTGGGACCCGTGGGCTGCAGGGGGACAGCCTGCTCCACCAGGGGCCTCTCCACAGGCCGCAGGGGAACTGCTGCTGTGTGCCTGGAGCACCTCCTGCCCTCCTGCTGCAGTGAACTGGGGGTCTGCAGGGCTGGTTCTCACTCCTCTCTCCCAAATGCTGTTGCACAGCAGTTTGTTTTTTTCCCTGTCTTAAATCTGCTCTCCCAGAGGCCTAACCAGCGTCACTCACGGCTTGGCTCTGGCCAGCAGTGTGTCCCTTTTGGAGCCAGCCTTTTCCTGACATGGGGAAGCTGCTGAGCTCTTTTCAAAGAGGCCACCCCTGTAGGGCCCTGCTACCAAAACCTTGCCATGTAAACCCAATACAATGGTATAGGTGAACTTCTGTGCTTTTATCTTGTCACCATAAAAATACTGCCACTGTGGAAATATTGAAGGGCTTAGCATTAGTGTTGCCAAGATACTAGGTATGTGTAAGTATACCCATATTCACCCCAACTAGCTATTCCTTGCTGAACATGCACAAATAATATTAGGTGTCATCACTCCCTTATTTCACATAAATGAGAACTAGAAATGAAAGAAAGGATGGTCACAATAAAAGTGCATTGACAGAAGTCATCAAGTTACAACACTGTTACCAATTATAATTTACCAAATCTTCATTACAACACATTTTTATAAATTACTCCTATAAAAAATGAATACTTAAAATGAAAAATGCTCGTTCTTCCATGTCAGCCTAGCTGAAATCCCAATTTTCATTTAATTCTTATTTAGACACAAATGTAGCACATACCTCCCTCTTCTTCAGTAGTAACATCTTCAGGTAAATATTATCTAATGTCTGTCCTTTTGGGTGGAGGAAGGAAGAGAGAAATTCTCCATGTTGCAGGAATTCCAACAGATTTTGAAACTGATCGAAGTTCCTAGAGATCACCGCAGGATACAAAACTGTATAATGGAAACTTCTACTTTAATTATGCAGTAAATACAGGTGCCACAAGAGAAGGTTTATTATTGGGATATCAGTTGTTTTCCCCTAGCTCTCAATAATATCCATTGTGTGAGCTTTCCCACCAACATGCCACAAGAATTCAATGGAAATTTTATTTAAAAGATCATTTTCTCCATTCAGCTAGACCCTTACTCCAAATTAAATGCTGTAGGAAAGGTCTGGATCCATGGTGTAGGCTGCAGCCCAAAGCATCTGTGGAACCTTCTCCACATTAACCCTTTTCCTCATGTACAGGACTGGACTGCCTCCCCAATGACAGAGCAAAAATGACAGCTCTCTTCTGGCTCTTCACGGAGTAAGGAAAGCCTGCCACTGGCTAAGGAAAAAGGGGAGGAATATGGCTTAACAGCAAGCTCTCTCTTCCTTCATTTCATGAAAACTGCTCCGCTCCTAGGACACAAGAGGAGCACAGAGGCTGTGCAGTCTCAAGGGAGGATTCCCAAACTGCAGATTTCATACCACACCCCTTATTTAATTCTAGCATTGTCTCTCCTAACACAATGGAAAAAATATATATGTATATATATAATCAAGACTTCATTTTCCTTCAAGTCATGAAGAAAAATTGCCTTTTGTCCTTTCACACGATCTCTGTCTTCAATTAGAGGACTCCACTCCAAGAAGAACAAGTATGGGTAGGAACAGAGAACCAAAGTACAACAAAAAGCAAGATGCTACCATAGACAGAAGGTTAAGGAAGAGAAGAAAGAAGAAGTGAAGAAGCAGCCATATTCTCACTGTCTACAAGATGAGAACAAGATTTATCCTAACTTTTGTGCCTGGGCATGGAAAGACAGTATCACATTGTTTCTAAAATGCTAAAAAGAGGGGGCAGCAGGCTTAAGTAAAGAGAAAGAAATGGTGCCCACAAGGTCTGTTAGTTATCTAGGGTATAATTTCTTGTAACAGCAGAGAAGACCTGAGGAAGGAGTGAAGTCCAGCATTAATTAATTTGATTTTGCCAAGATACTAGAGATGACTGACTTCATTTGGCTAGGAAATATTTAATTGTGAAAGGGTTAAACTGATTATTTTGATCACAGAAATGATTTATTCCAGAGAATTAAAGATATATGGAGGGAAATTAACCAAAGAAATGTAGGAAGGCGACCAAGTGGCAATACAGCATTTCTCATCCCCTTCCAGGTAAACTGGCTTAATATGTTAACTCTAGAGGTCTGAGAGATTTTACCCAGGGAAGAATCCTTAGTAACCAACATCTATAAATATTTGGCTTGCTTAAAGTCTTGGCAAAACACATTTCTAAGTAATCCAGCTAAGAAAACAAATGTTCCAATTTTGAGACAGTCTGAAACTGAGTACCAAATGGTACACATAAGGATCAAAAGATTGTGTGCACAGCCACCTAACATGCATGGCAATGAATGCTTGTTAAAAAGTATTTGAATAGTTTCAGATGACTCATTGAGACTTTGCTGAAAATATGGCTTCCATATTTAAGTGAATTGCTTATTTTTCAAAGTAGAATTTTTAATACCAGATAGTAATGTGTGCATGATTTTTTTTTTTTAATATATATTTTTTTCACATGTAAAGCTTTAAATTTCATGGCACCTTTATTACTAGGCAGGAGAAAGTAATGTTTTCTTGAATGAAATGCTCCAAATACCAACAGGTAGAGGATGGAAATATTTTCTTCTCCCCTCTTCATGCTTCCAATGGCAAAAAAATTTAAACTTAGCATCAGTTGCATACTTGCAAGCAGCTCTGAGTATTTTAATGGAGCAGACTGATAGGACTCATCTCAAGTAAATCTACTGAATAAGATTCTGCAGGCTTCTCAGCGGATGCTGAAGGGATGCTGTTGCCTGACTAACTCGTGTCATTGGGGCTAAGGTGACAGGAAGCAGTAGTTCTACTGTGTGTGACTCAGTTTGCTTCTCACTTTCAGAATTTGCATTTTATCCAACTTTCTGAGCAAGAATAGATGCTTCTTACCCAAGAAGAATGTGTATATGATAAGCTTCCACAACGCTAATTGCAGGCTTGATTTTCAATTTAGGGTTAATGTCAGAAGAAAAGCTAACGTCAGTTCTAAACATATCTTCCCTCCCCTTAAACTTGATGAGTCTGACCGCTATGTTACCAAGCACCAATTCATTTCACCCAAACTAATCAATCTCTATTTGTAGTCTGAGCTAATTTGTCACAAATGCATTCACAAAATACCTTTATTTGTCCTAATTTTTGTAGCTCATCTCATTTTCTCTTCTACACATTTCCCTGGCCAAGGAGGATGATCTGATTAAGATTCTGTTTAAAAGTAACATGGTGTTGGCTGAAGCTGACTTTTGTACCCTTGCCAACAGAAAATGATCGACATTAATAATAACCCATATTGTAGCTATTCTCCATGGTGATAGCAAAGTAATGGCTGATGCAAAGCCAGCGCCAGTATTTTGAAACAATCAGGGAAACAAAATGGGCCCACATACCTGGCAGCAATAAGAGTCCCTCCACTGATGGATGGGAATAAATATAAAGGCTGATAGCACAGTAATAAAACAATGATGATAACCCAAAATTATTTATTACAAGGCAAGAACACTGCTGCCTGCTCAGGCTCAGCTGTAAATGGAAGCCGACATCAATGGATGACTCTCAGCAAGAAAACATGGCCCGTTTTAATTTGGGAAGTGTCATCTCATTTTTTAAGGTGAAAGCCATTATCAGAGGTGACAATGATCTATAGTGAATCAAAAGAAACAATAAAAACCCATACTTAACCCCTCAATCCATTACATTTGCTACAGATAGTAACTTCCTTTCAAATACCAAAGTGACATCTTAGGAAGCTGAAAAACACCACTAACATCTTCTCAGAAATCAAAAGTCCTATTTGGTTTATTAAAGAAGGACCAGAAGTGATACTCTTATAATATTTTCTTTGAAGATAATACGATCGGCCAATATTATTCAGACAACGACTGCTGCTGAAGAACAGCGCACCCCATCAGAAATAATGAAAGAACACAAAATAAAAACCTAAAATAAAGTAAAATTCTGATGTGCTGTGTTCAGTAACTCCTGGAGAGTCTAGTCACCAAGGAAAACATTTCTCCTCACCATTATCTGGCTTAACATGACTAAACCTATATTGACATATTTAAGACAGATAATGTGCAAAAGAAGTCTTACGGCACATCCCATATAAGTTCTATGGCCTCCAGTAAATGTTTCCATAGAAACACCTTTGCCACAAGAAAGGTGTACTTTTGCAAAGGACTTGGGGGTTAAACATTCAGATTCCCATGGCAACTGTTGTGTCCAAAGGCTGAAGTACCATGTGTCAGTGCCTTTTGGAGAAGTATACAGGAGAAAGAAGGAGAAAAAAAAAGTCACCCAATATTTTCTTCACTGGAACTCGTAATCATAGCTGATAACCATCCAAAGTTACCTGAATGTGAAATGCCTCCAGACTGTATTTGGAGTTAAAAAGTTTGTGTGAGAAGGGTAATAAAACAATGGAAAAACAAAGGAAAATAGTACTATTGATTCAAATGGCAGTGAGTAATGTGACACACTCTCAATGAGTAAGACCTATTATGTTTTATATTTCTTAAAGTCAGAAAAGGGTCTCAAAAATCCCCCAGATATGCCTAATACTGAATAACCTATTAGCACAAAAAAATCAGAGTCCTTTTCGTCCATTGGATTTTATGATTTTATTCTAAAAGAACTGACTTTAGTTTTCAGTCATGCATTCAACCACCATCACTTGCTGGGAACAGACTCTACTTGCAGACGACATTGCTTGACAGAGGTCTAGGGTAAGACTGCTGAAAGAGGGCTACATATTTCTCATACTTCAGAAACTTCTCTACAGGCTAATCTAGAGCAGCCCTGTGGGAGCCCTAAAAAAGAGCAAACATTTATTAAAAGCAGACTGCCAGACAGTACTTCTATTTTTCAGTGCAGTCCTTCTCCCTTCTACTAACAAAACAGAAGACACCTTATAGCATAATATCTCTGTCCATACTGTCATTGTTTTCCTTCTCTCTAAAATACTTCCCCAGAGATTTCTTCTACAGCCTTTCATACCTCTAAATTTTTTGTTGCAGAATCTCAGGTTTGGGTCAACTAAAATTATCAACCCTCTTCCCTGTTCTGAAATCTAAGAAGTCAAAATGATCCACATCCCATGCTCTGCAAAGCACATCTTGCCACATGACCCATTTGATGCTTGCGTATTTATATGACTAATATATCTGGATATTTTTCATAATTATTTAATAAATTGTTCTAGATAAAATCTTGTTAAAAATGTGCTGAATAGTAAAGCATATTTCCTTCACTAAGATGCACGTAGTGCTCAAAGATCCTTTATCCAGTTATGGTAAAGCCTTACAACTCGTAGTAAAAAAATACAAATGAGGGGAAAAGATGTATTTTCTTTTCTTTTGTTAGTTAGAACCTAGATCTCTGCTTTTTTTTTTTCTTACCTGTTTTGAACCTCTTTAAACATGTTTAAATATTTTAACTATGCTTTAAAAGAAAGTAGAATTCTTATATATCACCTGGATAGAGGAATAAAATTTGTATGCTTCTCTTTTTTTTTTTTTTTTTTCTGAAAGTACAAGTAGAAAGAATATTTTGTCCATTTTGAGCAGCAGAAATCAGATTGGCAAGAAGCATGTCCAGAACTCAAAATTAGTCCCAGTAGTGGGTGACTCCTGCCCAGTTGGGAAGACAGGGAGTGCAGGAGGAGAGGAAGAACTCTGGAGAAATTTTAAGAGGACAGAGACAGGCTTACAGTATCACACAGTATCACAGATTTCTAGGTTGGAAGAGACCTCAAGATCATCGAGTCCAACCTTCGACCTAACACTAAGTACTCCACTAAACCATATCGCTAAGCTCTACATCTAAACGTCTTTTAAAGACCTCCAGGGATGGTGACTCCACCACCTCCCTGGGCAGCCCGTTCCAATGCTTAATAACCCTTTCGGTAAAGAAGTACTTCCTAACATCCAACCTAAAACTCCCCTGTCGCAACTTTCACCCATTCCCCCTCGTCCTGTCACCAGGCACATGGGAGAACAGACCAACCCCCACCTCTCTACAGCCTCCTTTATGGTAACTGTAGAGAGCAATAAGGTCGCCCCTGAGCCTCCTCTTCTCCAGGCTGAACAAGCCCAGCTCCCTCAGCCGCTCCTCGTAAGACTTGTTCTCCAGACCCCTCACCAGCTTGGTCGCCCTTCTCTGGACTCGCTCGAGCACGTCCATGTCCTTCCTGTAGCGAGGGGCCCAAAACTGAACACAGTACTCGAGGTGCGGCCTCACCAGAGCCGAGTACAGGGGGACAATCACCTCCCTAGACCTGCTGGCCACACTGCTTCTTATACAGGCCAGGATGCCGTTGGCCTTCTTGGCCACCTGGGCACACTGCTGGCTCATATTCAGCCGACTATCAACCAATACTCCCAGGTCCCTCTCGGCCAGGCAGCTTTCCAGCCACTCATCTCCCAGCCTGTAGCTCTGCTTGGGGTTGTTGCGCCCCAGGTGCAGGACCCGGCACTTGGCCTTGTTGAACTTCATACAGTTGACCTCAGCCCATCGCTCCAGCCTATCCAGATCCTCCTGCAGAGCCTTCCTGCCCTCGAGCAGATCGACACACGCACTTAGCTTGGTGTCATCTGCAAATTTACTGAGGGTGGCATTATGAGCATTGTGAGGATGCAATGTTGTCATTTATTGAACAACTTCCCTTTTTGAAGTGCCATGTAAGTAGGTACACTGAAAACATGGAAAATGTGCAGTAAATATTTACAATTGAAACACCACTCTTTTCTGAAGAAGCAATTTGTTCAAGTGACCAAGTGTAATCTTTTCTAAAGAATTACATGCACTCAGAAATGCTTTATGCATACAGGTTGAAAATAATGGACAGCAATTAGTAGATAGGTAGAAGTTGTTTTTTTTTTATAATTATTTTTTTTGTAACTTCAACAAATTATTTCAGAGGGTAGAAAAGCCTGATTTTGGCCTGAAAACCGCAGCATCCAAAGAAAAAAAAGTGCACATAAGGATTCCAGATGCATAAGCTGTCAATATATACTAATTCTATGGGCCCACTATGACAGCTAATAGGAAATGTTTGATATTTATTTATTTATTTATTCTTAATAGACTCTCCCACCTGTAAAAATATCAAGGGTTCAGGGACTAATGAGAGTAAAAATGATTAAGTACAATAGTTTCCTGCTGGAATTCTATATTTATTCATGCAGACATAGTTTAAGAATTTGGGAAATTTGAACATGCTTGGAAACAGATCCAGAACTGGAAGGAAAAATTAAGAATGCTTTTTCCACTGAAACCCAAAACTTCAGAAAGCTAGGATACGGATATAATTAATAGTACAGGAACACTAATGTATTCCTCAGATGAATTTTGAATTCTTGTCCTTTCTAAAGCATAATAAAGGTCAAATTCCTTATGAACACATAAGTGATTTTTAAAAATTATTTTCTAATGTTGACTGTACAATGGTGCTTATTGTCTGGAAGGTAAATCCCTCAGTTTCTTGTCCTGAAGCCTAAGACATGAACGTCTGTGAATCTGAGAGAAAACTGCTTGAGGATGATGAAATCTGGTAAAACTGTGATAGTACATGAAAGATTACCTACCTGTGAACTGTCTAGAGACTCTGTTCTTCTCATTCCTATGAATCCTATTGGATCTGGTAAAAATGCTGACCTTTTTTGTTCAGATGTAAGTACTTGTTAGATGCCTGTTTTCTGAGATCTTTGAAATGATCTTTAACGAGAGCTTGGAAAGTAACCAGCATTTTATCTGGTCACTGTCAAAGTAATTGGAGTTCCTTGAGAGCAAATACTTAGAAATTCTCAGAAAAACAAACAAACAAACAAACAAAAAAACAGTGGAAACTTTTTCTCTTGCATCTGAATTAAAACTAGGAATATTTTTTAGAATAACCAAACCAGGGATAAGAATAAAGGCAAACTCTGGAAAAAAGATGAGACAGTTGAAAGGTATCTTCAGCTGAAAGATTGTGTCATTATACACAGATATTATCATTATCAACAAGTTTCTTATGCATTTCCTGTCATGATCCAGATGCACATTGCAGATTGGAAAACAAAACAAAACAACAACAACAACAAAAAAACACAAAGGGGCAAAGGGGACAAAAAGGCATTGACTGGAGTCAGTCTACACTACCATAAAGTTCAAGAAGGGCTGGTGAATCAGAAGAACCAACACAGACAGGCATGATCTATGATGATGAAAAATTGTGAAACTCCAGTAGAGAAATGTTTTGTTTTCAAACAAAGGAGGCCCAGATTTTAAACACAACCACACAGAATCCTTATGGAAAAAAAAAAAAAAGGTAAACATTTCTGTCAATAGATATTCACAGCTCTATCCTTTGACACCTCTTCTGTAGAGGTTAACTAGTTATGAGAATGCATGGCTCTGATATGAATTTTGAAATTACATTTTCAGTGCTTGGAAACTTAAGAGATCTCTTCGAAGGGAAAATAACATATACTTGAAGCAATTGCCTGCCACCTAATCTAGTCCCCTGCTATACCAGACAAGCAATTGTATCACGTAATCCTGTTTATAACCTTATCAAGTGTCATCTTAAATCTGGTTAGATTTCCTATTCCAAACGGAAAGCTGTTGCAGTTGTTTTCTCAATACCTGCAGAAATTTTCTAGGCAAGAGGTACATACAATTGGCTGACATCTATTTTTTCTTGAACAAACATGTCCTTTCCCTGATAGCCTGCAATAATCCTAGAAGCTCTTATTTGCAGTGATTTCAATATCATTCTCATCCTTCTTGATGACAGACATGCCCATGGCATTGTGGAAGGAACCCCATCAATATTTTAAGTAGTTGATACTATTCATTACAAAGGCTAGAAATACCTTATCACATGCCTCTTGCTATCATGTTTTGCACAGCCAAATCTCATCAGTATTTCATAAACATCCTATGAAGGCCTTATGCACTAAGTCATTTTATTCTAACTGATGAATATTCAGGATACAGCAGAAATTATTATTTGTTTCTGATGAACACCTTTGTCTTTAGTGCTATTTAAATTCATCTCTTTTTTATTCTTATCTGCTCTCAAAATTACCCAGTTCATCCTACTTGTTATTCAACTCCTCCTCTGCATTGAGATTGACCCCATCTCTGCTTTATCAGCAAATTTCATTCATGAGTCAAGGTCATTAAGGAGAATATTAAATAAGATTGTTCACTTGATGAACTCCTCTAATATCCTTTTTCCCTTAAATACTTCCACTTTCAAGAAAACCCATCATTTTGGGTAGCTAAGGAGCATACATGTAATAGACAAAGGGTCAGGAACAAACTTGATTGCTTGGAGCCTCTTCCCGAAGCAGCAGTACGCTGAAACCTGCTAGTATTATAAAAGGTATTCAATATTAATATTTCTGTTGCAGTGCTGGTATTAGACGTGGTACATGGCTCTCACCAAGCTGCTACCTTTTGTTACGCTAAAGTCATCCTGGCCTAGCCTAAGCATAGGGACGACACCACAAGCGCAGGGTCAGGGGATGCTGGAGGGATCTGGAAGGAAGCTCCAGGCCTCAAAAGCTGCAGCAAAAGAGCTGGTGATGTCAGGCAAAATCTCCAAGAGAAATAACCTAATTTGCAAAGTAAAACCCAGACTGTCTGGAAGACAGATGGTTAGTGAGGAAAGAGAGAGACCCTCAGACCCTTGAATTGTAACCTAAATCGCTTCAAAGTACCATATATATTTGCAGTATCATGATTCTTACTTTTTAGTATCAATATTGTGAAAGATTCAAATGGTATTATGCATCCTAGTACAATAACGTTCTGCAATTCTTACAGCTTTGCTGAAGTGGCGTTATAGCTGTGCAACAAAATATTGCCCCCTTGTCCTTTAGTGTTGACAGGTTCACAACCACTGAGACAGCCCACTGGAGCTGGCAGGCCAATGGGGTGAGAAATTGGACACCCTCAGCAACACTGCTGAGATAAAAGCCATTGCTAGGCTTAGTAAGTTTGCAGGCTAAGCCAATCTGGCACAAATAAAGAGAAACTGGAAATAAAAACAACAATAAAAAAGCTTAATTGAACCTCTTTGCGCATATTCCAGTTACTTTTGTGCCTGTTGGCCTACACAAACTGGCAGCATGGGTAATGGCAGTAAGGGCAGGTGTGGAGAAGAGATTGTTCCTCAGGGGAAGGGAGGACAAATGGCGGGCATGCAGGGACACCAGCTGGCTCACAGACTGTGCTAGAGCTTTCTGGACTGAGGTCGCACCATGAGGTAGCAAGCACGGGAGGGAAATGAGAAAGCAAATGTAAAATGGAGAACAGGAATAGACTGATTGCATCTGAGTGACCTTGGTTCAAACACACTGTCTTGCGATATATGGAAGTACAAAACCGCCTTTTGAGGCATGCTTGTCTATTTTACAAGGATTTATTGTCAAAAATTGTGTTTCTCGCAACTAGGTTATAGGAGTTCACACAAACTTGAATCAAGCAAGTAAATTCCTGCATCACTGTCACTATTCTACTGAAGTACAGAAGCCCTCAGCTGGCATTTAGCTGTCATACAGGTATACCCCAAACATAGGATTGGCAGTTCATTTACAGAAGGCTAATCGGCAGAACAGCCTGATGGTAAGCTTTTCCTCTGTAGGTGTGACTCAGGTTTTTGGGTCAGTCTGAGGAATTTACAGTTTTGAGTTAGAGTTAAGCTGTATAGAATAGTTATAAATTGAGTTTTAAAAACCTTTACAAGTACCTTTAAGAAAGATATCCATAAAATCCAGTTAAACGCAATTTAATTTACTTGAAGATAGAGGCTAATAGTATAATGGAAAAAGAGCTGTGCAGTCAATAGCCAAATGAATCAAGAATTAATCTGGGATTTTCAAAGAACCTTGAAGAATTAGATGAGTCTCTGAAAATCCCTCTCAGAAATAGAAGTAAGACCTTCTATGCCTTCAAAGAAAAGTCAGTTACCAATCAGTCTCCAACAGTAGATGTTGCATGCAAAGACAAGATCTCAGAATTCAAGGTCAGAGTTCTAACTAGCTGGAATGTCTTTCATTAGCTATTTTCCTTGGATGTTTCCCAATGTGAGAAAGTAATAACGGTAGACTAGAAATGATCAAAGTGCGATCTGCAAGGAGTTTCTGATGAGAGCATCAAGAACTGTATCACTGATACAGTACTTGATTAAAATCCTCATGCAAGGGAACTTTAGATTTAAGGACACTCAGTGATTAAGGATTATACCAAAAGCCTCCAAAATCAGGTTATAAAGACATGTGACATTTCTCAGTAATTTCATTATTTTAAAAACTGTTATACTGATGCCCCTTTGCTTGGGCCTTCATCAGTTACATATTAGTACTAAAAAATAGGAAAAATTGAAAAAAAAAAGTCCTCTATTTCATTTCCACTGTAATCTTCCACAAGTTTCTTAGAATAGTGAGGCTGAAAAATACTGTGTATAAAAAAGAACAACCCTCACACATCAAAAATACAGCAGATATAATTCAAAGGAGAGGAAGGAGGTGTTAGGTGCTTTTTTAGAAATGGGTTTGGATTACCAGCTGTTTTAAAGCAGCTCGTGTCATAGTACAAATCTAGACATGGTTGCAGAAATCATTTCCCTTCACTTGTCTCATCCTGCATTTGCAGTACAATGGTGAGCATGTACAACCATAGCTGTTCAAGTTAGCAAATGTAAGTCATAACAGGGAACATTTAAAGAGTCATAGCATTTGGATCCTGTAAAGTTGAGGCAGAGAAAAAAAAAAAAAAAAAAAACAAGTTGGAAATTCTGCTTCCCTAACAGAGGTAATCAGCTTTGAACACAGGGAAACTAAAATTTTCTGCTGTAAGGATAATTTCTGGTACTACAACATAGCATCCAAGACATAATATTCTCCCTCTACAATATTTTTACTGAAGTTCTTCCTGCAACTGAATTAGAGAAATCAAAACATGATTTTTTTAATCAACATTTTAATTTCATATGCTGAGATTTATTTTAGAGTGAACTACTCCTTTATAGTAGGCATCATACTTCAGTTTTACAAATTTCTCTTTCTATGTCTGTTATTTTTACTATCTACATAAATGCAGTTGCAAGCACACAATCTATTAACCTCCTTATGAGAAAAATCTGATGTGTAAATTAGCAAGACATCCTAAGGTTTAGTGAGTAAAAGTTACATGAAATTCCCTTTTGCTTTTTAAGCTAATTACTTAATTGATGCATTTGCTTCATTAAGCTTTAGGTGTTCTTTTTTTTTTTTTCTTTTTTCAAGTAGCAAAACGCTAGCTGTCATGCATTTTAAAAAGGTATCACTTTCAAGTGACTGATCTAAGGATCATTTTAAAGTGTTGTCTCTTGGAACCTTTCAGCAAATAAGGGTTTGATTGTGATTTGTAACAATGGTATACAGATCAATATTTAAAAATTTGCACAATTAATATTGAGAAGAACATAAGCGATATTAACCACCTTGAATATCTCAACACCAATTGTGCACAATAGAGGCTCTTTGCCTGTTTGAAGATGTAATGGACTTTTAAAGTGCAGCTTTACAGAGTTAAGAAATTGGGAAATTCAAATATACATTCACACAAAAGTTACAGTGAATGTTTTTGCAAAGAAGAAAAATTAGTACCAGATAAATGTAACTATTAGAGCTAGTAAAAGAAATTGATCCACACATGAAAAGCTAACTCTCTTGTAACAGGTGAGAAGTCTTTTCAGAATTAATTAAAGCTAACCATATCAGGATACAGCACATATTCAATAGAATAACGGTTACTTCCTTGTTTGAGCTTTCACAAAGGGATATTTCTACTTTTCTATGACACTTCTTTTTGTTGAACCTTATTAATAATAATATTGAATTTAATTATTAAATATCATTAAACTGTGTAGTAGGACCACACAGACTGTTGAATCTGCGAGCTAAAAGACGGTTTTAAAATTAACAAAGAACAAAGAAGCTACACTCTTTTACATAAGTCTGGAGAAGCATGTCCCCCCCCCAAGTGAGGGGGACAAAAGCCTGTTTTAAATTTGACTCTTGTCAAACATCACTTTTCACTGGCACACACACGTGTATGAATTGTCAGGATGAAAGGCAGAGCCCATACCTCTTCACTGTGCAGACCAGAGTCCATTCAGGAAGGTGGATGTTCAGTCCACATCTTTCCAGTCGCAGTGTGGAAGCACCCACTGCTTGGTTAGAGAGCTATTTGCACCCTTCTTTTGTGGATCTATCTTATTAGTAGCGATTAATGGAGTTATCTTACTAAGTGCTGCGCTATGGCAACAAATCTGAAATCCATGCAGGTATACTTTTGCTGATATATTCACAGCTGATGTTTGGATTTCTTTTTCAGGTTCCAGATGAATTCCATTAAATCCCCTACTTCACCCAGATTTGATAATGCCAATGACTCTGTTGCCCCTCTTTCTTTTCCTTTGATTTCACAACCAGGATGAGCAGATAGTGTATAGAAAGGATTAAGCCTCCAAGCTTCTGCCTCCGCAGATTTCCAAATTCAACCTCAACGTATAAACTCAAAAGGCAATTTTATGTTAAAAAAAAAAAAAAAAAGCATGCTAGGATGCCTCAGTGCATGGTTTTTGAAAAAGTCAACATAGCATTAAAATAGGTGCTGTTGAAAGAACATGAAGTTCACTGGATATCTATGTTGAAGGGTGAATGGTATTACTGGGAGTTCAGCAAGCTCACCGGGCATGAGGTTTCTGATATGTCTGAATAAATTATCAAAATTGCAGAAGTATTTCTGCCTTGCATTGCAGCCTGCTTTCATGTCTCATTTAAAACTCACAGCATCACACAAGATAGAGCTAGTTTTCACCACTATATATTGAGTAACTAGAGAAGTTAAAGGACTCCTAAAAGATGTGAAAATGTAACAAAGATTTATTTTAGTTGAAAGATTGGATGCCTGGTGAAAACTTGAACTTCAGTTGAGTGGGTGGCTAAGTCTTTACTATCCTTAGGAAAGCAGAATATTGAGAAAAGCCTAAAAATGACACACAGAAAAGATATGATTAAAAAAAATAACCTGGATTTCCTTCTATGCTTTGTGGTTGTTATTAATGTAACAGCTTCCAAGATACACAGGTCCACCATTTCTGATGAAAAACTCAGTCTGTGAGACACAAAATCTAAGACTTCAGTCTACATTAACATCTATTTTGTTCATAGCCTTTTTTTCATGGCTTTGGCTTTCCTAAACCCATCCCTGTGTGCTTGGACAGTGTCTCTAAGCTCCTCCCCAGTCACCTACCTCTGTTTCCACCTCTTCTCTACTTCTTTTTTATGTTTGAGTCTTGTCAAGACCATCTCGTTCATCCTGCAAGCTTCCTATTGACTTTGACTTTTCAGATCCCTGAAAGTCAACTAGCTCTCCTTGACCCCTCTTCTCTCCATGTCCACATCTCACAGGATCCTTCCAAGCAGGTCCATCACAGGAAAAAGACTGCTCTCCTGAAATTTAGCATTGTAATTTTGCTTTTATTCTTGTCACCTCTTTGCAGAATGCTGAACTTCTCCATTTCATGGTCACTGCAGCCATGGCTGCTCCCAGTCTCCAAATTCCCATCCAAACGCTCCTTGTTTGTAAGTATGAGGTTGAGCTGAGTGTTTTCCTTTGTTGGCTCCTTGATTACCTGTGTCATAAACAAATCTCTCTCTTTTTTTTTTTTTCTCCCATCAATTCAGCCCTTTTTCTTTCACAATGTTGCCTCGGCACAGCAGGGTTTGCAAGGCAAAGCTGTCAGAATCATTAGAAATGAGAACCAGAAGATGAGATGAATTAGAAAGCAACAGTTAGTGGCATGGTCTCATGTTTGAGCATTCCTGCAACTGTTACAGAGACAGGATACATCAAAATGCAGTCAATATTTTCTTAGAGAAACTAAGACAATAGAAACTTAAGGTCATTTTTTTTCCGACGTCTCCTGTGGAAGGTACTCTGGTGATACGCCTAAATTAAAAAATAATGCATTGGGACATCCAATAGCATGCTTGAGTATGGTTATTTAACATGATATTGCATGGTGAAGATGCTAGTTTCCTTGTTCTGTATGACAGGACCATCCTTTCCTTGTCCTATATCTTGGACAGTTTCGAGAATTCAGCTTTGAAACCCACTGGCACTCAGTCAAATTCTGCAGTGGACCAGATGGCAAAAAATAGTTAGTAATTCAGTAAAATTTGCAGTTCGCAAGTTTAACTACACAGTGCTACCTGACACACTGTGTCACTGTGCTCAGCAAACCACTTAGAATGGTCCATTCACGTTGCCATTACATTTTTCATTTTGATTCTGCACTTATAATGCCTTCACTTACTGTCCAGATTATGCAATGCATTAAAACATCTTTAAAGTGGGAAGCAAACATGTACCAAAAATTAGTTTCAGTAACCCTCGCTGTGAGGAAATTGAATGATAACACCCCCTGCAGAGGTCCAGAGATTTACAAGTAACCATATCTGTTCACACCAACCATTCAGATCCTGGACAATATGTAAATACCAGGCTCCCTATAGTGCATCTAGTAATTTGCAATGCTCACTTTCAGCTAATAATTTGTTCAGCCCTCAAACAATTTTATAAGCTGCAAAAGTTTGGTTCAAATCAGATTTGAAGCTTTGTGGAAAAAAGAGAAAGAATTTGGGGTTTGCCTGTATGCACAACATAGCTAAGAACTTTAAAAGACCTCTTAATTGAAACCAAAACATAATAGAAAGAAAGCCTGTACTAGACAGCATGAAAGCCTTTAAGAATTAATTTAACTATCATTTGGTATTTCAGTATGTGATTCCTTCTTACTAAAATTTGACAAACATGAATTTAGTAATGGAAAACCTGAAAGCATCTGGGGCTTTGAAGTGTTTTATCTGTATTCTGCAATTCATCCCACACATGGCGCGATGGTAGGCTGTGGGTGCTAAGATCAGATAGAGGTTGGAAGTTCAAGAGTTGTGTGTGTGCAATAAGGGCATAAATTTTATTAGTGTGGTGCAGAGAAAAGTAGTTGTTACCATTAACCTATCTGTCTGTAACTTCTCTTATGCAAATACATAATGGAAGAAACTCCACCAGATTTTCCTTCTTTTGATATTATCTATTGATAACTTTCATAGCTTTTTAGTCACTTTAGAAAAAACAGTTAACATCAATTTTGCCTTACAAGTAAGCTGATCTCACTACCAAGAATAAGTTACTCAGAACAAAGACACATATGCACTTATGCATGCTCATGCAAAACTCTTACCAAGATGTAGCCACTGAATCTCATTTATACACGAACAACCCCTTCGTGACCAGCTTACTCAATTGCAACATCTCCTGGTTTCTAGCACCCCCACGTCCAGGGGAGACACATGTCATGCTATACTTTCACATAGGCAATGGAACTCCTATACACCTTTCAGGTTTTCTTTGAAAGCATTCCCATCTTGCACTGACAGAGTAAATATAAAGCTTTTCCTGGCAACATTACAGCCTTGATCCTTGCTGGCTCCATCTCCCTTCTGCCTACTCACTGCTAAACACAGCCAATTCCAGGGAAGTTTGAGAAAGTGAAAATAAAGTAAACCTGTATGTTGGTGTGCTGTATATCACTTTTACTATGCAAATGATTGTTTAGAGAAGAATAAAAGGCTGTAAATATTTTGAGAAGTGGGCCCCCAGTGCCTCTTCAGTATTCCAAACTGCGCTGTGTGCTTCGTAATTATGTAATATATGGAATACCAGCTGGTTTGAATTGTTCTCAGGGGTTTTGGATGATATCAAAATGCTCTGCTCCCCCAGCGAGAGCCATAATCAAGCGAATAATACCATAAAGTCAGACCAAATTGACATTGAGTTGTTGGCTTTTAACGCACTTTAAACCAGATGTTAATGGCCTACACTGTGATTTTTAAGTTTTTGAGGCTTTTTTTTCCTTAGATAAAGCATTATTTCTCTGACAAAATAATGCTTTGGTATGTAAAGATTCTCTCAGAAGTTGCATTTTACATTTTCTGAAGAGACAGATAACCAAATGTTTATTTTCCACTGCTAGGGCAAACAATGCAAGGGATACTTGTTTTGCTGTCACAAAATAGTATAGGGAGGCAGCAACACACACATTGCTATGTATGCAGCATGACAATTGCTTAAAGCAAAGTCTTCAGAGTAAACTTTTCAATTCTTTCAGATTCTTCCAGTGGCACAAACTGAAAAGAAGTGGTAGCAGTTTTTGTTTGTTTCTTTTTTAAGCAAGCACCTTCATTTACAGTATTTTTGCAGATAGTTCTGTAGTGCATTACAAAGCAATAACAACCCAGAATTTCTCCAGAGCTCATAGTCTTTAGCTCATGAAGCTTTACCAAAATGTAATAAGAAACTAATCGCAGAACTAGAGTCTATAATATCACACTCATTTTGTGCAATCTAATATAGAAGCTGAGAAAGCTCTCAAACTGTTGGTTCAAGCTCTCCCTTACTGAAGTATCACAATTAAACCACTCTCTTTCCACAGAGATTACACCTTCCTTCATCATATTCTTAATCATTTTTTTGCAGCCATGCTGAGACAACTTTCAATTTTTATGACAGGGCAAAGAGCTCCTTCCCTTTGTGTACCACTCCTTCCCAGGTCAAAGACCCTGTAAAACAAAGAATGAATCACGAACCATTTAGCATGTTTTCTATGACTATGACAATAAGTGGAGCTGGCTGTAACTGGAGAGGCTGATCTTTCCATTCACAGTAGCAAGTGAAAGCAAACATATCTACCCTCCTGGAGGTATCTAATGAAATAGCAGGATTATCCTAACAAAGAAGTCCATATTGAAGTACAGACTTGAGACCCAGCAGTCATGGTGCAGCTCAATACCATGGTGCCCAACAGCCAATCTGCTGGCACAACCAACCAACACTTCATACAATGCCTGCACAAATGCCATTCACAGCTTATATTTTCTCACAGAATGAGCCAAAAATCTGTCATGTTTCAAGGATGCAAGAACTTAAGCATGGCTGCCATGTGTCACCTAATCATGAGATCTGTCCATGTTACTCTCTTCATCCTTCCACTCCTCCTTGTAGCCTCACCAGTTCATCACCCTGATCCCTTGACAGCCATTCTGCTGATTTTAAGCTGCTTTGCATGTTGCTGCCTGATCCAAGATGCGGGAATACTAGGAGATTATGGGTGCTGTTAAACAAAGCTACTGCATAAAAGACGGAGTTCAGCAACTGTTGGCTGCAAGAAAATGAGAGGAATATAAAAATGTAACAACTGCTAATCTATATCATCATATTCCATGGTTAACCACAGTGATGTTTTGTCCCTGATAGAGTAATACAGCACACCTTTCATATAAGTACGTAACAATTTTTCACCAAAAAGCAGTATAATACCCTTTTATCCTCTTAAATAATATAAAAAACATGTTTTTTTCCTTATCAGTAGCCTCCTTCCAGGTAGCTTTGTTAAAGCAGCAAATAGACAAGCCCTTAGGTAAAGGGAATAAGCACAAGCAATTATGTTATCCATTATTCAGATGGATAACTACCTTAGAGAAGAGAACACATGTTTTTTTTCTAATTAATAACATTTAGGACACTAACAAACTAGGATGTCACCTGAAAAGATTTTTATGGCCTACTGGGTGATATTTTGTGAAGGAATACATAAAAGTAAAGGAGCATATGAGGGACTTCTGTTTGGGTTGCAGACAGATTTTATCAGCCAATTCAGGTTAGATTGCAATTTTACAGTGACTTTATACAACAATTCTATACAGAGTAAACTTCTAAAAATGAAGTGGTAGTCTTACACTTAAATAGTTAATATTTTGTTTTCTATTATTTCTGGAGTCTATCTTGTGGAGGTGGATTTTTTTTTTCTTATCAGTTACATTATTTTCAATATATCAAAAACTGACTTTCAATCCTTCTTCTCCCGACAGAAGTCTGTAAGGAATCCATATCAAAATGCAAATTTGCAGCCTTCCAGGTGAATGGGCCCTGAGATAAACTTCTTGCCTGAAGCTTGCTGGAATTTTAAGAAAGTAAGATCTAGAAAATAATCCAATCAGCTTTGGTACTCGTAAAAAAGTTCCTTTTGAGCAGCTTAACAAAGGGGTTGCCTTTTTTTTTTTTTTTTTGGTATCTAGGATACTAACTCTACTTTCCTTATCTTTTTTATTAGTTTCTTTAATCCAGGACAGAGAAGGGAATAAAGATTTTTTTCAAGAAGAGCACTCAAAATTTTCTTAACAGGATTGCCTAAAGATGGACTCCTAAACCTGTATTTAGGTATCTAGGAGGTTTGACATTTTGGCATAAATAACAAGCAGCTCTCTTCAAAGATATTCGCCATCCTTAACCTAACTGAAAGTAGGTTTTTATTCAATGTCTATTAAAGAATAGAAGAATCTCTAATTTAGTAGGACAAGTCTTGTATTGTTTAAGATTAAAATCAGTATTACAGGCCTTTTTGAGACCAAGATGCTGTAGCTGGTTCAATACATGTAATTTCAAGAATTAACCAGGAGCCCATTGTGGGATCAGAGCTAGTTTTCTTGCTTACATTTGTCCCTTTGAAAGGTAGTTATCCCCCAGGTTTCTTTCCCAGAATCATCTCCTGCAACTGTGTTTCACTGATTGCTTGTGATTCAAGGACATGACTGTGCAGAAAATTCATCACAGCAGGCTGGAAGGGTGTTCCATTCATGTTCGAAAACTGCAGGCTCCATCATAATATGTCTTCAGCCTTGCTCCAGCACAGTAACTACAGAGCAAACAGCTTCTTAAAAAATATTAACACCTGACTTCCAGAAGCAGCAAAAACCAACACGATTTTTGATTCACAGTGTGATGCCTGGTCTACTGATACAGATATTTAGAAAAGGATTTGCACGTGGAAGCAATTTAACTACACTGAAGTTTAAGGTAATTAAAGCTTGTCGCAAAAGATACTTGTGATTTTTATGTCAGGCTGCAACTGTCTGCAAAAGCGATGTGCATTTTCTTCAGATAAACTGATAAATATGGCTGCTTTGCTAAATTTTAGTTTACATCTTTTTTGATATATACTGAGGTTATTTATGGAACTGCTTCTCCCATGATTTTTAGGAAGTCATTTAAAACTAATTAGCAAATTATACGTAAACAACAAAATATGGAATATGCTACTGCTTTGATAAACCTAAAAATAAGCAAAGATTATCTTTATTCAAGCACGACTATACAGGGACTGAACTGGAATGAATTACAAGTGGTTGATATTTCTCGCTTTCTACCCCCACCTCCCCAAGGGTGGTAGCTAATGCCAAATCTACACCAGAGATTTTGGTTTGGAGAATGACAAAATACAAGGGAAATTAGTTAACCACCATTACCAGTGAGATGGATATTATTAGAAACATGGCAATGAGATCTAAGAAGAACCAGAATCAAGTCACTGATAGCAGGTATACAGTCATTATGAAAAAAAAACTTTAAAGTATAGTACAAGAGAAGTCTTAGCAATATTAAAAACTTAAATTACAGATGGAAATGCTAAAACTTCACAGCATGCCAATGAGGCTCAAGTGTTCATATGATACTTGTATTTGCAGAAAGCGGAACATGTTTTTATCACATGAGAATGAGATTTCATTGCGAGAAATAATGTAAGTAGATAAATATTGACTATGGACTAGGGATAAGGATTACTAAATCAGCTTTTACTTATTTATTTATTTCATAATTACTCCCTGAAGCTCTAAGGAGATGGCTGGAGAGATATTTCAACCACTACTACTAGTTTTTATGTAAACCTTCTAACACAGGAAACAAGAAATTTGGAAACATGCTCACATTCCAGTATACAACAAAGGCAATCTAAGCTGTATGAATATTAAGATTGCAAAAAATTTAGTTTCTAGTGGGTTGGAATACAATTTGGGTTTACATAATGAAAGTCTTGGCAGTCATACCTAGTTCTAGAGTTTTATCTTATTTTGTATCATTTCAGCTAGAACCACATTAGCAACTAATTAGAAAACAGCATGACACTGGACAATATCTGTAAAGCACATATTCCGAGTAGTAAATGGTCTAAAATAATCTAATACTGAATCATTCTCAAAATGCTGAAAGGGTGGTTTTGTAATGCCCTGTATGAGATACAATCCCATCAAACATTTACAAAAATAAACTAGAGATAAACACAAAACACACGGCTGATTTTCTAACTTACACAAAGACTGCTCGTAAACAATGACACGGAGAAGAATGTAATACAGAGAAACCCATTACTGGAATGCTAAGCATATTGAGGAATCCAGTCTGCAGCCCACAGTAATGCCATGGGAGGTTTGAGACCTTGGAAATGGTGAAGCTGAAAAAGATTGAGAAAGAACATGAACTCCCAATATGATGTTATGACAAGAAGTACTAATGGAATCGTTGGGTATGAGCAAGAACTATCAAGCAGAAATAATGACCTCACCACAGTGTAAAATTGACATAAGAATATTTCACATACATTTGGCATCCATAAAACAAAAATGACATTCAGAAACTGAAGAAATTTTAGGGATGATTCTTAAAACTAGTAAGGTTAAGATATCTCTGTGTAAGATTCAGAACGGATCCACACATGTCATGTATCAAGAATGCAGTTGCAAGATAAACAGATGAGCAGTCTTTTTTTTCTTATCCTGCCCTTGTTGAAGGTTGAAGGAATTGAAAGAAACTGGCACACTCATCTCAGGCTGCTATATGATAACCTTTCCTCCCACCCCAGCTAAGAGATCATATTGCTCAAGAAGCAGGATTTTAAGACATTTTGACAGTTGATATTTTAGATATAAGGCACTAATATCTTCTGATCATCTGGCAGAGAAGATCTTGGTCAATCATTTTTACATCTACCTGTCCTGCAGATTCATTATTCCAGCTGTGCACTGTTGGAAGCAATATCAAAACATTTTTGCAGCATTTTTTAAAGGTCTAATTTATTTATGTTTACAAGGATTATTTTGCTCTAAACCAGAGGATTCTGATGAGATGGTTGGGTGGTCCCTTGGAGAAGGACAAAGTGTCTGTGCACCTCAGCTGTGGAGAAGAATACAAGGATTCTAAAAGAGACCAGGCTACAGATACAATGCAAGGAAGCAAAGCAAGCAGGTAATTTTTACAACAGATACAAAGAAGGTATCTTGAGCAGATAAAATACAACAATATATGTGAGAGGGAAAAGGAGGAGTGTGTGTACATATATAGCAAGTAGATGTTGGAAGATGTAAAACTTTGCAGGAAGGAGAGGATAAACACAGAGGATACACCCCTTAGGAGGAAGATGGGGTGGAAACTATAAATCTGCCATGTAAAGTGCCTAGGGATGGTGTGAGGGATGATTTAGTAGAACAATGCCTGGTGGCTTCAGACAACAGAAAATCAGAATTTCAGCTTGACTTGAGGAATGAAATATATGCTTGGTAGAAGTTTTTTAAAAGTATCCAACAGCCTCAACCACCTTTGCTGGTGCATTTCTCATATTTTGAATTCCTCCGCTTCACCTTATCCTTTCTGTCTCAATCTTGGAAGCAGAAGTTCAGAAATGAAATTTCTGTCTTTTACCACTTTAAAGTATCCTGTTTGTTCAGCTGTCCCTACCAGTGCTTCAGTTTCAGTCTCTTGGGTTCTTTTCTGACCCAGGATAGCACAGTACCTGTGAGATTCTTCCTTTGTATCTTTGCAAGACTGAAAACGGTACCAGTGAAGCAACACATCATTGATTCGTCAGTATTACTGCATCACTGCTTGCGAAAGGTGCTGGCAGCTGCACAGTGTCTCTGTGAAACACAGAAGTTCTGTCTGCTAACCAAAGAAGATTATAATTTGTTATCACCTGCTACTACCAATATCAGCTGTATTTTGTGACTATCAGGAAGATAACTGTCTTTGAAAATAAATATTAGGGCCATTTTAGCAAATTTGGTTGTAAAATATAAGACTCGGGGCCAGGGCAAAGTCTTGCTCTATGTGAAGTCTCATGACCAGTGAAAAACTGTCCCCTTTTATTGTTCTAAACTTGCCTTCTGCCAGCTTCAGTTCAGACCCCTATTTTTTATACAGGAAGAATTTTAATCTTATCAACAGACTTGGTCAAATCTGTATTCATGACCTTTCCCAGGTAACTTATGAATATGCTGATGAACACTATCCCAGCTCAGATTCCGACTAATAAATGAAGTGACAAACTATTCCTAATTCTTGGTTTTGCTCAACTACTATGCATCCCTACTATGCAATGAATTGTATAGGCAGCAATCCTATAGCCACTTAGTTTCCTTAAAACACTCAGAAAAGGAGTCTTATTGAAGGCTATCTGGAAATTCAGACACTGCTTTGCCCACATACTTGCTGACAATTTCCAAGAATTCCAGTGTCCTTGTGAGCCAAGCACTCCGTTTAAAAAGCCACCATGAATGTTGCTCAGTAAATCATATTTATCTGTATGTCCATTAATTCTAATTTACCACAGTTTCTACTAATTTCCCTGAAAATTATATTTGCTGTTGCAGACAAGCATCTATATAGATTACAGGTCAATATTAATCCCACTTCCCAGAAAGCCTTTTTAAAAACTGGTGTCACTGTTGCCACCTTCCAATCCTCAAGTACTGTCATAGGTTATATGATGAATTATAGACTGCGGTTAGTTACATGACAATGAAGAACACCATTTTAAAAGAAAAAAAAAAAAAGGAAAATTTCAGCTGATGATGTATCTGAAGGATTTAGAGCTGCCATGATATGCTATTACCTCTACTTTCTCTCAAATGCACCTGACTGCAAATATACTTTATCCTCTTAATATTGGAAGTTCTAACCTTCTAACTAATTCCAAAGATAGAAATTTTCTGATTTACTGATTTTGTCACTATGCCCAGTCACTGGTTTGTATGCAGTACCTGCCAGTGTGTCTCTTTCACCACTGGCAAAAACAACTGTAAGAACATCAACCTTTAACAGCAACCTTCCCAAGACCTCTGCTTAAATTTAATTTGATTTGATGACTTCCCGTTGTCTCCAGACTTTGGCATAATTAAGATCCTATTTAATTATAATTGAAAATAACTACATTTCCATTCTGCTTTGTTGTGAACTTTTTTCATCATAAAGGTCTCAGATGAAAGACTAAAATGAATTTAAGAGAACTGAGAATCTCTGACGTAGATACCTGTCATCTATGTCAATGCTTCTCAATAAACCCATTTAAACAACTCTGTCTTCCTTTCTCACCAGCAACCACTGCTACCCTGGGTTACTTCTAAGAAATACAAATTTAAGTTATGTACAGAAAATATGTATTAGCAATACAAAATGCTGTCTAGGAATGTTCCTACTAAGTTAGGTTATTCTTCATGCAAAGAACATTTGTTTTACTACACCATACATGAGGAAAGCATTATTGTAGATAATATAGCCACATTAATGACCAAATGATATTTGATACATTGTAAATAGTCTGTACATACACAATCTCATTTTGTTCCAGTTATAAAGAAGTGTTCTACAATAAAGACACAATAAATGACACGTGACTGAAAAACCAAAACATTTTCTTCCAGTCTTGATTCAAGGAGGGTTCTCTATCCTGTGTAAGGCTCAGAAAGATGGTTTTCCTCCTTGCATCAGATACAATGAAGTAGAAGCTTTTGTATATTTGTCTCATGACAACACTGACAACATTTCATCTTAATACAATCTGGTCACAGCAGCTACTGCAGAAAATTACTCTCTGTTTGCTGGCACCATGGGAGACCATCATTACTGACAAGATTGAGAAACCCGTCAATGACAATTCAGGACTCAATCTAACTCTGGCATCCAAGTGCCATGCTTTTTTATTAAGGCTATTTTTGTGCATCTTTTTAATTCTTATTCATGTCCATTGGTCCTTGACTCACATTGAGATTCAATGCAATAAAGGCTTCAGCTCAACTGAATTCAATCTCAGAAATCATCAAAAAGTAAGATTTATGTAGTAATTTTTAGAAAACCTTATGACGGCCAGCAATTCAGGTGAGGGGATATACTTGTAAGCCCTTCTTCAATAGTATTGTAATGATGTTCACCTATTTCCTTTGCAAAAGAATCACACAGGCCAGTCTATTCCATATTGTGTTGTGATGATGTAAGTCAACTTCTATGTGGATGTTTAGCAGAAACTAGCTACTACCCCCCCCACCATCTTTGTTTAATAGCTTTGTTTGTTTGTCTGGGATTCATTTATCATATGGATTTATCATATGGTAGATTTTTATAGACAAAAAAAAAATTATCTTTCATTCTCATGGTCACTCACTCCACATCAGATTAAAGCCATCACTTCTCTTAAAGACTGTTTAAATTAGATGCAGAATTTTTTGATCAAATACAACTTCCTTAGCTTGCAAATGTCACACAACATCTCCAAAACAAGAACCCAAAATTATAGGCTTACTGATTGCTTCCTTGTTACTGTAAATGGTATATCTATACCAACAAGGGAGAGAGACGCTACAATTCTAGAAATGAGACAAAAAATACATCCTTTTCATGAACATGACATACTACAGAAAGATTCATCCTGTCTTCAGCTGAAGTTGAAGCACCCATCACTCCTATGCTTCACCTGTTCTTTGGTGGTGTCCTGAAGTACAAACCTCTTGGTTGATACAAATCTACTATTTCATACTGTGACAAGAATTTACAGCAGTCTTCGCTCACTAGTTGTCACAAAATAGAGTTGAGCAAATCTGTATTTGTAATCTGACATAGAAAAAAAATAAAAAGTGGGATTCTTCTTATTTCCTGTTCCCTTATACCAGTTTTCAGTCCCTGTTTGGCAGATCTCATCCAAATACATCTCACTGGTCAGTGGTGGGGTATTCTGTCTTTTAATTATCACCAATTAATGAAAAAAATGTGTTGAAATACATGCAAAACATCTTGTATACAAATTTAGTTCACATTTCCAATTTCTGAGCATCCAATTTGGAGAACTAACTGTGCTTTCTTTTATTTGTTTCTGTTTTGTTTGTTTGTTTGTTTGGTTGGTTGGTTCAGGGTGGGGTTGGAGGGAAGGGTTCATGTTGTATAGTCAGGCAAAGAAAAGAGCTCAGGCAGAAAGTACATCATATCCAGATGGTGCTGAAGATAGCTCAAAAGATTTTTGAAGGTACTTGAAAAAAATTATATGGCTGTCCCTCTTTTGTAGCCTAAAGCTGACTCCATCCCAAGCAAAGTCATCAAAAACTAGCCTCACAAAGGACATCACATTAAGCTGTCGTATCATTATACAAACAGAATGAATTAAGTCAATACTAAGAAACAATTCCTCTTCTCTGTTTCACCATTCCTTTACACAGATCCAAACAGAAATACCAGATAGATCATGGTACAAAGCCAGTATTGGCAAAAATACTTGCAACACAGCGAGGCAGAGCCAAGCTTTCATCTGGGAAAGTGATACTGTGCAAATGGAAAAATACATCTGCGTGCTACAGTATATTGACCTATTCTGAACCCCAGTTTCAAATGACTCTCAGACAAAGCAGGTGGCAAGACCTATTTATTTTTTTACAAAATTAAAATAAATAATAAAAAAAAAAAAAACAAAAATATATCCAACACTTAATTAAAGTCAGGAAATAGAATAAGTAGACTTACAGTTAAAAAAGCTAGGCCATTTTTGCCCAAATTAATTTCCTCGTACGTTTTTTTTTCTTTCTCTAGCTCCAGTTTGTTTTTGATCTTTAGATTGAGAACTGCTCTGAGTGTGTGATCTCTTTTACCTCTTTACATTGTTTGCTATGATCTATTCCTCATTAAAATCTTTGAGTTATACAGTAGGATAATTATTATTAATAAGGCATCTAGGATTTCTTTTTCCTTATGATACTTCTAATTGTTTCACTTTTAAAATCATTTTGGGGTATTTTTTTTTCTTTTTTTCCCCATATTCATGTGAGTGTTTGCAGTTTGAAAGAAAAAAAAAAAAGGACACTGGACAAAGATGATTTTACTTTAGATTAAAGGTTCCTTCTTATCAGGTACATGTGCTATCTTTTAGAGCTTTTCAGAATACTTCAATATATACATCTTCAAAATATGCACAACCCTGAACTTATTACATACACTGATATGGTGGAAAACAGTACAGAAATATTACTCTTCATGCTGACTTTTGAAACCTCAGATTTGAGTATAAACTAACATAAAATTGCCAGCTTCACATACGTATGCATAAGTGCACATACACATTTTCCATCGTTTTACTTGAAACATCTTAGAAATATGACAACATATTCAGAAGACTTTAGGTTATTGTTGAGTGAACCTACAAAGTCTTAACAGACCCCTGTAACTGCTGTCTCTGAATTTACTCCATAATGATTGTTACTTTTTTCTTTACTTATAATCTGACTTTGAATAAGGCTTAATTTCAATAAGGTTTACAGTGTGAAGGACCAGGACTCTGTGGAGAGGATAATAAATCTTAATGCTAATCCTGGAGAAAACAGTGTGGGTAAGACCCAGACTCTTTACCTGCTTCTTTGGTCAAGGTCCCCACAAGACAATAGTTCCATTTTTTCTGTCATCTAACTTTATCACCTATGCCAATCAGCCTGCCCTAGTAGTATAGCATTTACACTCCAGGGAACATATTTATTTTTATATTAGGGAGAATATTTATTCAGCACAGAGAAGTAAAGTGTTGAGTCTTTTATACCTTATACAATAGAAATAGCACAACAAAGCAAGGTATGACTGTATGGTACCAGCAACAGGGTCAGGTAATTACAGACTACGTGCCTTGTTAAAACACAGTCATTCTAAGAGTCGCTAGAGAGATCAGCCTTTTGAAAGGGATATTTTTCACATGCTTAAAGAATACTCTCTGTGACTAAAATCAGGGGCATTTAGAGTTCAATCTGTATATTCTACAGATCTTCATTAGGTGTACACTGAATAATCAAATCAGAAAGGAAAAGGAAAATTATTTTTCATTAAAAAAAAAAAGATTGAAAATTGTTATTAACACTTACATCCTATGTTCTCACCAGGAATTTCTAAGTAGAATGAGTTTACTTTTGTCCTAATTTTATATCCAGTTTGCAAATAGGAAGCAGAGGACTCCACAAGTAAATGATATGATTGATATGATACTTTCTTAACTACTAAAAAAAGAAAGAGAGAGACTGAACAGAAACCTATTCAACCCCAAAGTTACAGAATGAACTGTTCCTTAACCTATGCTACAATGATGGTACACCATCCTCCTCACTGGAAAGACTCAGTATTTGTTGTTGTTTGTTTGTTTGTTTGGTTGGTTGGTTGGTTGGTTTGGTGTGTGTGTGTGTGTGAGGTGCATCTTTGCATGGCTTTCTTTTGAGACAAAAGCGCTGACAAGTCAGTAATAAAGAAGGTTGAAACTAGCTGTGGTAACAGTGGCTTTAGATGTAGCTAATGTATTACTTAATGATGTGAAAACACATCTACACTGCATTTCTGCTCATTGCAGCAAACACTGTATTTATAAAATAATCATACTGCATTTGACAAATCTGTACAGAAATATTGCAAATCTCTTCTGCAATAGTTTAACATATTCTAGTTGTTTTCCCCCAAACCACTTGATTATGCCAGCAACATGTGCATAATTACAGATATACAGAAGTTCATGTGCTCAGTCCAATCAACTATTCCTTGACACAGGAAAATAGTTATACAACCCAAGCTATTCAGACTGGACAAATAATGTAGAAGGTTAACAAAACACTGGAATACACTAGATATTTGTGGAGTAAAAGCTAAAATAGTATTGCTTGAGCACCTATTTCACACATCAAGAATATGAATAGAAAAGAATCTGTTGCCTTTAACTACTCACTCTTCCTCAGGGCAACAAAAACTAGCTCATGTGCAGGAATTTTTCTCCCCATTACGCTATTCATTTCTAGTCAAAATGAAAGTTCTGTAAAAGAAAATTTTGTAAAGCAAATGTCTACTAGAAGGTACTCCATCCAAATATGAAGGAATTAGATGAATGGAAAATTCTTTGATTGGTGAAGCTATTCTCTGCCGCTGATTAAATGGGCATCGTAAAATCATTCACTCTTCAGGTGGCTTGGGGTCAGTAGTTTATTCCCATTTATTACCTGTGAGATCAGAATGACATCAGTGTCATGCCTCCATTGTTTTTAAGTTAATTTTGGCTGGTTTTTTTTTATAACTTGGAAAAAGATCATAAATAATCACATATACAATTAGCATACTGAGAGACTGCTGTTAAAAGTATTCAACATATGTCTGGTTGCTCAAGTAGGATAAAGGCAGTCTCCCTTTAACACAAATCTAATTAAAACCAGCTTACACAGAGGGTCTCCAGAGTATGCTGAGACAATATGGAAAATATGCACAATTAAAATCCCAGGATTTAAATCTAGCTTAGAAAAGAATGCAAAAGAATGTAAAAGAAGTACTTTCATTAAAATTTAGATTCCTAAGTGTTTTGTTTTTTTTTTTTTTTCCTTTTTTTTTTCTTTTTTCTCCTTTGCTGGTAGGATTTAAGCTACTTGGGTACATTTGACAACATTATCTTTGGTCTACAAGACAAGTTTTTCAAATAGATCTCAGATTCTTTAGACAACAACACAGTTGACTAACCTGGCTGATATCATCAGAATACTGTGGGATAAAAGAAATGCAGTTTTAAATAACTTTGCTCATCTTTTGGAAGACACTGAAAGGTCTCCTGAAGAAGTGTATTAACCAGATATTCATTAACCAGAAATGACTGTAAATACACCCACAAATCAGGGGCTCGCTTTCAAGCACTGTGGTCCAAAGTGATTTCTGAGCAGCATCTACGACCAGGAAAAAAAAATACAGAAAATAATCTGAGCAGGAAATATAAAAATATCTAGACATATGGAAGACAACTGCAAGGGATCTAAATCACATTCTGTATTTTAGGGAATGGGTGCTAATAAAAAGAAAAACATGCAGAGAATCATCTGATCACAGCAGATTCTGGTGTTCTCGAAGAATTTTGGTTGATAATCATGCAGAGGAAGCTGACTGTGAAAGTGTATTGCATACAGCTGTGGAGTGTCAAGTTAGACCAAAACGTTTGTTTTAAAACATGTATGCTTTAAGCTTGAGGACAGAAGATAAATTAAACCTTGAGAAAGTTTGTGGCTGATCTAAGGCTGAAAAGCTGTTTGCAACTTTGAAAGAATTAGCTGAGATACAAGACCACTCTTGATCTACAAGACAGAAATCTGAGGGAGAGACTTCAAGGAGACTTAGAATTAATCCTTTACAAGGTGACTCTCATTCTCACAGCAATAGCTACCATGTTGACCAGGCTGAAGTTTCTGACCCCACAGTCAAGATTAGAAATGAAAAGGTATCACAGGAAAGGACCGTAAGCAAAAAAGTCAGTAGAGCAGGTTCAATGTGTATGAAATAATACCTGAAGTTTGCACAAGGTGCAAAATCGGGATAATGTAATGATGAAAAAAATGCAAGGGATACCATTTGTTTTTAAGAAACAATAAAAATACGCAGAATCAGTCAGCATACAGAAAGAGTGGTGGCAGCAACGTGACTGCATGACATAGACTATTAGGGTTCTAATATAGGCACACTTAGACTGTTTACTCTTAGCTCTTAGTAAGCAGTACTTAAAAAAAAAAGTTTACTCTGTGTAAACTTACTTTTTACTCACAAACGCAAGGTCGAGAAACACCCCCACTTCAATTTCCTAGGCACAAAATAGATATTTTTACATGCAGAGAAGCCTCTTGGTATGTGGAGTTAGGCATCTATCATCCAAACTCTGGTATACCTCCTTGCACCTAAATTTCTGATAGAAATAAAACTAGCAATTTATGAATGCTTAAATTGTGTAGGTAGGAGTGGAAGGGTCAAGGCCACATTTCTGTACTTTGCATTTCTGATTTCAGAAGCGAGATATTCAGGGCAGCTCTCCAAAGTTTTTCATGTCATTCAGTTCTGCTGCTGACCTGCTTAAAAACTTGAACTCTGTTCTCATGGAATGACTGAGAAAACAGTGTGAAGCTGCATTTTATTTGATAGTTCAGATCTCATCAGGAAGTGTCCAGCTGCTGAGTCAGTAAGTTTTGTAAAAAGCTTCCCCATAAAGCAGTTCTAATACTGGATTACTTCCAGTCTACATTGTTGTCCCCTTGTTGAGTTATGGGGCATGGATTTTTCAAACAAAGCCCTTGCTGCCTGCCATTAATCCTTTTGGGTAAGCAAATCAGCAAGCCTTTTAATCACAGGGATTGATACAACCACTCCTAGCAAAGCACCACAAACCATCTGCCAATTTCACAACTATCAGATCCATGAGTGAATGAAAGTACAAGATAAACAGCATGGTACGGAATGCCACAGCTGAATAAAAAATTAGAACCATCACAGGGGAGATGGATTATTGCTTTATTGTGCTACAATCCATAGAGCAGTTAGATCTTGACATATCATTCCTATTATGGTATCCTTTGCTCCAAACTGCAAGTCTAAGCATAAACACATTTCCATGCATTATGAAAACAGAGGAAAGCAGTCACACACCTAACAAATATGAATATAATATACATTTTCACGGGATACCTTGTTCTTACTGCCGAATAGCTTGCTATATCTGCTCAGTGACCATGAAACAGCACTTCAAAATAAAACAGAAGTCTGTACCCTTCTCAGTCACAAATGTTATAATTTGTGTCCTGTATAGCTGTGTAAGAGCAAAACTGATGAGATATGAAATACTCCTTCAAAACGACGACAGGCCAATCTCACAGCAGATTAGTTGCTAAAACTAGCTGCAAAATAAAGCCAAGGGCAGGTCTGTTTTGAAGCAGTCGAATATGGAGAGTTGCAGGGGAGGGGAGGAAGGGTAGGTCCTCCATCTGTATATTTAGATCAGAATAATTTATCCATTAAATTTTTTAACATATCTCATCTTCCCGGAGAAAAGGGAAAAAAAAAAAGAGAAAAAAATCCCTAAAATATGATAGAACTTAAATTTACTGAAAAAAAAAGTGTTTGTGTCTAATCATCACCACCACAACTCATTAAAGCAATGCTGGCTCCAACTAGAACAAAGGAAACAGCTTGGAGAACAGCTGAAAAACATTGGCAGCCTGTCTTCTGGGTCCCCTTCTGAGCCTCCCCACCATTGAAAAGATCAAAATACTCACCTCAGACCTCTCCAGTGTAAGTTCAAAACTCAGAGAGCTAACTATTTAATGGACAAAACCAGAAAAAAAGTTGGTAAATACAAACTAAAAGTTATAATTCCCATTTCCCCTCCCCTTCTCCCAAGCAGAGTTTTCTACCTCCACAGACAGCAGTCACATGAAAAGTTTAGAAACTGTAGCTGACTGGGCATTAACCACAAATTGCACCTGAAAGGCATAAACTTCTAGTGGGAGTGAGAAGGGAGACCCCCTCCTGCACTGGTTTGGTGTTCCTCAGGGCTGAGGGGAGGGCCATGGCTGCCTGGGCAGTGGCAGGCAAGACCTTCTTAAACTGATGTTCAACAAATTGCAGCTTCTGAAAACAAACACAGGTAAGAAAGCTGGTGCTGAACAGCCTTGCCTGAATGATGAGAAAGGAGTCATCCTGGACCTGCAGCTCCTGGCTGGGCTTCCAAACCCAAGGCAATCAGAAGAAAGGCAGACGCAAGCCTGTAGCCCAGGCTCCCCCGACAGCACATGGTGGCTGCACCCACATTCTGTGGATTAGGTCCCTTTGAATATTTCTGGGCTCTGATGTAGAACAGGCACAAGATAAACTAGAGACACAGGCTACCCCTGTGCTGCTGACTACAGGATGGCCAGAAATGGTCCATTCATGCTCACGTTTCTCAGGACCCTCCACTGCAGCTGTGTCTGAGGCAGAGCTTGGTGAAGAGGCCAAAACAATGCCTGGGGCTCTTCTTAGGAGTAGCATGGAGGCCCTTAGTCAAGATCATCATAGAATCATAGAATGGTTTGGGTTGGAAGGGACCTCAAATATCATCTAGATCCAACCCCCCTGCCATGCTCAGGGACACCTTCCACAAGACCAGGCTGCTCAAAGCCCCATCTATCCTGGCCTTGAACACTTCCAGGGATGGGGCATTCACAACTTCTCTGTCCCAGTGCCCCACCACCTGCTTCTTTTTTTTTTTTTTTTTAACCTCTTCCAGTGCATCATCACCCTTTGAGTAAATAATTTTTTCTTTATAGCTAATCTAAATCTACCCTCTTTTAGTTTAAAGCCATTCCCCCTTTTCCTATCACCACATTCCCTGACAAAGAGTCCTTCCCCAGCTTTCCTGTAGGCCCCCTTTAGGCACTGGAGGGCTGCTATAAGGTCTACCTGGAACCGTCTCTTCTCCAGGCTGAACAGCCCAAACTCTCTCAGCCTGTCTTTGCAGGAGAGAGGAATGTATAAGCCTAAAGATCTACATTGGATACTAAATAAATCGAGGTATTTCACTTGTCTTCTATAATGGAGTTTAAGAAAAATAATCATGTCTTGGGCCCTCATTATTATCTGTGCAGATGTACACAACAATGTTCCTTAAGGTACATAGTGACATAAGGAACATGCGTACTCAAAATAACCAAAACAAAACACCTTTTTTGTTGCTTTGCTTGCAAATTTTTCCTAAAAAGCACAAACTCAGTGTTGGCATGAGGTAAAATTTTGGCCAGTGCTTTCGAATTTGGATGGCAAAGTTATATGAAAAAGGAATAAAAAGGAAATGGCCTAATTTACAGAAGTACGATTAACTAAATTCCTACAATTTTGAACCTTTGGCAATCAAATTCCATGTTTATTCCTGCTAAGGAAGCCTTACTTAAGTATTCTAGTAAGAAAATGACAGCTTGACTATTCAATGTCCAAATTCTAGGTAGATGTTTATCTACAGAAGACATGCAAAACCTGTTCCCATAAAAATTTGGTGATATTCACTTAAAAAAAAGTCTATGACATCAATGGCAGAATGGACTTAGTAGGCAAACTGGCAACACTAGCATAGGTCAAAGTTATCTATAAATGTACTTTTTTCTGTGTCAAAAAATTTAGATCAAATCAATTGGGAAGAGAGGGAGTTACTAGATGGTGACTATCTAATACTGTTGCACCTATTTATTGTGCATGACTGCTATTTTTTATTTTTTTATTTTTTTTCACTCTGGGGAGTGCTTATTAGATGCACAGGGAAGTTCCTGAAAACTAATAATCAATAAGGTAAACAGAGGTTACATCCAGGTATTTTCCAACAACAGCAGTAAGCTGTTTAGGTAATTTGTACCCCTTTTGTTGCCCATAAATTCAGAAATAATCACTTTCTGCTTTTTAGCACAAAGCCTTTTGAGAAGTACTACAGTTTTGTCTGTTGCAACTGTTTTCTAAAGCCTTTCCAAGACCCTTCCTGATGTGCTGGGTCTTTCTGAAGGCTTTAAACTCTGAAATTTGGCACATTTATTCTTGATTACAATTTTTAATGTTCTGCCAACAGAAAAATATCTGCAGCTTTATGCATCAGGCGATAGATGCTTTGTTAAATTTGGTCAGCTGATCTGCTCCTGCTGGGGCAAAGGCTTCTGTATATTCATGGGAGGACCAAGCTATGAGCTGGCTTCTGGTTTGCTATTATCTCTTGAATCTTAGAAGTCATCGTTATTGCTACATTCTGTGAAACATCTAAACCCAGAAAGCCACAGTCTCCTACAGGCAGAGCCTCTCAGATTTCCAGAGTGCTCCACCTCCTTTCTATATATTCTACCTTTATGACGTTTTATCAGTATCTTTTATCTTCCACATCTTCCATTCAACCACCCTCTCTTATCCTTTCTGCAAAACATTAATAGGGCCTTGTTCACACTTCATTATTTGAATTTTCATGCTTTTTAACATATTTCTTATTTAAGACTCCTGTGAACTGTGAGGAAAGCACTAACATGTTGTGGAGTTCAAGATCTGAAGCACAAAAAGATTGAAGGCCAAATCAGCTAATACCCAAGTCAAAATAAAACTGATTACCTTTGTAGACAAGGACCAAAAATTAACTGCTTTCACATTAGGTAACGTAACATCTACCTGCCTGGGCATTGCTCTAAGAGTGGAATCCAGACTGCACAGTAAGGTGTTTTTCTCCACAGTGACAAGAATAGTAACATAAATTGCAGAGGCACTAACCTTGTTTTATTCCTTACCTACCCTAATCAACCTTGTCCACAACTCTGACAACAGGAAGGGGAAGCAAGGACTGAGCATGGCTTCATGCCTTATGTCAGGCTATGTCTGTTCTGCTGCCCAAAGTAGCATGCCTACCCTCCCCATGTCTGTATTCCTATTTCCTCTTCTTCCCTTGAACCTGCGCAATTTCTCCGAGGGTACTAAAACTCTTTAAAAAATAATCTAGGACATTACAGGAATTCTGAACCAACTTGAGAGACTGTAAAGAACAGAAGGAATAGCAAAAATCAATGCAAGCACATTTGCTGGCTGGTTTCTGTAAAATCTTCATGTAGTCCAGGAAGCAAGGGGCAGAACCAGAGTAGGATGTGCAGGCAGCTGCCCAGGACAGTCCACGCTTGCAGCCAGCATCATGTCGCTTGTAGTCTCAGCATTTTCTTAAACTGACTGTGCTGACCCTGAAAAGGACAGTTCCTCTCTTCTATGCACTCTCTGCTTAGCATTCCTATCCTCCTTGCCCTCTGTAAGCCTCAGAGCTCAGGCAACTACATACAGATTTTGGAGGTTTTCACCTCAAAAAGTTCTTCACTAGACCAAGTCTTGAAGCATTTACGTGAACAAAAAGCAATGCTGTAAAGTCAGGTTATTTGTGATTTACTTGAATGATGCTGGATATTTCCAGGCAATTAAACAAAAATAATACATGCAGTTTGATATTCCTAGTTCCTGTAGTGAGGCACTACAAAACTATGATTTACAATCAAGGTCTTCACATCTCAAGAGAGTGCTATTCCTTTTACTGGTGATTACTACTGAATAAAGTTACTTAGATTCTGAAAGGATGCATAAAAAACAATACAGTTGCTTTGTGAAGTCTGAAGCCCCACTGTAAAACCATGAAATGCATTTACCTACTGTTATTGTGAATATACTAGAAAAGAAGACAGTCTGTTTTTCATGATAGACTATTCCATGCCAGAAATAGGGAAGTGAAGATGAAAATTGCTATCAGATTAGAATCCCCACAATCAAGCACTCATTAGAAACTCAAAGGTAGCCTATATGCAGACATGTACATTTCTTGTCACTTATATCTTAAAAACTACTTGGAGGGTGAATTTTGTACATCAACTTTGAATCATTTGAAAACTTTCAAATATACCCTTACAGTAATTGTATGACCTTGTAGGTTTGTTCCATTTTACATTACAGTCATTTGTAGTTGCAGATTAGAATGACTGAAAGAACTGTCAGTGAGTGAAATTTCAGAGCATTTTAGAGCATTACGTAAGTAAGAGTAAACCTGCTCCTTTCATTATGTGAACATGAATAAGATGTGACACTGTGACAGCTGCGGTAACACTATGCCTAAACTTTACTGTTAATGCCTCCTTTATCTTTCTCATCAAGGTTTTCTTCTGAGCTTTTGCCCCTGTCACTTGCAAACTTGCAGAGGCTTTTAAGTCAGCTATTGTAAAAGCATGGAAATGTCCTAATCAGTCTTCTCTTGCATGCCTCTAACATAGCCATACCTGTTGGATCCCACGTGGTCTAAAGCCCACTAAGCTCATCTACTGCCTGATGATCTTGACTTGTGATCTGGTGCTCTCAAATGCATTATCACTTCTGGCATCCCAGAAACAGGGGGGATCAGTCCTCTGCAGCTCCACTAAGAGTACCCACCACCAAGTGTTAGTTAATGCCTTGCCTGGTGCTTTTGGCTCATGCCAGCTGAGCTAGCACTCGTGCAACTGAGCAACAGCTTGGTTGCAGAAGAGCCCAGGGACTGTTCCAAAAAGGGTTTATCAATGAGGCCATGATATTTTCTGGAGGAACATGTTAGCTATATGACTTCAAACTGTGTTCTGCCACTCAAGCTAAGGGCCAAGGAATGGGTCCTTGCCCTACATTACCCCCTTTCAGCAGAGGAGAAATATAGCAAACAGGCAAAGAATTGAGTCCCAGCAATCATGTTTCTTGACTTTGTAACGACCTTGTAGGAACAAAATATCTTGGAGAGTTATCAGAGTGAGAAAGACATGACAACAGTATACTCCCTGTGTGGCAGTGGTCCCTTGGTCCCTTTGCTGACAAATTTCATTGGGCTACAGAGCCAAGTCTGCCTATGTGGTCCTCGCTAACTGCATATATTTCTTACTGGGGATGTTCAGGGCCTTGCCTTCTCTGTATTCCCTACACACACACACACCCTATATTTCCCTTTATTTTCTACAGAGTGATTAAAGGATGAGAAACCACCACTGTAATAGGGAAATGTCTTTCAATCAAAGGTCCTTGATTGCACAGTGACACCTTAGTGTCTGTCACTCCTCTAACTGTCAAGCATCAGCTACAAAACTGTTGCTTTCACCTACCATAACAGCTAGTGAAGACGACACTGCAAAGGGAAGGCTGTAATGCAGAGCTGAGCCCTTAAAATAAAATGGAAATTTACCCTCCTGGCAGGTCCTGATTACAACAGGATGTTACTTTTTCATATTACTGAAGGCTTCTGTTCAGAATGTTGTTTTCTTGAGCTAAGATTCAAAAGTTTCTAAGGAAAGCGTTGAACTTTCTGCCTTCTTACAATTACATGATACATCTCCTTACTCAAATGTGACTGTGGATGTTTTACTGGGAACTTTGCAGATGGGTAGCATCCACTATCCTCTTCCATTATCTCCTTCTCTGCAGAGCTGCTAATTGTCCAGGAAAATATTTTATATGTATATATATATGTATATGTATTTTATATATATATATATATATATATATAAATATATATATATATATATAATATATATATATATATATATATATATATAATATATATAATATATATATATAAATATATATATATATATTAATATATAAATATAATATAATATAAATATATATATATAATATATATATATATAATTATATTATATATTTTATATAATTTTATATATTTATATATAAAATATAAAATATAAAATATATATATATTTATATAATTTTATATATTTTATATATTTTATATAATTATATATTATATATTATATATATATATAATATATAATTAATATAAATATATATAAATAATATATATATATAATATATATATATATAAATATATTTATATATATATATATATATAAAATCTAAAGACACTTTCTAGAAGAAGCAGTGACAAAGAAGAATCCCTATATCAGTCTTCTCAGTTAGTCAGAAGCCAGTAACTCGGCAGCACATTGGTGTGGTCAGAAAAAGCTTTCTTAAGGTTGTGTTTCTGTTTTAAAAAAAGTCCATCCAATTTCTTTACATTCTTCATGTTCTACTATACTTCTAAATAAGCCATAATAATCACGACATCACTCTTGCCTATGAAAAACTACACATCAGCTGTCAAGGAAAACAATTTTCAAAGTGCGTAATATCCTCCTCATTCTGGAGTGACTAGATTTCTGAGGGTATGCATATACACTAACCTAATAATACAGGCAAAGAAACAGACAATGTAATTTCAGAAACTAACCCTTCTTTAAAAAATGGAAAAGAAAAATCAAGCTCATATTCAAAGACCCAATTTTTAAAACATTTTAAGCTAAGATATATTAAACTATGTACTGTCACTCAGGCAAAGGCTGTCATAAGTCTTTGTCGTCATTAAACAAATATAGATTTTAGAGATCAGCTATACATTCTGCCTAGCAAGCACCTACAGTAATTTAAGATACTGTTCTTCTGCAGTTCTGTGTCACTGCCATGCTGCTTCGAGGTTACTGCACTGACCTGCATTCTTAAGCCACTCAGAATGAAATCCAGCAGCTCGGCCAGAGACACATTTCCATGACAGTAAAAAATTAACCCACTTAAGTTTGCCCTGGCTGAGGAATACTCATACAGCCTGCTGATGCAACTGTCCAGCAGGAGCAGGAAGTTGTGAGGTTGTTCTCAACATTTTTGCAGCTGACTGCTTTGTGACATGTATTTAAGACTTTAACTGTAAAAAGCAAAGAATTAAATACAAGCTTATAATCTGTACCTCTAGTTTCCTCCTTCAGAAACCAGGCTGTTCTCTGGGTCATTTTTTGGTCTAGTTTGCAAGTAGGACTACTCACGAGACTGGAACTGATGCTTCAGACCTTTCTACAACTATTCCAAAAAATAATACACAGTCTTTTTGTACAGTCAGGGTATGGATTTCATTACTCAGTCTCTGCCTGCTACACGCTCTAAACAAGCTAATTTATACAAGAAGTCTTGACAGTTATGATTTGCCTTGAGGCAAAAACCCCAAGGAGACCTGGGTTACAGAACTAAAGCTACAATAATCTGTACAACCTAGGTAACTATAGGGAAAAAAAAAAAAAAAAAGTAATGGAGCAAAATCATCAAGCATCTGAAAAGCAAAAAATAAAATTCCATTCTCTACATCACAAGTTACCAGTACAGTATTACCAGTGTACAAAGCTTACATGATTGAATTAAGTGTACATCACATTAAGGCTGGTGGAAATGAAGATGCTTGTAAACATGTTTGTATTTTCTCAGCAGTAGCTAAGGGCACAGTTTTCTAATTGTCAGAATATAGAAATGTGCCAGTAGCAGAGGACACGAGGAAAAAATGCCATGTTCAATTATTTATTTGGTCAGCTCCTATAGTACACATCAAAATCACTTCTGCAAATAATGGAAACTTTACTCTTGTATAAATTTGGTGGTAAGTCCAAATGCATTGGAGCATGGTGTAATATCCAAAACATCACACAATTTGTAAGAGATCATTACCTGGTCCAGAAATTATTACTGTAAATAGCACCTTCTGCAAACAATTAACAATCTGTACTGCATTTGTAAAGTGACAAGTCACTTTCAGACAGCCTATAAGTGGCTTCCGTAACATTCGTATATTATTGTGTATCAAAGACATCTTTATAGTTAGAGCCAAGACCCTTGAAAATTTAGAATGTGTGTGTTCAAGGAAGAGAGAGTATAGATATATTTGGATAGCCATCTGTTTTGGATGTCGTCTGTTTGCAGTATGTGTTGAACTCCAGGATGTGATAACTTCAGACACTCTCTGAACTGGATATACATTTGATAATTTTCTGCCTAGCAGAAAATAGTCTAGAAGTAGGTCCTCATTAGCATATGCTATCCATATGTTTCTTATCTATAATCAAATCATAATACATTTGTTCCATCAAAACATAAATGTGTGTGGAATTTGGAGAAAAATGCTTTTAGAGCAGTGCACAATGAAAGCCTCTTTCTCTGCTCTCTTCCTTAGAGACAAAGGAAAATTTCAGTTTTAAATACCACACAGTTGGAAAGATTCTTGCAAGTTTTCTGAGGACACAAAATCCATTTTAACTTTGATACTTCATAGCCTTGGGCCCTAAACCAACATTGCTAGTTTTACTGAAAAAGTAATATGATTGCAATGACAGTGTGCTCCCCTAGTTTTGAAAGAGACTGCCTTGTTTTTTATCGATCACTTACAAAATAAGACTTTAAAAAAACTAGCATTTCACAACTCTTCTATGTTGTACCCTTTACTGTTAAAAAGTAACCAAAGTAGCAGGTCCAATCTCCTGTGCCTCACTAGAGCAGCACCTCATTAACGATAATTAAAAAAAAAAAAATTCTTCAACAAGCTTCAGTGCCTCTTGGTTTATGCTACATTTTTTTTTTCCCCCTCTTTTCTCACTTCTTTAACTCTCAGAGCATAGGAAACACAAACTGCACGTACACCAACTCGAGCTTTTATACCGTATTTCGAGATTTGGGCACATGTCCACTCCTCATACAGAATCCTGATGCTTTAATTATAGCCATAATCAGGGAATGCTACCTTATTTCTCTCTAAATAAATTCATTTTGCCACATTTTATCAGTCAGGTACAAAATACAGATCTGGGCTCTTAAAGAAAAATTGGGTCATTTTGTGTATATATATGTATATATGCACATATACATATATTCATTTGTCTATTTATATGGATATGGGGATATGAGCAGTATAACACCTTGCTCCTTAGATCTTTGTGACACATAACATCCAGTAATAATACAAAATCAGGTGAACAGGAAAAACAGTTTTGACAACAGAAACTACATTGTTGTACCACTGATTCTTTAACCAAAACCCTAATCACAGTCAAACTGACCACTGTTTTTGAGCTTAGAAAAAGTCAGTTAACAGTTTTTCTCCCATCAGCATTTTCTTTTTATATGAACTCCATATGACAGAAATATCAGAGAAAATGCAGCTCTTGTGGTCAGACTGAAAGAAGCAGAGAAAATTTCTTTTCAGTAGGCCTAGACTGGTTTATGGAGTCAATGTGTTCAATGACTGAACGAACGATCCTCCAGATTTTCTGCAAACTTATTCAAATTGTTTGAGATTCTTCCATAAGAAATACCGGGAAAAGCAATGCTTGCATTCTATCAAATGTCACCTTTATTACCTAACGTTTACATATAAAACCTGAAAAGAAAAATAAAAAGAAAAAAAAAAACACCAAAGGACCAGTTTTATACAAAATCCACAGCCTCCACCCTTATAGATTTTCCTTAAAATAACACAGCTATTTCAGAGGCTTAACCAGCCTTTTTAATACATAAAGTTGCTGTTACCAAGACTGGATTAAAGCCCCATTAATTTCCTTAAGGTATTTCTGACCTGCAAGTTGTTACACCTACTGAGTACATACTGCAGTACAGCTGAACAGCTCCTGGAGGAGCAACCTGGGAGGCTATTCAGTTATTATCATAGTATTAAAATCCCTCCAACAGGGTCACATGAAAAGCGGGTAGGATACGAAACACATTCAATGTGCTTTAGGCAGTGTGAGAAAACATGCAACTGAAATACATCCCGCCAAAAAGAGATTTGTTAAAACAAAGCTCTAAAAGCTTTGACAGATACCTGAGACATATAACCAAGACGGCAAATTCTCAGAATTGTCCATTCTGCATGGGTGCTGAAACCTTGTGAGTGTGATCTTCTCTGTGAGGAAAAAGAAACACACTCCTAGACCACAGTGTGATCCTGTGTACAGCATGGATAAGCTGGATAATACACATACAAAATCATCAGTCTTCTACTCTGTAGAATCACATACTGCACAGTAATTTAAATGACCCATTATCAAAAGAGCAAAGCTGAATTCTTTCCAACTTACCAAATTTCCTTAATTAGTGAAAAATCTCTCTCACTGCTAGAGTGTATATTAATTTCATTCATCTACTAATTTATTGTAAGATTTGTATTTCAAAAACTGGATTCTGAAAGGAAGATTCATGGTTAGTGTTGTTTTCACAGTTCGTATTTTGATGATAGTTATGAAGCACAGTAGGAGATGCCTTGTATCAGGAAGGTAACAGGGGACTTATCAAAATCAGAGGATTTATCTGTAGTTAGTTGCGCTATCAATAAAACAACAGAGCTCCTGCTAAGGAAGCAGTTTGTTGGGGGCGTGTAGCACAGTAGGAACACCATGTTTGTCTTTAAAGGTGACCTGAAGAAATTATGTGATACTGCTGAGCTGTTTATTATGGGACTGTTTCATTTTACAGTAGAAAACATGTCACATAAGAATTACTCCAAAATGTCATTCCAAAAATCCTGGTTTAAGAAAATCTGTAGGAAGTGCATCCCATTACACAGAGGGTCAACAGACACGCACACTAATGATGTAAAGCAGACACAGCACAAGTTCATACATTGATAGAAGACAATTCTTTACCATGGAATATTATCACTAATCTTATGCTATGCCCTTCATTGCTTAGGTAGTGACAATTTTTTATTTCCTTTTCTGAAGATATAGATCAAATCTTACTTGTTAAGATACAGTGGTGAATATGAAAAATACAACCATTCAACAGCTTGAGCTGACTAGGTTTGGTTCAGGTATGGGGATGGCCTTCACAGACATAGGTTCAGCTCTATGGCCTATCAGTTTAACATCCCTCTCTCCTGTCTTTATGCCACACACCCTTCATACACTTAACTCTGGTCTTTGGCAAGAAGATCACCTCTTTCTAAACAAATATACACTAAACAGGCAATAAGCAGCAGTCTCGATGCATCTCAAAGATACGCCAGAGGGACAGAGACAGACCTTGTAGGCCAATGTCAGTTACATCAATTAGGTAAACTATGCCAACTATACGTTACATCAGCTGTATAAATTCACAAAATAGCTCCCTCATCTTTTTTCAGATATGCTAGTTGCCTCCCACTGACAATAATACTTGAGATAATGGCAGCTTTTGCAAATAAAGAATACAGGAAACTACACAAGTAACTACAGTTCATCTGTTTTAATTTGCTATCCAGGTCTTTATTAGTTTAAATGCATACTAATTTCTTCTTAGGCTGAAGATAGGTATCTTCATCATCTTAGCCCTTAATATGCTAAATATTCCACTATCCTCTCGCCCCTTCAGTGGAAATGAGATGTGATTATTATCTTTTACATACATATGTATTCAAAAATAAAACCTCTCCAGATAATATGAGCAGATTGCCTAAATAGGCAGCTAAATGACATTGTGACCTCAAATATAGACATGCCAGGTAGGCTCTGCTGCCACACAAGCTGGACTGTTTTGCTTCTTGAGGGCAGGTAGTACCTCCACACCATAATACTGCACTGTGAGCTTTAGTCTGGGTCCCTCGGATGACCACAAAATATATTACTTTCTATTATACCTACAAGTCAAATTTTTGCAGCCTAAGTTCCACATTTTTCCTTTTGGAGTTTTTTGTTTGCTTGTTTGTTTTAATTCATTCTGCTCAGCCCACATACTCATGACCCTAACAATCCAAGAGTTACCTGACCATTGGTCTTTGTATCTGTGTTAAATATACATTGATCTTTAATTTGTGCTAGCTTCAGTGACATTGCAAATTACCTAATGTATCTATTAACTGAGAGAGAGAATCTTAACAAACACACCAGGGAAATATATATTTAATTGCTGCAAAATGTAAGGATAAATACAATATGATTTTACCAGGAGCTGAAATGCATGTCTTTAACACTGTGTTTTGACAAAAATGTCATTTATCTTTGAAACAGAAAAATAAAAGTGTTTGATGAGAGCATATCCCTCCCAGAATGTGGCCCTCTGCATCAAGGTCATACAGTTATGAAGATGTTTTTCCTCCATTAGAACACAGTGCCATTATGATTTATGACTGCAAAAACCTTTTCAAATTAAGATTTGTTTGATTGTCTGTTTCTATTAAGGGTATCATAATAACACTTCTCCTTTTTCCAAACAAATGTTCTACACAGCCTAGCATCCAAACGACATGCACAAGGAAGTGACAGTGATTAATTTCTGTTGCTGAATTCTTTATTTCCAATAACTAATTTAAGATAGTCCCCACTTTTTAATAATGAAAAGATATAAATTCTGCAGGGCATTTTTGCTTAGGTAATTGATAAAACATCTTCATATTAACAACTGTAAATTATGACTGTATTGTATAAATCTGTCACCTAGCAAGTGTCCTCTAGAACACAGCAGTATAGGCAGCTACTGTGCACTGAGGCAGAAAACTTGTATTATGAAAAAGAACACATCACCACAATGCCAGAAGTTGGCTGAACAAATATATATATATATATATATATATTTTTTTTTTCTGCTTGTGTTTTATCTGGATGATAAAGTTCTGATGACATTGTATATAATTGAAAAAAAAATATATATGTGGCTCTCCTGAGACTCATTCAACATCATTTTCCCATAGGAAACAGTAAAAGCACAATTTCTTGAGGCTTGTTTTAAAAACAAATTAAACAATCCACTGGAAAATTGCCTGTGGAGAACAATGGTGCAGTGGCAGACAGAAGAACTAGGTGACTTACCAAAACTTTCATAATATCTATGAATTTCTAGGCCTCTAGTCCATTCTTAGGTAAAACTATAATCAAGCATAGCTAAATTTGGACGGAATTTCAAAAATAAATAGCAAACTACCTCTTCATTCTTACAGCAAGTTCATCAAAAATTTATCCCAGCTTTTACAGGATCCTTTCTTAAAACTGGCAGGGCCATCATCTATTTGCACTGCCCTATTTTTTGTTACACTGCAGTATCCTTTATAGTTTCACAGAAACAACAGGAGCTTTGGAAGCTGCAATGACACACTGACACAGTCACTCCACCACACTGTGTTTGGACACCTACATTATACTAGCAATTAAAATCTCTCTAGACTTTGTTTCTATCCAAGAAATCCCCTATCACGTATATTCATGCTACTTCCTCCCTTGTGTGTCTGTGCATGCACATATGTATACTATATCAGGGTTTATATCAAAAAACAAAACAATACAAAAACCACACAGTAAGAAGGTTACTGCCAAAGAGCTCCTCTTAGACACTACGTAGGTCAGCAGAGACCTTGTTTATGAATGTGCAGGTGAATTTTAACAGCCCCGGAAAAGACATCAGATAAAGGATTGCAAAAAGAAGAGGACTCTTAGCTTATAGACCATTATTATTCTCCAAACATGTCTTCACAGACATGGTCTTAATAGCATTATTGCATTACTCAAATTTAACAACAAGAATTCAAATGATGCTGTGAGGACAGATGAGTAACACTTTTTCAGCACTCGGTTCTTTTAACAATAGTGTGGGATTTATTCAATGGCAGTCAGTCACGTCTTTCAGGGACCAAAAATCTTCCTCGAAACAACAACAGCACCATGTTACATTATTTTTGTGCTGTAAAGCCATTTACCAAGCATAGGAAAAGAAAATTACAGTAATTCTCAAATTGACCAGGATGAACATGCTCCTACTTTAAGTACACAGTGAGTATCACTACTGGAAGGAGAAGTCTGAATTCCAAACAGACTTTGACATGCCACAGCCTGCACCTGAGCACACCTGCCTTCCTTTCCACATTTACTCAGCTGTGCCATGCTGAAGTTTGCTCCAGGTTAGATGCTCTGCTGGGGTCAACTTCGTCATAATCTAATCAGGCTATTATACCAAAAAAAAAATTAGTTTTCAAATTGCTGCAAGTATAAGCACCACCTTGTTTTTGCAAATGATAATATAATTAGGGGCTATTATAAAATAATCATTGCTAAACCATAATTTTGTATGTTTTCACTAAAAATGCACATTTTAAGCACTATAATTATTGCTATTATCATTCAAGTAATGTTTCTTGTAAAAGCTTCACTAGAAGCAGATTCTGAAAGATCCAACACCTTGAACAGTTACAAAGTCATAAACAAACTAAGAGTTCCTGCCTGTACCTTAAGAATTTACAAAAGAACTGAGCTAAAAGTCTTGAAAATGACACAGATGGTGCTTCATAGCAGTATGTCTCAAAACTAAAACTAAAAAAGAGGAAAAAACATAGGCTATGGATTAAGTTTAGAGTAGTAGCAATGTATTGATACTATGCTATGTACTTTAGTAGCTTCTCTCAAGTGAAATTCTTTGGGTAGACAGTGGACAAAACTGTGAGCATGTCATATCATAGAATCCAAGTCTGTGATAACTTTCTGCCAGACTAATAGTGTAAGTACGCAAATGTATGTTAATATATGTCATATTTTTACTTTTGCTTGTAACAGTTTATTTGAGAATGGGCTTTCATCTCAACAGCTTCTTTTCTTACTCAATACAATATGGAAAATACAACGCAAGATATGTAATATCGAGATCTATTCCAAACCCAAGGACTTAACTGCAGTGAAGCTTTAGGACTGCTGCATACCTATTTATGAATATTAGAGCAGCATTAGAAATGAAGCAGGTACGCAGAACATCGGATGGGAGGAAATACTGTCGAAATACAAAGTTTCACAAAATCATCAGAAATTAGCAAATTCTGAATGCTTTACTTTCTAGGGCAGCCTACTAAAGATACTTAGGTATCCTGTAATGTACACCTAAAACTTAATCTAAGTTTAAATATAACCTACATTTACCTGAAGTATTGTTTCTTTAATTTTAATGTAAAAGTAGAAAAGCTGTCCAGAAAGGTACTGCTTTACGGTTAAATCCTAAGCCTTCTGATTTTAAGTGAGAATTGAGTAGATCAGAACCACAATGTCAGAATTCTGCAGCCCAAGGCAGATCCCTCCAGGAAATAATTGCCATAGGTTTTCTTCACGCTGACAAGCAGCCAAGAGAATGGAGAAAAGAGTCACTGCAAATAACAGGAAATGGATTTGAGATTTAAAGGGCACTCACAAAATGTTTCTACATTTTATACTTGCAAAGACACCACTTACTTTGAAAATAATTAAAAAACAAGAACTCTGGGTTCTTCTCAAACATCCCTTTTCTCTTATCCAGCACCTGCATGGTCAAGTCCTTCCTTTCTCCCCTTAGTATTTCTTCATAACACTCTGAAAATATGCTCCCACTTTCACATTGTCATGAAGTTTTCCTAATTTTTGGTTCTCTCAAATCTAAAACAAACATTTCTAACAAACTCCAAAACAATACCTGATTATTTTATATTTTTTAACTTGTAGTGATATCTGTCCTTTCCATATTCTAGAACTTAACTCTCTTCCTTATATGCCTCACATGGTGGTTACATCACCAAAGAAATAAAGTGCCACAGGAATCGTGCAGGCAGGGAAAGTACAGATCTCCTAGCAGAGTCAAGAGGAAGAGAAAGGCTGAATGAGTCCTTCGTTCACCATACTATGCTGGAGCACATTCTGTGACATCCCGTGGGGGCACAGATAATTAAAGCAACAGACAATTCAGCAGGACACAACAGGAAGCATATAAAGTAGCGTGCATATTACTCAGCAGGCATTACTGAGTGAGCCACAGAGGAAGTATTTTGGCCCACAGAAAGAAAACAAAAAGGGTAACTCCTCTGGTATACACAGAGGAAGAATTTATTTATTTGAATATGAGGACATATCTTTACAATTGGGATGCATGACATGAAACTAATGGGCAAGAGCACATCCTGTCCTTGTCAGATTTCCAAAATAAAAGAAGAAAAAAAGCTTTCACTTTTGTTACTGCTTTTGCTTCACTGACCATCACTGATATCATTTGGAAAATGACAATTTGTGACGGCAGTCTCCTGATATATTTTAACAGCTGCTCTCATGTGGCCAATGAGAAGTATTTCCTAGAGACACAATTGGAGCTATTTTCAGAATTATTTGATTATGATACTACTTCCCACACAATTCTCATTCCCAGTTCAGAGCATGAACAAAGTTCCTTGAGATAAGCTCAGAGAAATACAATGTTTCCCAAGTTCACCTTGTGGTCTGGCAAAAAGCAAATATGTGCAGTGTTTACTATAAGGAGTTAACAACTGTCATTGAATAGTTTCCATACCACAAACAATCTTCAGTTTCTACTACAGAAAGGGAAAAACATTTTTTTTTTTATATAGGCTTTTCAGTTGATGCTTTCTATCTAACATTTCTAGAAATGCATATTTATCTATGTCAAATACCCCCTTTTCTTCTCATCTCACTTCTTATATATAATAGAGAAAAAACATGTTTCTGCTCCTAAATCTTTAAAGTTCATGAAAAACAAAACAAAACAAACAAAGCTAAAAACCTTAAAATGCTACAACAAAGTACATGGCTACAAGGCAGTGTAGCCTTAAAATGCATGACAAACCAAGCAGAAGGATGTTTGTGTTTGTGTTTTGCTTTCTTTTTCTTTATTTTATTCAAAAGACAAATGTAGGAATATTTACAGGTTGGGCCATCTGACTTCATTTAATTTCTTGTTGACTGGAAACAGCAAAGTGTTTGATTTCATTTCATTTTCAGCAGCAATCTAGCATTTGATTCATAAGATCATAGAACAGCTGCAGCACATTTAGAAATAAGACTTCAGTTTCTAAAGAGAAAATTAAAAAAGTAATGCATTCTCCCTTGTAATGAATTTATATTCTCATTTTTGAGTAACTAGCACCACCACAAGAGACTATATAATAAATAGTTGCATCAAAAAAGTATCAGGATTATGTCCCTTCATAACTTAGTTCAGGTAAATATTAACAGACACAGATAGACAAAAATAAGCCTAGGATTCTTGTTCAAATTAGAGCTGATCTGTGATAGAGTCGGCATTTGCATGACTAGGACAAAAAAAAACATGCTTAAAAAAAAAAAAAAGAAAGCTTATCCAAGCTAAAAAGAAAAGAGAAACATCCTGAATGACCACAAGCAATAACGTTCATACACATGAAATATAAAATGTTTACATATAAGAATGTGTTGTATAGTGGGCTTAATAGATGGGTTCTATATTTTTCATGTATGAGCCACATTATTTGCACACAATATCAGTAACATACATTTTACTTTTTTTTTTTTTCTTTTTAAGGGACCATAAAAGAAAGTTATATTTACAGTCTGAGATCTTGAGCACTGGATACCTCATTTACGGATATTTGCCTCTGAATAGATTTTATAGCCGAAACAACTCGGTTTCTTTGAATTCTCATGTCAAGGATTCTCGTGTCTCTGTTTTGCATCAGATTTCGTGATTATGAGACTTCACGGTGAGTTAGTTCAAATGGCTCATCTTGTATGCCAACACAGAAAAATAGATGAAAAGTTTTCTGTTGGATCAACGAGATACATCAGCTCAACTTGTAGTGATATTATCACTTGATCCAACGTAAAGTATGGAAGTGGGAACATGGATTTGGGGTAGGAGAGCAAACAGACTGTTCCTTTTAGTGGCCTCTTGCTACAGTGTCATTTGTACCTCTAATGGTTTTCACATGTTCTCAGTGTTCTCCATTCCTTCCATGTTAACACCCAACATGTCTTCTTTAGCTGTGACTTGGCAGTACTTTCTACTCCTTGGAAAGGTGACATTGTACCCAATGACTTTGGCATGCTTACAGTAAGTACTAGTTGACAGACAAGTTTTTCTAATGCTGTTGTAATAAAAATTGTTATCCATCTTTGCAACTCCTTTGATAAGTTAGTAAGCCATATCCTAGGAGGCAGACCAAGAGTGCAAAGCACCTGATCTATTGATAAAGAAGGCCCAATAAGTTTGGAGGGGCAGCATTGTTTAAAAACCTTGTTAAAAAAAAAAACTTGCCTTCTAGTGACCGACACTGAAAAAACAGAGGTTCAAAGGGCAAACGTACTCCAATTCCTCAGAGAGAATTTGGAGCAACAGGACAGTTTAAAAGGAGTTTATCTGAAAAAATATCACAAACCCATCCAAGGCCAACAGGGCTCCTAAATACTGAGAACAGATAATCTGTTTCTGTAAGGAAAACATCTTCTTTTTCATCTTCTCAAAAATCCTCAACATATCACTTCTTTTATATGAGATCTATGATGGAGTTGTGAGCAGAGATCACCCTGGCTTCTTTTCAAAGAGACAGATGAAACAGAGACAAAACCATCCTTTGAAGGCCTGGATCTGCCAGTTCTACCTCATGTTCTTTTAAGTGGAATTGGAACTGGCAACTACCTGAATATTGTATCTTTCTTGAAGTTTAGTAGAGGGTATTTCAACACTGAACTAACTTACAGGTTTGGCCAGTGATGTGAGCAGCTTCAGTGCTGAGCTACCTGGCCTGAGGAGAGATGACTGATGCTGACACCAAGCCTTTGGAAGTCACAGATGTCTGTCTGAGATGCTACAGAGAAGAAATCACCAGAGGCATCATAATCCTTTGAGATGCAGAGAATATTCATGCTTACAGGCACAGCTCTTGAAATAATGAGCCCAGGATCAAGAATAACAGCCCTTGAATACAGCAGCCTAGAAATTTTTCCTGTCTTCTCAGAAACAGTTGCTCTGGATCCTCTGGCAACAATTGCTTAATTGCTAGACTGTCTCCAGAGCTGCTGACACCACAAGAGTGTTTGCATGCTAAATATGGCAGGCAGGACTAAATTCTGGTAGACTAGGTGTCTGCCACTATGACTAGAGCATCCTCTGGAAAAAGGTGGACAGTAGGGAGAAGGTAGGTGTATGGATAAACAAGAAGTTACCTTTTTTACTTCCACAGACTGAGTTTATAGAAGCTCAAAGAACAGGAAAAATAAAATCTAGTCACAAAACAAGAATGCAACAGTCCCTCACATAAGCAAGCTCTGTCATAAAAGAGACTGAGCACACAGCCAGCGTTTGATCTCACACTAAGCATGTCTTGTTGGTCTTTTGTTGTGGTCAACAACCATTTCTTCACTGTGATGTACTCTCCTAGTCTATGTGAACATTCACGTGAGAACAGACATATTTGAGGACCAAACACAGTTACAAGTTAACACAACTGAAAGGTGGTGACTAATTCTCTTTGAAGTTCTCTCTCCTGAATGTATACTTCACCACAAATGGTATGTTAGTCGCATAACAGATTTGTCTTCAGTTGTTTCAGCTCAAAACCTCTGGTTACTACACACTGAGACTGACTTACCAGGGTTAATTCACAGGAAAATTTTAGCATCTTCTAAAAATATTTTGCAGTCTCCTCTGCAAGACTAGTTTTAATTACATTGCCCTGGCATAACTTCCTCTTCTGAACTTACCAAATACCTCTGTCTCATTTTTGTTCTTGGCTGACTGGCAGAAGAAGTCTCATTTGAGAATCCCTGACTATTCCTTCTCTTGTGTGTACCCAGCCCAATGCAAATGAAGCTCTACAAAGCATCCAGTACCGAAGAGCATTTTAGTATGCCTTCAGAATTTGATATGTTCGTCATGACAGTGCAACTCCAGAGTCCAGCACAAGTTGTGCTACTCCATCAGCTCAAGGTGCTGGTGAATATGGTGACTGTACAGAATCCAAGACTGGAGAGAAATTAAGAAAATATAGTATGTTAATTGTACATTAAACAAAATAAAGTGAAAATCAGATCAATATTTTTCCTAACAATTAAGAAATTGAATTCTCTTTGGAAATGAGAATACAGATTTCATTGTCATTTACCACTGACCTAAGAAGAGTGCAACCAACACAGGTAAAGCTGGTGTCCATCTGGATTGTTTTCTGTTAACTTGTATTGGGACAACTGTCTTGGAGATGGCTGAAATGTGCTCTCAACTTTTCTACTGATCGCGAGACTGAAGTCCTTGGGCAATGCTGGTAAGTGTTTGAAGTTATCATGCATATTTTCTGTGGGGTTGTCCTGGTTTTGGCTAGGGTAGAGTTAATTTTCCTCCTAGTAGCTGGTAGGGTGCTGCGTTTTGGATTTAGGATGAGAATAATGTTGATAAATACACTGATGTTTTAATTGTTGCAGAGCAGGGCTTACACTAAGCCAAGGACTTTTCAGCTTCTCGCTCTGTCCTGCCAGCGAGCAGGCTGGGGGTGCAGCAGGAGCTGGGAGGGGACAGACCCAGGACAGCTGACCCAAACTGGCCAAAGGGGTATTCCATACCATCTGGCGTCATGCTAAACAATATATAGGGGTGGCTAGCTGGGCTGGGGGGACTGGCTGCTTGGGGATAGGCTGGGCATCAGTCAGTGGGTGGTGAGCAGTTGCATTGTGCATCACTTGTTTGTACACATTATTATTAGTAGTACTATTATCATTGCTATTATTATTTTCCTTTCTTTTCTGTCCTAATAAACTGTCTTTATCTCAACCCACAAGCTTTCACTTCTTTTGCGATTCTCTCCCCCATCCCACTGATGGGGCGGGATGGGGGTGAGAGTGAGTGAACAGCTGTGGTGCTTATCTGCTGGACAGGTTAAACCACAACAGGGGTGTGCAGCAATTCTGCAATCTCCAGCAACCAAGACCACCTCTGAATTTAGATTTGTCTTCTCATGTTGGTTGTTCACTTCCACAATGACCAGTATACGTTCCTGTTCACTGGCAGAGAAGGTGGAGGGTGGCATCACCATGAAGGGAAGAGGAAAAGGAACAGAGACTGATAATCAGAAAGTCCTCTGGATTTGACTAGGTGATCAGATCAGCACCTACATTCTCTGAGGCAGCAGATGATGTTACAGGACAGGATGTATAAGGACAGACCAGATTTCTGAGGATCTTTCTGAGACACTGTACTTTCCATCAAATTGTCTAGCTACAACTATCTTAGCAATGATTCTGCAGCCAGCACGTAGCAGTATTAGCTCCAAGGAAGCACTTTTTAAACAGAAAGCAAGTTTTCAGATAAGCAAGGTTAATCCTATGCCAAGAATTTTCAACAACAGTAGCAACCAGGGCCACAATATTTGCAGTAGTACTCAAAATAGATCTAATCTCGTGTACATGAGTCATGCATGCAACAGATATAGAATCTTTGTAGATACTCATTAAAAGAAGAAAAAATCTAAGCATCAGATTGCCTATATAGGCAGAGAACCAGAAACACTAAACAATGGTTCTTAAATATAAGAAAAAAATTGATTCATACCTTCCTGGAAAAAAAAAATATTTTTTATTTTTTTTTTAACCCATTAAAGTGAAGCAACAAAGTCTACAAGTTTAAAATAAAAAGCTATAAATATTTTGAACTGAATATTCTGGCAGAATAATTTTATTTCAAAAATTCTATGACTGCCACAATGCTATCATAGCCATTAGCACTAACGCATGGGTATACTGCATGTTCTGACCTTTAAATTTAAAATGACCTAAATCATAGTTGATTATATAATGTCTATGAGCTGTTCCTTTTCTCATCCTATTCCTTAAATGAGATTTAAAGTAAAGAAAAAAAAGGGGGGAGTGAGAGTTAGACCTGTTAATTTCGCATGCTGTTTGTCTTTATAATGTTTCTTCCCATGCTCATATATGAGTATTTGGATTTTGGATATTTTGGATACGTGAGCCTAGAAAACCCAAATGCAGGGGAAAAAAATTATGGAAAGGAGAACAAATTACACAAAAAGCAGTGCAAGAGGTAAGGAAATAACAAACATTGTAATCATACTACATGTTACTGTGAAATTACATTGAAAAATCATCAAACAGTTTTCCATGATATCTCATAAAGTATCTACTTTCTATATGTTAAATATTTTTTCCTTTGAGAAATCTCTCTCCTTAAAAACAGCAACAACAACAACAAAAAAAAAACCACAACACAAACAACTTTTTTTGGAAATAATATGAAATTTCTATAGGAAAAACAAGTCTGTGTTTTTGACCAGTAACAGAACTATGTAATCAGTGCTGCTCTGCAACCAGAGCAGAGACTGTCATATCTTCAAAAAATTTGACAGAGTACTGCTAATATTCCCATCATGTCTCCTAACAGAAATGCTAGTTGAGCGCAGCAGGTAATGCTGTCAGATAAAGTACACGATGGCTTTGCTGTTGCAAAGTACCATAGTGCCAAAGTTCTGCTTTCTATGTGGCAATGTAAAACGATGAAGGAGGTGAGGGTAATGGAATAATGTGACTAAACAAGGTAGATGGGTTTTTCATTTTGAAAGCCCCCAACATTCAGCAGAGAACAACACACTCATGGAGAGAAAATTCTGTTCCTAAGAAATGCCAATACATCTCATTACAGCGACAGCACAATAGCATGGCTTTGATATTATTAAATTCACAGCTTTGATAAACAGCCCACAAATTACCTCTTGAAGGGAGCTGCATAATAATACCAGAAGCATAAAGAGAGGAAATGGAGTTTAATTAAGTGCTGCCCAACTAAGTCACACCAGGAAAAGCATAGGGAGGTAGGAAAATGTTGAGGACTTCGGCTCCACATAGAAGTGGCAAGACAAAGTGGTCATGCAAAAGGCTGCATCTGAAAACATACTGAAGCTCGAGTGGGTTACACATCAATAGTTTCTGGAGACTGAAAGCACTCATTTTCACTCTTCCACATAGTCTCTTTCAACAAGCAACATTCATTTAAATAAAGCTCTTTTTCTCCCCCTTGTACACAGAGGGAGAAAAACAGTCTCATAAAACAAGAAAAATGAGTAAGGCTGAAATGCAAGTACTTTTATTCATACTTAATACTGCAAAAAATACAAAGCTGTAGTGCAGTGTACATTTAATAGCCCAGGAGTAAAGTCCTGGAAAAAAAAATACATAAAGGCAGATGGACCAGTGTAGAGAAAAGTTGCCAGTACTATCCTGGGGTTAGAAAGCAGTGCTAAGCAAACTTTTTCGCAGAATTATTGGGTGTTTTAAATGAAATGGTCAGGATTGGCAGGATGCAAAATACTAGTATGCATGCTGTTCTCCTGAAGTATCACAGCTGATAGTCCAAGAGTAGTACCAATCATTTGGCACTACCTAGCTGCACACAAAAAATCAAGGGCAATGTACCTTACTATATTTGGAAAGCATACACTATTATCTTAATTTTTCTTAAGAGTCTGACTTCTGTAGAAGCCATTAGATTCACCAGAAGCCTACTGCCACAGTGCCACAACACTTACTGACAATGCAAAGAGACTGCATTAAACTTTGTCTCTACTAATAATCCTTGACTCAGGCCATTTCATCTTGCATTAATGTTCTATTGCCCTACATAAATGAACTCTCAGAAGCACACAACAGATGATCACTGTCTTAAATTTAGATGCATTTTCAAAGATTATTTCTGTAAGCAACAATTCAGCCATTTGATGGTGTATAAATTTATAGGCTTTTACGATTGTGAGAAATAATTCCATCTCGTTTGCACCCACTCTGATCCCTAAATTGAAACATATGTAAGTATACATCTGATGCATAATAGTTTAAGTGAGAGCTCCTTACGTGAATTTAATACTCAGTTACCTTCATAGAAAGACCATCACAATTGCCACGTGCATAATAATCCAAGCTAGCTTGCCTTAAAATCCAGGAATATTTCGGACTGGCTCCAAAGCAGTGCGGTATCCCTTTACAAACAAACACAGGCAAATTTTGCAACATCTCCTACAGCTTTGCCTTTCATTCATTAATGAAGAAAAAGCACTTTAAAATGTTTTATGTAATAAAAAAAACACAGAAGTATTTTTTCACTGAAATTCCACATTTCCGTGGATTAGCCAAGTACCATCCTAAAGCTCCAAGGAGGCAACTGTTACACTGCTTGTGCTTCCTTAAAGGTACTCACTTTAAGCTGGAGAGTGGGCAGTCAAAACAAAGAAGTTCAGCAGCACATTGCCTGTGCTAATAACAGAGAAAAGGCATCATCTACTAATTAACAAACCAATAATTGAATATTGATTAGAGTTTGTCAGATTTAAAATAATTGATTCCATCTTGAGTCTAACAACCAAGAGACTGTTAAAGATTTGTAATAAACAAAGGATCTTCAATTCAGGAACGCTTTGTCAGCTTCCTTATTGTGTTCTGCACACTGAAAGATGCAAGCAAAATATATCCCCCTATTTGATAATTTTCCCCATTTTTCTGTTCCCAAAATAAAAACAATTGGGATATCCTGAAAGCACAGAAGTCATACATGCCATTTAATTTCCACTTACAAAAGCACATCCAAGTATGACGTATTCAAGAAAAATAAGACCTGGCTACTGCTTAATGCTACACTCTTTACTGGAGATTTACGACGAAATTATAAGTGTTTCATGGCAGCTATGAAAAGTCAGTAACACAAAAGAATTAAGATGAAGGGTTTTTTGTTTTGTTTTGTTTTGTTTAACATTTATTTATTTATTTAATTATTGGAGTGTGAATTTTCAAAGAAATGGCAAAAGTATAAACTGTGCAACTACCAAAAGCTTTTATACGATTCTACAGAGCCATCCAATCCTAAAAAATGGCTGTACTTGACAAAAACTGGAACAATAATGGCTGAGAAGGTACCTGCATGGTTGACAATATTAACCATTAAAGGGTACAATCCAGCCTGAAAACGTAAGTTTTCAAAAGTTTTCTTGCTGGGAGTGAGAAGAATATAAAGGGCAGAAGAACAAAATATTACCCCTAAACCAGAGGCAGTGACAGTAAATGGAAGGTTGTTCATAAATACTGCCTTAGTGTATTTAACTCATCAGGTGTTTTCTCAGTTTTGAGGATCTGTAGCCCTTAAAAATTAGAAGTAAGGCCCATAAAACCTAATATTGGATATAAAATGGTTGCTTTTAAAATAGCAATGACATTATTGTCTTTCAGCTGGTTTTGACCAACAGATTTCATATTTTCAAGGGAAGTTACTTTCTCTGTACATTAAAAAAAATCATGTGAGAATATATAAACAATATAAATACACACAGTTTGCCAACACATGGTTTGCAAACTTCATTTTATAAAGGGTATTAAAGTTTCTTTCAAAACTGAGTTCTTTACAACATGGATTCAAGAAATGCGTATTAAAAAAGTCATCCTGATTCCAACAATTTGTACTAAAACAAGCAATTTTGTGATATTTTCATCCCAGATGTTGAAGTACAGGGCACCTGACAACTGAAACCACCTGTTTACATAAGTGACTGCTCATGTCTTTATTCTCTGATCTGAAAGAAAGAAATGCAAGGGCATAATCAAATCATAAAGTCAGGAAAACACTTGCTGTGATTAACTTGTACTTCAGGTGTAACAAAATGAAGTGCTATTGGTCAAATAAATAAATGTATTTTACCATGCTTAACAAATGGGTCGGTTCATAGGTATCCCTTTGCTATTCCATGTTTCTTACAAGACCAAAGTGAAGGGCCTCTACAACTTACGCTGCAGCTGGGTGAGACGGTGGTGCATAACCCACCAAACAACATTTTTTTCTCCTCACAGAAGGTTTCTTCTGTGCACAGGTTTTGGGAAAAATACATTCTGGATGAAAAAGTCAATTTTTCATTAAAAGTCACTGAAGCTCATCTTTCAAATGGTGCCAAAAATGGCCCTTGCATTGTGACTCTCTGTGTTGGGATTCTGCATGTATGGCATTTTTCCAGCAAATTCCACACCTCCCGCACAGCCTGGTTTAAAAAGGAAGCATGGACACAAGGTTAGCAATGGCCACGCTATGATAAGAGAGAATGGAATACGACTGTGATAGTTTTCCAAAGCCCACCTGGAGGACCTGGTGGCTAAATGGATTACTCGCTGACTTCCCACCTCTGGGACTCCAGCCCTAGCTGGAGTGACTGAAAATCATTCTGATCAGCCAAGTGAAAAAAGACCAAAGTGAAATTAGACTGGTGGTTTCAGCTCGGTTCCCTCAGTGCTGTACTTCCAAATCACAAAACCACAGCACGTTGAGCGCTGCTAGCAGGGGAGAAAGCGAGAGGCTTTGAGGCTTAATGAGCATGAATCCAGCTGCCTCTCCAGCTCACAAACACCTTAACATAGACCATAACCACCCCATACAAACAGGCACAAACTGGAATAAATGACTGTGGATTACCATACAAATTAATCAGAAGCAATCCCTTGCAAATGGGTATTGAAATGTCTGCATTGCATTGCATATGACAATAATATAATTGTTAATCTTATTAGATTAACTCTGACAGCCAGATGATACTTTGTGAATGTTTAAAGAAAGTCTCTAACAGTATTTGAATATTTCTATAAAAAACACCACATGCCCTTCCATTTTCATCGCATTCACAAACACTAAATGATTCTAAGATACCCTGTGACCTACGTATGCAGGTATTGTTTTAATTCACAAATGAAGAGTCTGCGAATGCAGAGACTGAAGGGCTTTCTCCATAGATTTATAAGGCCAGAGACGGACGCTGTGATCATCTAGTCTGACATTACACTCGCCAGTGTCTCTGCACAAGACTAGACAGCAAGAACCAATAAACAGAACTGCTGTTAGGATGCAGGAGTTCAAGACTGGAAACCCCAAGCTCAGGTCCCCATTAACTTTTAAAACTAGGCGTAGAAAATTTGCCTTGATGTCAGTGTTTTACTGCAAATGAAAGTCTTGCCCTGTGCTGCTGTCTTCAGCTGTAGTTTACCCAGCAAAGATAGATCAAATCCCTCTTCCTTCAGTGAGACAATTTAAATGGGAGATGAGAGCTAGCATACATTTAACGTGTATGAAAAATACCTTATTAAATTACTCTTTGGAACCAATCAGGAGAAAGATCTCTGTCATAGTGTGAATAATTCAAGGTTTTTGGATTTTTTTTTCTCCCCTTGCCTTAATTCATTTTATATGACCACTTCTTTATGCCAGGATCTGCAGAAAATATTCCTTTGCTACATGAACATGACTGACATAAGGAAGAAACTGTGATTTTGCAGGTTGGAGCTAAGATATCTCAAAAAAGAAGTCTAGCAGAGAACATTGCCTAAAAGAAAAAATGAACACTTATTTATGAGATTATTATTTGGGGGCAACCACCATGTTGTCATGTTTTTCATTAAATGAAAAATCAATTGAGCTAAAAACAGAGCCTGTGAATTTCTCCAGGGGATCAGGCATTGTTCCTCACTCAAAAGCAATGTTGGTTTTGCACCTCAGAGATTTCCCAATTCTCACATCAGAGCAACAAACAGAACAGGAGTTCTTACAAAGCAGCCTCAGCAACCAACTCCTGCTCGCAGAAGCCTCTGACGTTATTCTCCTCCCCTGCCACCTATCCATCCTCCATGCTCTCTTTAATGAGATTAGGGAATATTAGCAAATATGCAACACTGGACTGTTGTGAAAATGTGTGAGAAAAATTTAGAAGTCGATTGAAACATCCTGTGTACGTGGAGAATTTTCAAATACGGCTTGTTGCAGAAGGCTTGATTAGCTAGATATGATTGCAATCACTAATTTTCTTCTTTAGGGTCATATGACTGCTCAGATGCCCACGAAATCTCAATTACAAAGCAAATAGGCTGTGTGTGCTCCATAAATGTTTCACTAGCCTAGTACTTAAAAGCCATCTTAAATACTGTGTTTGTAAATACAAGGAATTTCATAATTTCATGCTTTTGAGTTATTTGTCTTCATTTAACAATAATTTCTTTAAAAAATTTTTCTTGGTTTAATTTAAATTGTGTACAGTATCAAACTGCTTGTGGAACTTTTGCATTACCTAATATTTAATGAAACAGTATGTTAGAAGAAGTTTTAGAAACCTGAAAAAAAATGAAAGACCTGATAGCTACTTGGTTATGAGCAAAATACACATTTCTCCAAATTAATTTATTACTATTTATATTTATTTATTATAAGTTATTGCGTATACCTTATACCCCAAGCCCTGTAACATGTTTATCCTTCAGCTCACTGCCTTTTACACTGTTGTATCCATAAATTGGACTTTTTTTTGGATTAGTCGTTGACAATTGGGACGTGGATTACTTACTATAGTTCATTGAGCTAGGTTTCTACTGAAAAGCATGTGACATAATTTTTCTCTAGCAAATCATATGCATTAGAAAAAAAATGGTTCAGTGAAAACCTCTGTAAAAACTAGTCTGAAATTAACTGGTCTCCATACAGACACAGATATGAGACAAAGGACCTGATACACTCTATCATAAAGGAAAGATCAGATCTGCTAATAGAATTTACTGCTATGCAAAATTAAGGAGTTAGATGCAAGTTAATTGCATCTGATGATTCATCTGTTTCATCACAGAAAAATCTTCACGTGCTCTGCCTTAGAAAAGCACCACTATAGAAAATATTACTTTTGTTGATGCATCACCAGAAATTGAAAATGGCTTTTTAAAGAGCCTATTGGGGAACCAACTTATTTTCCACAATTTTTTCATCCTTTGTTTCTCCAAAATGGATTTTCTTATTGATTTTGGAGCTATCATACATTGTAGTTCACAGTAGCCTGGCATACTAAAACGTTCCTGGGCACATCTATTTCTTTTGCTCTCTGCTATTTGGATTTTACATTAGATTCATTTCTCATCATGCAAGTCTGCATCATTTCAATTGGTGAAATCATATTAATCATTTTTAGCTTTATTTTCACATCAACCCTTTTCTTACCAAGGATAATACATCTTACCTAAAAAAGAAAAATCCAAAAAATCTACTAGACTGTTTTAAGTAAGCCCTGTAAAATTTTGATTCATGTCAATAGGAATGTTTCCATTTATTTATTTTTTATTATTTCATACTTGCAGCAATATCCAACAAAATATTGCTGCTCCAAGAACAATCAGCTAATAGAAAAAAAAATTCTTCCAAAATATTTCTTCCACATACTGTCTCTTTAGAATGACTATCAATAAGTCCAGTTTCTTTCAAAAGCTAGTGAGTCAGATATATTATTCTCATTTAAATGCATGCTTGCATAAAGAATCATTATCTGTCTACATCTGTACAGAAAATCTCTCCCTCAGAGAATAAACCAGAGCTATGAGCTGAGCTCTGCCTGTGAATCAGATGGAAGGGTTTACCTGAGAATGGACAAGCACTGCTCTAGGCACTGCCAAAACACCGAGAGCTGGTACCACAGTCTTCTCTCTGCCTGCATCTGAGACAACAACTCATTACTGCATTCAGGTTAGCATTCCTACAAGTTAGACATTGTGTTATGAATGATCCGCTCCTCTCCTCCTCTTCTGCAGAAGAGAAAAGGAGGTAAGAGCACGGTGGCATCCTAGGCAAGTTTGGGCACACTGAAAAACTTGCATCTTCAAAGCAGGGCTCTACTCAGCAAAAAAGGCCTGGGAGAAGGAGGACACGAGGACTGGATCCCAGCTGAGATCTCATGCAAGCATCCTAACAGCTGGTAACAAGATGTAACAGAAAGAAAAATACCTTGGAGTTAACCAAAAGCATAGGAAGAAATAAGCTTGATTTTCCTATATTTTGCTATCTCAAATTCTAATACACATGTAAATAATATATTTACCATGGCAAAGTATTAACCTCTTAATTTTATGAATTAAGTTTTAAACATTCACCTTTCATTAAGGATGTGCTCTCACAGCACCAAAGCACAACACTTGAAAGTGAGAGGGGCAGGAGGGCTCCTCAGCAGAGCTGCAGCAGTGTGGCAACAGACAACGTGAGGCACTGTGCAGAACAAAGTGCCTTCTGACAGCCAGCCTCAGCCAGAGGGTCCTTAGTAAGCAAGGACAGCAGGAGAACAGCTAAACCCCTGGATTTGTAAGAACACTGTAACACTTCTCCTAGGAGATCCTTTTAGTTTGTTTCTTTGCTCTCTACTAGCTTTTCCCTGGTGCCTTCGCACAGTGGGATCCACATGCAAGCAGAGGGCAGAAGCTTCCATCCTCTGAACCTCTCACCGCTGTGATCAGGTGCTTCAAGTGGATGCATAAAAAGTTAGTCCCATTATGGTGCAGCACCACTCCCATGGTGTTTCTGAGTGGTATAATTCTCCACTCTCCGCAAATAAATAAATAAATAAATAAATAAAGCATAATAAAACTTATTTAATATGCCAAGAGGAGAGCATCTCCCTTCCAACTATCTTTGCTAGAAGGGCCCTTGAGCACCCTTGAGTTCATTTACGCTGCTGATATTGGCAAGGTTTTGTTTTCCTCTTACTGGTGATTGTTACTATTTTGGGGGAAATGCTGTTTGAAACAAAAGCACCTGTAATCACCAACACTTCATAGAGTGCCCTCAGGCACGAAGGCAGCAGAACAACGGATGCCTCCCTATACATTTGCATATATCGGGTTTCTATATTCAGAGGAAAAGTTATTAGAACACGTATGCATTTGCATATACTGGCTCTCTTTATTCAGAGAAAAAGTTATTAGACACATAATATTTGAGACTGCCGATACATAAATATAAGGACATGATACATTTAAATTAGCCTCCTCCCAAATAATATTGCTTGCAGTGGATATTTTTAATATAGTAAAAACACAAATGTCAACAAGATGAGGCTGTCTCATTAAAAACCAGGGGTATATGAGCAACTGAGACTATAGCAACACATCCTATAAAGAACAAATCAGGCTGGTAGATGTCCAGCCATAGCCTGTGGGGAATCAGCTTTTCTACAACTGGTGACATTAGATCTACAGCCACAAACCCCAGGTGGTACTCTGAAAACTATCAAGTCTTTCTCTCTACTAACTTATTTTAAGATAATAGCAACATCTCCTGAGGAATAATAATATACTTTTACACTGTAATTGAGCTTCTCCCTTTAGAATTTGCCCAGCAATCATCAGATCATTGTACGGCTAAAGGAAAAACTGTAACTGGTGGCAAGTTCTCTAAAAGCAAACATTCCTAAATTCTCACCTACCCAGATAATATCTTCAAGAACTCCAAAAGGCACCAGAACCCAAAACAAGACTGCAGAACTAACTGTTCGAGGTGTTGAGCATTATCTCACTACTAAACACGGGGAAATACTTTTATTTGGTAAACTTTGGCTAACCTAATACTGTTCTCTTAACATCTGGATGAACTTCAGAAATCGCAAACCCCAGAACTACTGTATAATAAAATGAAAAGGTGATGGGAAAAAATACAGCATTAAAAATTCTTGTGTGCCAAATAGGCTATCTTTAAAGAAAACTCTAATTAAAAATACATTAAATATTAATAAACTTTAAAAATATAAACTGAAAAATTGTGGTCAAGATGTATCATAGATCTTGTACAGCCTATAAAAGCATTCGTATTCTGAAGCTGTAATTAAGAACATACAGGATTTATGCAATTAATTTCACTGTGAACACAAATAAGTACAAAAAATGTATTATTTTTTTTTAAGGAATGTAAGTTCAAGCTACATCAAAATTAAAATGAAAGAAACATGAGTCCACGGGGATATTACTCGTTTCCCATGGTATGAAAACAAATAAGCCTAGATTTATTTCAAAACTCCATTTCATCTTTGAAAAAGGTTGGTAATAAAAGTGGGAAAACACTGGCATTTTCTAGAAGATTCTTCGTGTCACTCAAACCTGATGTTTTCAAAGTTCAAAGATTAATTAATAAGATAGAAAATAGGTTTCTTGCACTGTTTTTCCTATAATATGTAACCTAATGTACACAGATTTTTTCTTTAGCACAAAGCATTTGCAGCTTCTTCCCAATACAGCTTAACCAGAGAAAACTACAGGATACCATTGATCTTGTTCTGAATGTGTTTGATGCTCAAGCTTATCTTACTTTAAATAGCCACATAGTTTTGCCCATTTCACTGGACAAAATAAGAAGGTAAACCTGGAAAGGACAGCCCAGCGACTGCAGGCAATTCCGTCATGTAAACTTTATGCTGATCACTTCATTGTTCCTTTCATAAGTGATTACTGAACCGTTGTAAAACCAACCAGTTTTTGCCCTCTCTGCTGCTCTTGGCATAGTGCTCCAGAAGCCAGTCTATCTCACAGTTAGAAACCTTCTCCCTGGCCAAAGGGACAGTTATATTCATTCCAGTCTCATGCTACCACTGCCCTCCTTTAGCTGAAACAGCTATTTCACTCTCTTCTCTGGTGCCTGCCCCTGAAGGAGTAATCACATTTCTCAGCCTTAATTGTAATTGTACTACATTTAAGGAGCTGAGGAGGTCTCTCCACTACCCTCATGACTGCTCTGCTACCTCCACCAAAATGCATTGCTTCATTCTGGCTAATACCTGATTCATGGATGTACCTTGGGGTCATACCAGCTCTTTTCTTTTTTACTTGCTAATTTCTGAACGAAGAGGACACCTCAGAGCTGGGACTGGCAGCATGTAAGGCTAAAGAAAACAAGTAGAGACTCTGTCTCTACCGCCACCTCCACATCACACAACAGCAGGGTCTAAAATTGGGCATATTTGGTACCTCTTTGGCTCAAGGATATGATGATGATTACTATCACTGGCACTATTAGTCTTATTACTGTTGTTGCATGTTTTTGTTTTTTTTTTTTTTCAGTTCAAAGTATCTGAAAGAATTCAGAAGCCCAAGCTGTAGCCTACTACATTGGCTATTTTTTATGCTACAAACAGGAGGGCGTGTGTAACATGCAGCACAAGGCTGTGGTCTGAAAGCTCATGGGAATGTTTGGAAGTGCAAAGCCTGTGGGCGTTAGAAGACTGCAAAGTGGTGCCAAAACTGATTTCACTTTTTCCAAAGTGGCTATTGGGAGAGGCGTTTGGAGCATGCTACTCCCTGAGCCATATCTGTCTATTGTCTTGAAGAAGGCTGGTTGGCATGGCCCAAAACCACATCAGGGAGTGTGCCAGAAATTAAGGCCCATATTAAAAATTAAGCAGTAAAAATCAGCAATCACTGCACAATCTCATTAGCTATCTCCACCTTATTTAGTAGTCCTACAACTGTAGGAATGATCCTACATTTGTTAGAACTGAATTTCATCACATTTCTGTTACAATCTTCAAATTCGTCCAGTTCTTCTCATTTCACTAACTCAATCCCCTTCTCTGTGGTAAATCCCTCTTAAACTTGTGTCAACTGCAACAGGAGTTCAACTTGCTACAAAATTATTAATGAAAATATGACACACTCCATTAACTTCCTTATCTCTGGGAAATTCCACTTCCTTCTCCCCCTCAAGCCAGTATTTTTTTTTCCACTACAATCTGGTGTCATCTCTAGTTAGCTAGATATCTAGCTTTCTAATATTTCACATAGTAACTTCAATCTTCCCCAGGTGTTCTTTTTTAAAAGTTTTTTGCCGTTCCTCTCTAAAGTTAATTTGCCATTCCTCAGTACTACTCTATCACTGTAAATTCCTTCTAAATTACTAATTCCAAACTGACAATCTTAATTGCAAATTTTCTCAGAATTCTGGGGTATAAACTATAAGTATAAACTAACTTCTCCAGAACTGAGCACATTAAACTCCAGAAATTCTGCTTGGATGCAGTAATTCCCATTTTCACACATTCAGTCCACAGCTCCTTGTGCTTAATCTCAGCAGAGCCTCACATTGTAGAAAATCCAATTCTTCACCACTCCTTTATGTACAGAGTTGAAAATTTTGTTTTGAAACTTCTATAAGGATTTAAAAGCAGTCTACATGTGCCAAAATATGAAGCTTTTACAGTAATACAACTTCATTTTTATTATACCTTTATGGCAGACACTCTTCAGTTCTCTCTTCATACTCTTCAATTAAATAGTTATTTAAACTTATGCTTGATTCAGAACCTCACAATAATGACAATGTAAGTTCACAGCAATAAAGATTTTTTTTGAGCTTTCCAAGTCCTGACCTTACCAATGAGCTGTTAATGAGTCCAAATTGTACTGTTAAAATAATAACAGAATTGAACTTGATTTTAACTTGACTTTTCTAATCATATTCTTTTAAACATGGTTTAATGAAACAGCTGTAATAGCTAGTAGCAAGAAAGTATTTGGGTCTAAAAATACTTGGTTTGATTAAAAGTGCTGACTCCCTTAAAAAAATAAGATCAAACATCACGCTATTAATTCCTTATAGCCTATTGCTGAAAGGCATAATATTTTCTTTTTATCATTTAGGTTTCAAACAGACTATCAGAAGTTTTTCTTAAAATAAATAAATAAATATTCTATTTAAACTTCTGAGCTCCTCTTCTCAAGAGCTCCTAAATCTGACATATCTCTGATACAAGTAATCAAAAAAATGGAAGGTGAAATATAACCTCTGTAAGAGGGAGAGAGAAGATAAGTTGATATACTGATACTATTTTTTAATATTTTACATCTGTGAGCTTCCCAAGGATCACTGTTCCAATGAATTGGTCAGCTCCTGCTTCATTCTAGCATGTATTATACTTTCTGGCAGTTCAGACAGATTTTTTCCCCTATGTATTGGTTTTGTAGAAGAAAAAAAAGTCATTCTTCTCTTTTTCAATCTGGGACACCATATTCAGTGAAACTTTTTTACTATCCCAAATCTATTTAAGCCTCACACATTCTGAAAGAGATCACAAATAGGTGAATTTAGAGAGTTTGCTCCTTCTAGTTTTTTTATTTGGTTGGTTTTGCTTTCTAACAGGAAGAGAGGATTTGCTTTTGCTTTTCATCAAAATGTATCAAAAATAATACCTTTAAGAATATCTATTTTCTTTCCTTCACCTCCTACTCTCTCAATTAAAAGACACAGTATAACAAAAAGCATATTCTGATTAGTATTCCACAAAATAGCCAATCCCCTGAGCTCATTCTCCTCTCAACAGCTGAAGGAAAAAGATAGGAGCTAGAGCCTTTTTATCATAAAAAGCTGTCTTTCTGTGCAGTCAAAGGGGCAGTTTATTTATTATTTGTACATTCTTCCATTCATTCCAGCAGCCCCTTTGACCATAAGAATTACTTACACCTGCAAGGCTAACACTAAAACTGATTTATAAAAGTTGTTCTTGGTCCATCCTTCACCAGTACCTCCTGACCCAGCTTCCTCTGTCTCTCTGGAATTAAATGAAAGTCATATGCTGAGAACACATAACTTGAACACTCTTCCCAAGTTAGCAACCTTACGACTTGCACTGACAGAGCAATGCTTAGAGGATAAAATGGCTACAGTGGTAGCATCTTTTCAGAAACACTGCACACAGCCTGATCTACCTCTAGCAAGTAGGAGCACGGAGAAATTGTTTTTGAAGAGAAACCCACTAACTAATTTGATGGACGTTCCTCCCTCTCTCCCAGAGACAGCTAATGGTACAATTCTTTTGAAGTAGAAAAAAAACATTCCCACATTTATATATAAAAATGTAAAAACACAGTCTCTTTATGGTCTGACTGAGAATACCCAAGCAGGCAGAAACACACGCTGCACCTTGCCAGATTTATTTTCTGACATCAGACGCAAAGCAACTTTGTGTGAGCATGCAGTTTGCACTGGAGGAAGACCTTAAAAGAAAAGAAGAACCAACAAATGATTCAAGATGCTGAATCTCAGCAATACGGTTCAACAGCATAATGATTTCTGAGAACTATAAATGCATTCTCTCACAAAAGGACCTAGGGAACCGATCCTTTATTACAAAAAAGCTCCAGTCAAACTGAAATCCTTCATTTTCAGGATGTTTTCAAACAGAAACAGACTCCTAAAGTGAAACAGTATGAGACTAAATTGTGGTTTGTAGAAGGTATCTTTCTTACTTCAGCAGACAGCCGTATTAGGTCTGCCCCATATATTATAAAATTCAACTCAATTAAAAAGAAAAAAGCCATATTATTATATAGAAAATGGAAAGCAAACTTGCATTAGAATTGCATAAATACTTATTCTTTTAAAGTTCCATTCCTAAATAGTGAGGATTTGCACATCACCACCTCTAGTAGAAGTGGAGGTTGTAACGTTGGTGATGCTCTCAGAAGTTTCATCATCTGCATCTATTTTTAAAGAACATTAACAACTTCCATATTATAAAGCCAAGAAGTAAACATACTTTTAAAAAATATTCTTTTTTTTTTTTTTCCCCAAAATATATGACTAGAGAACACAAGAACTTCCCTATATCGGCTGGTGTCAATGAATTTGCATAAGTATCTGTCATTATCACCTACAGTTCTTCCTCCGTGGTTCACTGTATTTTAACTACAGCTCCCAACCTGCTGAGAATGGATGCAGGTTCACTTCCCCAGAAGGTGATCAAAACATCTAATCTTCTTTCAGTGAGAGCTTTTCTCACAAATGACTTTTTGCCTGAATGCCCTTCTCTAAAATCTGAATAAAGCTTTTTACAGGCAAAATTATCTTTTATCACTTATAGTTTCTTTTATTTTAATTAATAACCCTGGATGTAATTGCAATAGGACATTTCAGAGGGTGCAATTATAGTTTAATAAACCATGCAGGGTATTTAAAGGCAAAGTGCCCTAGGTTTTCAAGTACTTTGCACTATTTGCATACTCTTTAACATGCTTTGTGGCTTAGTCTGATGTGGCTTTTCTAATTAGAAATAAACAGAAGTTAATCATTCAGGAGGCACTGGGAAAGGGAGAACCAGAAAAAAAAAATACCTATTTTGCAATTACATCTTAATTCCATGCAGTAATTTAGACATAATTTATCCTTTTTTTTTTTTTCCCCTCCAAATAGAAAGAAGATTTAGAGTGAAACTGACAATGAAAAAAAAAAAGATAATTTACAAGTGTTAAGGCAGGAAAGAAAAGTTCTGCTAGTATTTATTTAAGAGTCTGCATATCACTTCTTTCCACACTGGGTTTTCTGAACAATATATTGCAGTGTTCTTCAGTAGGGAATACACACAATTAGTTAATCAGATGATTCAGAAAAGAAGAATTTGATAAGGATATCACCCAAGTTGTACATGGAATCTGCATGACTCACTGGTCACTTAAAGTCTCCCGTATCATTCCATTACTCATTTCCTAATATTTTGGGACCGTCTAATTTCAGTGGGAATAATTACTAGGAAAAAAGTACAATCAAATTGTCTAGGAACAAGGTCAGATGTTTATACAACTCAAAGACTTTCTTAAACAAAGCAACTGCTCAGCCGCTGCCTTGCGGAAGTTCAGAAAAGATAAGGAAGCTGCGTGCACAAAAAGATTTTTACATACTTCATAGTAATGAAAGGGAAACGCTTAAAATAGTCATCCTAATGAATAAATTCTGTTTTAAGCTGGGATTTTTGAAAACTTCCTTCGCTGTGTAAATCAGCTTCCACTTTCAAACTGTACTACTTTCCACACTGAGTCAGGACCAGAACTATCAAGGTCTGTGGGTGCTTGCTGCTACAGGCTGGCATCTCAGGGCCTTCTCAAAATGCACCGCTATGATACCACTTGCTCCATAAAACATTGTCTCTTCCTACTTCAGACTACTGCTGAGGTGAACTAGTTTTACAGCAAATATTCTGTGCATTGAATTGTGCTTTGGATGAAGAGAAAAATGAAGAAAGAGGATCAACTCACTAAGGAAAATTACTACCAATTTAGTCAAAAAGAAAAAAAATGTTCCTTCTATTATTATAGGAACAGGATAGGACATGACAGGTCTCTACTTAACCTTGTAGGTTACCCCCAGACATTGATTTGCAACTATTACCCAAATAATTTTCTAATTTTTCTTGCTAAATGTGTGAAAATTAACAAGCTAAGGGTTCTGTGAAGCATGCAGTGTGTCTTCATTCTTACTGCACATATATTCCAGGTGCATTAACTTTTATGCGTACTATTCACTCTAAAGAAACCTTGTAACAATATCCCAGAGCCCTGAAAGTTTTTTTTTTTTCTTTCTTCTTCTTCTTGTTCCTCCTTCCCGTCTGTAGATTGCTTTGTCATTCTCATTTAATGAAGATCCTTTTGAATGCAGCAATTTAAAATTCGCAGCTGCTCAGAGGACTACAGAAAAGTCTCTGACCACCAGGTGCCTACATTATGCCGACACTTGAGACTGCTTTTTTGCTAAATTCTCATGGAACTTTTTGTGAAGTATTGGATTCAGAAGGTGGTCAAAAGCAGTTGGCATTTTTATAATGAGAGAACAAGCCCCAGCTCCGGTAAATTGAAAGTATTTGCTACATGTGCTCATCTTCCCAGCACCTGTGGGAGCTGCTGCCAGAGCAGATGGCCAAGAGGAGGATGAAAAGGAGATGGATGAAGGAAAGAAGGAACCAGACTAACAAGTCAGAGATAGCATTCATCTAATTGTCCCCATTTTTTTTTCTTGTTTCCTCCCTTCTGTCTCTTTGTCTATTCCAGTCTGAAAAGTAAGTTGCCCTTCTTCAGGATGTTTTAAAATTTTACAAGGAAACTAAATGAATATATTAATTCTGCTTTTATAGGATCCCAAACAACAAGTAAAATAAATGTTAGCTTATAATGGAAAAAATGCTAAACAAGACACGTGCTTATGCCTGCAATAAAATGGCTTTCTGATTATGTGATTCTCCCACCACATTATCACAAAATTGTTACATGACGATTCAAAGACATTTCTGAATTTATCTTCCTGTATTCATGATTGTCCCTATACTTTACTTGTTTCTAAACTGCCTTACTCCTTTCCTGAAACCAGTTCTAATACACATGCAAACCATTACTAAAAGGCATATAATTAGACTTAAATCAATAGCTGGATATCTGGATTGTGCAGTGGCAAAAGTCAGGCAATTCCACAGAAACAGCCCCTGAGGAATATCCTCTGCTGCTGTATGAGGTTTTAGATTTTACTTTCTGCATTTTGACTGATTAATACAAAATGTGTCTTGGCATTTTTGCTGCTTATAATGCAAAAGGTTCGTAACATTCAGCAGGATACTCTTACATTTGCTCAATATTTCTGATACAAACACTCCCTTAAATCTTCTGAATTAGAGAAGCAGATTTTTGGTAAGCTTTTTTTCCCCCTCTATTGGTAAAAGCACTAACTTTCAATTTTATTTTTATTGAGAATTAAAAATCTGTTTATTTGATTTAATCAGCTTATTGAGCATTCTCTTTGTACCTCTAATCCCTGGAATGGGGATGTCAAAGCATGTGATAGCACATAACCATGACAATAATCTCAGGAGGTTTTCCATTACTGCCATTTGTAATAAGCAACGCATTTTAGTGTTAAAGAGACAGCTGTACTCATCACAGGGGAAATTTACTCCTCCCCATGCATAAGAGCAGCAGCAGCTTGCCTTGGACAAGGAATTATGAAGGTCTTCAAGGTACACAACCCATTCTCAAAGCAGGAGCTGGCTCTGCAACCCTCCACAAATGCCATATCAGTCCATCGCCTCTTTTTCTTCAGCTTCTAGACTAGGGAGCAAATGATAACCAGATCTTGCTCAGTCTGAGTTACTCCTCTGGAGCCCCCCTTCTGCTCTTACCATATTCAGAGGCTGCCATGGACCCTCCACTTTGCTTTTCCACTACGAACATGAAGGAAAAAGAGCCTTCTATATCCAGTTATGGATAGCTTTCAGTATATGCATTCATGTGGTGTATACAGTGTTCTTTGACTCTGAATCAATGGCTGTGCGCACAAAAACATGCCCAGTTTTATCTCAGAATTGAATATCTTCAGTTAGACAACCCTGCAAAAGAAACTGTTCAGAGATGTTGTTTAATGGCTCTAAGAAGGGCTGCCAGAGCCTCAGACAATCAGGACAAACCTATTTTAGCTGCTTCAATAACATTTTAGATACTTAAGCTCAAAATTGAATGCTATTGGGCACAAGTTGTAGATACACATATCTACAAGCTAGGTTAGAGAACAATATGCTGCAACAGCAAAGAAAATTTTTCATCTGGAGATGAAAACATAGACTGTCCCACTTATCTTAAATATAAGAAAAATAATTACTTATTTATTACACAGTTTCCTCCCACCCCAGACTTCTATTCAGTACAAATTATTTTTCCTGATACTCACCCTGCTTTTCTTTACAAACTCATCAGTGCCTGCGGTTGCACTTCATGATGAAAAAAAATAAAATAAAGAATCAGTAACATGCTGCGAAGGACTGTACAATGCTGACTAGCATTCATTTGAATGACATGTCCACTCAACAGGGCAAGTAAAATAAGTCAATAAGGTTATCATGATTGCTCAGTCATTCTGTCTCTGGAGAAATACACAATCACCTCAAATAAAGCAATTTTTGCCTCTTTTCGTAACTCACTGAGATAGGAAAAGTTGAGCCATTACCCCTTCCACCTCACAGAGATGACTTGATTTTTCCACTAAACTGTGGCTTTGAACTTCCAAAGAGCCACAAAAAACCAGACAGCTCTTGCTTGTATAAAAGGACCGTAATGTCTGCCAGGGTTTGTCACTGTCAGGTTTGGACTGTGTTTTATTTTTGTCAAATGCAACAGTTTCTTGCATTGGTAACACGTTTATATTTGTTTACACTTTGTCTTATATGAACATGTGGTTGCCTTTAACTACACAGCTGAAAGAGCTTCTGGGATTTCTACCACAGCTTGAGTTTGCTGCCGTTATTTGAACATGCATATTTATGTTTGAGCCTTAGTCTGCAGAAACCCTGTGAATATCAATCACAAAAACTCAAAGAAGATGCACAATGTAACCTCTGTGAAGTGACTAGATCCTAACTAATTGTCAGCTTGAGGCAACAGGACAAGTTCTATTTGGGTATGTGTGGAGGAATAACAAATTCCTTCAATGCAGCACTTACTCTAGAGTCGGACTCAGTGGCACTAAGAGTGCAACAGAAACTTTTATCCACAGATAGCAGCAGATAAGCCAACATAGTTTATGCCATGGAGCTTATCTCTTTGTGCGAGAGTTGACTCTGATCTAAAAGATATTTCAATACAGAACTGAAGAACTAAGCAGGGAGATATAAGACATATAAGTTCCTATTGACTTCTTCTAGAGATAAATATCAAAGGCTGCAGAATCAGACACACTTTTTATTATTATTATTATTATTATTTTAAAATGCTATAAACAGTTGTCTTTGACTATTCCTTTCCTAACCACATGAAGCCATGTGGTTACCCAAAGGTAGCCTAAAGCAGCAACAAAGCATCCTACAAATTATTCTATGGAGAAAGGACGATTTCCATAACACATTTTTTAGTGTGACATTTAATGGCTGCTCAGTCATTAGGCCAAAATTTGACTTTGATCTGCTCTGGGGAAGCATCCCCTCTCCTCTGTACAAGCATCTGCACTGACTAGAAACAACTGTAGCTCACCACCAGAGCTGCTTTAGGAATTCATTCATTATTTTAAGATAGATAGGTCCCAAATCAGCTTGGGGTCTTGACTCCCCCTGCTAACTAAGACAAGACACAATACCTGTTGTATCACCTCAAAAGAATCCACAAGTCAGAAAAAATTTAAGGCATCAAATTCAGGTGGGTAAATGTGACAGACACCGGGGTTGTCTTGTGCAGTGAAGCATGCACAGAGGAGGATTTTCTTCCACTGGCTGTGAAGAATCTTGTGCAAGGACATTAAGAAGCTGCTTGCTTCTACTCTGATTTATCTTTGTCATCAATTAGATAACTTTTATTTATGCCTTAGGGCTGTGCTGTGTTGGCACTTGCTGTGCACTGTTGCCCCAGTGAATTTATTAGCCAGAGATGTAATTTAATCAGTGATTTCAATTTACCACCAGCAAATCACATTTACCATCATTGCTTCCAATAATATTGTCTTTCAAAAATGTGGTGCTTTATTCTACCTCACTTTAAAACAGTGTCTTTGCTATTGCCAGTCTGGTCACATTAAGTGTCCACCTGCATAAAAGGATGGGATAGCTCCTCTGAGAAGCAGATCTATTACTTCAGAACATGCCACATGACAAAAATATCATCAAAATTTAAACTAACAGCCTCCAGCCAGTTCCTTGTCTATCCTTTCCTGCCTTGTTCCCATATCTCCTAAGAAAGCACTCGGATAACAAGAGATTGAATCAGAACATCATATGTGCACCAATGATTAAATTACTCTTATAGTTCAGTTCCAGTTCCATTACTTTCCTGATACAAATCCCAGTGGTTTGAACAAAATAAGGAAAGAAAAAGCAAGCCACAAGATCAGCTAAACCTGTGTGAGTGGGTTAAGACTGGCAAAGGATAGAAGAATGGCTGCCCTGTTTGAGCCCTTTGTCAGGAACCTTTTATTGTACCTTTGTGATATCAACATTCTTTGTGCATGACGGGCATGCCTGGGACAGGAGTTGAAGTAGCCAAGACGCAGCTGCCATGAAAAATATCTCTGATTTCGGTGGATATCCCAGCTGATTATGCTGAAAAGCCACTCAGATACCTTCTACTTTGCAACAGGTGTGGTAGGGAAGACTCTATGAGGTTCGCACCTAGCAGTGCTGCTAACATAAGGAACAGGCTACAAAATAAAGGTAAGAAGGGCCCTGATGTTTACAACAGAAGTCCCTTCTAGGGATCCTACAGGGGTTGCCTGGAAACAGTCTTCCCCAGATATTTTGCTGTAACACTAAAGTCCTGTGTTTGCAGCTTAAGGGTAATTCTTTGCCATCCAAATAAACGTGACATTTATCATTTTGATAATGCAGGCCGATCTGAATACCTGTCAGTTTTGCATAGCAATTCAAGGCACCAGGCAAAAAGGTACTGCAACAGTGGTCTTCAATGGGGGGGGGGAAGGAAGAGAGAGAAAGAGAAGCTAAGTGATGAAAGATGGAAAGATGAACAAGTAATGAATTAATTAACACTTAAAAGATGTATTCACTTACTAAACATAGGTTCTCTATTCCAATCATTCATTATTCTCTTTAGTTGATATTAAAATGAAACCTTTAATTACGGATTATTATTTCTAGAGAATTTGGTATGTGTATAAACTCTATAATTCAAACGTCAAATATCAGGCTGTTATTGAGCAGTATTTTGTGATTTATTGGTTGTGTTGTGTAAATATATTTTTTACTGTGGTTTTATATACTCTTATTAGGGCTAGAAGTTAACATATCTAGATAACAGGGACTTCATAAAAATTACTAGCAGATACAGATAATGGGTCTCAAAAAATCTCATATAAAAATAAACCTCTCTGATTAACAGTATTTTATATCCATACTTTTTAATGAGTAAAGACTGTTAATAGCAGCAATGAACTTGATGAGAAAATGTTTGTAAATTTTAGTCTTTATTTTTTCTATGATTTAATTCCTCACATGCACAGTTATAATTAGCAAGAATGAGACAGAAACCAAAGGAAAAAAGTTAACACTTTGGGTATCATTACTTGGGACTACGCTTTTCCTGAGGTTCAGAAGTCATCTTAATATGGGACACATAGGCGAGGATGAAAAATCCCAGTTATTCAGATATTTAAATTAATTTGGGGAATGTGCATGCTCTCTGTAAATGAAATCTGAAGTGTGAAACAAAGATCCCCATCTACTTCAGGTCTCCATCCTTTAAAGTATATGTACTCATATCCCATCACCTCCACATGCCTCAGTCTTTCTACTTTAAACAACCCAGGCCGGATCCTCAGATGCAACAAACCTGACTTTTGGGCAGGACAACAAGGACAAATTGTAGACAGATCACTCCATCTGGCGTATCTAACTTTTACCTTTCTATTACAGAATATAACAAATATGTTAAAAGAAATAAGATAATATGACTGGGGTTCTGTTTTATTTAGTATTTTAGTCAGTTTATGTATTAGACAACAGACTCATAAAACAACCATGCTAGGCCCACATCGTCACAGACTTTCATGAGGATCAGGAGCTGCAAACAAACTTTTTTGGGCAGCTAGAAATCCAGGCTACTGTCTTTCTGTTAAGTGGCTTTAGTTACCTGCCTGCTGTCAGACTTTGCCGACCTGCAGCATATTCACAAAATGAACCAAGGTCCCAGGTTATCACTCTGGGAAATAAGAGAATAAAATCAGCCTTCAGCTGGATGGATACAATCCCACGGAAGATGTTTTAACATGAACTTAAGCCAATGCAGTAACAAGTCAAAACCCTACAAGTTCAGAGGACAAAGCATGATCCTTTCTGAAGGTCTCACTCCCTAGTTCACAACATACAGAAGAGTGTAATGGACTTGACCCTAATGTGTTACAAGTTTCTTTCCTACCCTGACGTTTTCTTTTGTTTGCAACACAACAAGCATAAAGTTCTGTGCCATATACTTAATTTGGGCTAGCAGTCATTTTCCTATTGAAATGTTAAGTAAAATCTAAGTGAACGTGAGGTTGAGTCTTTCAAAAAAAAAAAAAAAAGGAACACTGAACAAACAAACAAAACAAAAGAAAAAACAGCTTCAGAGCTCTCAAAGCTTTCCAGATACACAGATGAGACTATAGTTGGGCAGTGATATTTTCCTGCATTACACACTTTCAAAATACAATCATATAGGAGAGCCTGAATCATTTACGTGCGAACAATTAATAAAGATTAAGCAATTAGAGAATTCAAATATATCAAAAAAAACACCACTGACAACCCCTTTGTACTTCACTCTGCACCGAAAATAACATTCAAAGAGATCATTTATGTCTTCAGCTCTCAGAATAAAAACAAATTATGTTCCATTCTCAGAAAAAATTGGCCAAAAGAGATCTGTTGATTAAAAGTCCTATATATTTAGGATTTGCATATACATTTTTAGATATCTAAGGGAGCTACCTACAATGCTAGGTCAATAAAGTGTGGACTACTGTAAGGTTATCCATTCTGACATTTAGCAAGTGGAAATGGTTTAATCACAAGTCACCAAATGGCAAAGCTAACACCGCAACTCAGCAGCTAAAGAGTTCATGGCTTCTACCTACCATTCCTCCAGTGGGAACTCGGCTGTCCTAAGATAGTCCTCCTAAGAGGACTAAAATACAAAGGCATCTTTGGGTAGGGTTGCAGTGAAAAAGCTCAGATCCTTTTTTTTTTCTTTTTTTTCGGTGAGAGGAATGAGAAAGGGAGTGAAAGGAAGCATCTGTTCAGATAAAGACCAAACACATAGGATACATAGTATCAGTCTCCCAGAAACAGAAGATATCTGAAGACAACAAGAATGCTTCTAGATAATTTTTTGAATATGTTACTGCAAAGTGAAAAATTCAACAAATTAATTACCTTGAGAGGTATCCAACAACTTAGGCTCCCAAAGAGTGAGATCTACAAAACAATAACTGCTTTAGTTCCTTGTAAAGATGTATGAAAAGGAAGCTCAGCTTAATTCACCATTTAGGTGGTTGAGGAGTGCTTCTTCCAGCACTTCCAATGTCAACCTCATTACTCTTAATAAGATAAGGATGTCTTGATACACATTTCATTTTCTGTAATAGTCTAAATTGGTGATGCTGGAAAAGCTTTTTAGGCACATGACCTTCCTCTATAAAACTGCAAGTCAGCTCGTGTCTACAAGCGCTGGTGTTGTGTTATGCTGTTATCATTATCTATATATGTACAGCATAAATCACATTATAGATCTAATTTCTGAATGACTTTTTGGATGAAAATTATATTTGTATGATACAAAAAACTCTCCAGGCAAAATATTATATAGGCAGTTTTTAATTTTCCCAAACTATTATTAATAACAGTACTTCATATTTCTGCCATAAGTCATTCACTGGTACCCAAGTGCTATTTAAGCAGTAATTAATTAGGTTTCTCAACATGCTGGTGAGGTGCTGTGGCTATTATTTCCATCATACTGAGAGATTAAATGACTTGTTCAAGGACACGGAAACAAACCAGAGATTTAGATGGAAGTTTGAATCCTAGTTTCCTGCTTTTAATGGTGATCAACACTTTCTTTCCTTTCTGTGGAGAGACTCTACCATAAAGATTTAAACGTGTAATCCATTAAACATATAATTTTGCAGGCTATCAGTATCAGTGAGCATAAATACACAGTCTCTAAGCATTTCATCTTCACCATCAGTCTATGACAAATTACTTCAATAATACTGAAAAAGGAGACTTATCAGAAGGAGAGATCAGAGGTTAATTGTTATCACATTAAACTCTAAAAATACGCTCCCTTTTAACACCTCATGACAGTTGCCAGAAAAGCATACAGAATCTGTCACACGGGAACAAAAGATCCTAATTTGCAGATAAGCCAAGTATAGTCTACAGTAATAAAGTCAGTTCTTGTTGTTTCTTAATAATTAGCTGTCAGATTATAGAGAGGTTTGACACCAAACTCCTTCCCATGGAGAGCCACAGCTTCTCCACAGCACTCATCACCTTCCCTCTGCTCGGACGCGTCGATGCCATCTCTTATAAAATGGCACCCAATTTCACACACAGTACAAACCAACTTTGAAACCCTCAACCTCATTTTGTGGGGCAGACGGGCAGGAGGGAAACCACTTCATAGGCAAACTAAATCACGTTGCTAGATTATCATTTCTCGCAAATAGACTCTGGTACCCCCTCTCTTTTTCCCCTTGCCCCAGGGCAAAACATAGCACCATGCAGCATATTGCCTTATGAATCTTCTTCAAGTACCCAATTATCCTGGTGCACCAGACCTGTCATTGCCATGACAGCTGCATGCAGTATGCAGTACATGCTGTCAGAGGTGAAAGATTGCACACAGGCATCCCGCATTTCCATTACAATGTGGAAAGTGAAGGGGAAGAAAGAGACAGACAAACACACACCCCCTCAACAAACAACTTTCCTAAAGAAGCTGATTAAAAGCAGAGGTTAAGATCATTTTTATAAGTGGTAATGTAATTGCCAGACATTCCGGTGCTGTCCCTGCCTCTAGCAAAATTCCCCCGTGTGTTTTTTGTCATGATAATCAATGAGGTGGTGTAAGTACATTTTGAGCACTTTTAACAGAGTTGAATAAAACAGTTCATCAGCCTGCAGTTCCTCGGGGAGGAGAACTAAGCTTTTGTATTTTCTCTTTCTGACCAGTTTTCTTTTTTAAAGAGTAAATATCCCACCCACCCACAGAAACCCACCCCGACAGGAAACCCTATTCTGTCACTGCTGTAATTGAGCTGTGGTGGCTCAAACAGGCTGCCAGATATAGGAAGGGGGTACAAACATGATGTAGGACACTTGCCCTCCAGGTGAACATTGCAGACTGAGCACAGAGATCTGACCCAAAACTCATCTCAGTAACCACGCTGTGATGGATCAGAGCTGGCATTCACATTGCAGGGGGTAACGGATGTTACCCCTCTGAGCATATGCTCATGCTAGGTGACATATGCCCTCAATTCCTACTACCATCAGCGGCAACCATGCCCTGCGAGCACCACAGTTGGTATCTCACAGGATCAGGCCTTTAATGACGAATGTGCAGCGCAGATGAGCGGTCACAGTTCATAAGAACATGCTGCAGATTTTCTAATTGCACATAATGTTTGGCATTTACGTCCTGTGTCTCACTTCCTCCTTCCTGAATTATCCCCAGCAGGCCCCCACCAATTCTTCGTGTGATCGCACAGTTCATTATAGCTGTAAATATAAACATCCTTTTTTCACAACCTATCATTATTAGGAAACCAGACGGGAAAAAATATCCAGATTAACAGTAGACATACTGAGATTTCTTGTTCCCTTGGAAAGGGAAAATTTTCTATTTTAAACCAATGAATAATAAGCTTGTGGAAAACAATAATTACAGTACGTATAGCTGGGACAGTTAAAGATTCTTTCTGAAGACAACCAGATGGGAAAGGCCGTGTAACTGAAATAACTCGTCATTCAAAATTAATTTCATCTACATCAATAGAGACAAATGGAAGCAACATGAAACCTCTGGTCAAGTATTCTAATACCAGCACTCAAGGAGATATATCTTCACAGGCTGAAATGGAGGAGAAGTGGAGCAGCTGCAGAGAGAGAAGGGAAGAAAACAGAGAATTCCCACCTCTCTTTTGCAAAGTGGGAATGAGGTGTTTATTACTCAGCATCAGCTGCTTGCTTTTCATCGGACGACATAACAAATGAAGGCTCTGAGGTCTAGAGTTAATACCCTGCACAGACAGGCAGCACACATATCTAGCCAGAGGAACCAACTACGAGGGTGAGGTTTTGGGGAGTATTCACAAAGACTCACTGTGACCCAGGGAGACTCCTCTCACTCCGCTCCATGTATAGTTAAAGGGCAAACTTGGGCTCCTTGAATGAGCTATACAAAAGACGTCTCCCTGAAATCAGTGTCCTGTCATCAGACACGATAGCGTTCTTCTCAAGTTTGGAAACACCACAGCTAACAGGACAGTAAGGCAATCTCACTCTTTTCAGAGTTAATAACACTGGAGACAGAAAACATGTAGAGAGCACATGAGCATTGAAAGGTAAGGATGCAGAAAAATGTGAAAGAATAAGGAATTAAACCATTTACTCTTCAATACGAAACATTTAGTCTTCAACATTGCTGCTCCATTGCCTAACAAGGCTCAGGAACATCACTGTATCACCATCTTTATGGTGCACTTGCACCAATTTCTACAACAGATTTTAGTCTGAAAAAAGATCTTTGGAGATGGAGTGGGAGTTTTTACAGTGAGATAAGGGAAGAGAAGGGGGGAGGAAAGGAAAGAATAGTAACAGCAGCAATAACATAGCAAGCTCTAAAAAGGATGAACTAAATATTCATGTTATCTTGTAAAAGCAGCTCTGACAAAAAACAAACCCGGAAGTTAATCTGACATATAAAATACACACCAATTTTACTGGTTTTGAAAAGTGCAGTTGTTTTATAGTGAAAGTTAATCAATTTCCATATGTTTTAGATTGTTATAAATTCTTTAAAAGTTTACATTCATCTCTTTGATAAGGACATTTTTCTATGTAAAGCAAATTGCTTTCATTTTAAATTATGTGCTATTTTTATTATTTTTTTTGTCTAAAACTAGTACTTAAAACAAGTCACAAATACTTGGTTTACTGCACATTCCTAAAGTAAACATCCTCTTATGAAGCTTCAAGGTCAAAGGAATAAAATACTCACACAACAATGTTAGTTGTAAGAAGGAGCTATAAATAACTAATTTTATTACGCATCTTCCTCCCAAGATCCTTTCAGTTTGCTAAAGCTTGTGAATCTTCTTCACATTGCTGAAGCTTTGTAAATAGAGCACTACATGGCTGGAGGACAACTTTTCTATTCTAAAGATACACTTCACAGTACCTGGGCAGTAGCTACATGAAAGCTGAAGAAAGTCAGAAAGCTTAGTCTTCAGCTTCTTAAGGTTATTTTAGAAGCATGACTAAGTTCTGGTTAGTCTTAACTCTACAAAATGACTCTCATGCTTAAGATTTTTGTTTTTATTTTTTAACATCTATTTTCTTTCTTGGCATTCTGGTACTTTGAATGGCAAATTATCTGCAATTCTGGCTGTCAAAAATAATTTTGTTAGCCTGGGATTAATAGTCTTGAACAACAGTCTTCCTAATGTGCAATGAAGGAAACCAGAGGTGCTAAATGCAACTTTCATTCTGAAAAGCAACTCTGTAAAATTAATGTATATGTACACAAGTCTTTCTGAAAGGCAAAAAGGATGTACTATCTTTTCTAACAACAGAATGAGAATTTCAGAAATTATTTGGTGATAAAAAGATATTTGTTCCTTAAAAAAAAAAAAAAAAAGAAAAAGGAGGAAATTGCTCACAATATTTACACCTTCACCTGTTTACACACAGTTATACTCCCAGCAAGAGAAATTAAAGATTCCAGTCTGGTAAACAAAGACCTCAGGTTACCAGAACTTGTGTGAGCATACAGACTGTGAACCACTGATACCAGCAGGCTGTCCTTATCCTTATACGTCTTGGATATAAGGAGAAAATTCTTAACGATGGTGGTGAGCACTGGAAAAGGTTGCCCAGAGAAGCTGTGGATGCCCCATCCCTGGAGGTGTTCAAGGCCAGGCTGGATGGGGCTTTGGGCAACCTGGTCCAGTGGGTAGCATCCATGCCTGTGGCAGGACAGTTGGAACTGAATGATCTCTAAGATCCCTTCTGACCCAAACCTTTCTGTGATTCTACATATGCTGATGAAGATGTACCACAGTTGCCTTTCAGGCAGTTTTCTTATTTTTATTCTGATTATAATTGAGCTTTTGATTTTGAAGGAAAGCACATTATCCCAAACCTTCACTTCTATTACTATTATCATTACTCAAATTACTGATAAAGTTTTCAAGATCTATAGTTATCCTTAACACGTAGTTTAAAATTATTTCATACAACAAAAGGAATTCAGCAATGGAAATCTTCACCTTTTTGTTTTGAAGAAGGGACAAAAAGCATTAAAGTGACTAAAGATATCTAAAAAAATATGTATTTCCCCAGTGTCTCTGTACACCCATAAGACTATGCTGTATTCATGCCTTAAATTAGCTGTAATTGTTATCACTATCAATAATAATTACAAATAAAACTGATAGAGGTTAGTGAAAGATTACAAACCAAAATGTTCTACTTCAGGAAAAATGAGTAAATACCATGCTTATGGAGAGAATTAGCCTGAGCCTTTCAAAATCCTCACGTAAAACTTGCAGCGCTTGTGGATTGAGAAGCATGGTGTTACTCAGTGCGAGTGTCAAACATTCCAGATTATTGTGTCCTTCAAAACCAGAAATTACTACCTTTTGCTGACCTCCAATTTCTTTTCCTACAGTCTGCTGTTATGTTTTATTTCTGTATTAGGCCTCCCCTACCTCAGTTCACCCAACTGATATCTGCAGGTAACATTCAGGAAACTGGGAAACAGTCTGAGGAGTGCCTGTAGACCTAAATATTCTAATAAACTGAGTATTCACAAATGATAATTTTTGGCTGATTTATAAAACTGTAAATGATACATCATACCTTGAATCCATTATCTGTTGTCGACATAGTAAAATTCACCTCCCATAGCATGCACAACAGAGAATCATTAACCTTAGAGGATGATGCTATAACAGCTAGAATACCCTTGAGTAACAGCAACAGTGTGGGGGCCTAGCACTGCCAAATTGCAAAAGTAGCTATTGCCGTGCAGAACTGATAAGCAGGGAGCCTTCACCATTACCATATGCCACTGGGGCCAAACAAAGCAATAACAAGGTAAACTACTTGCATCCACAGACTAGGAGGGAAGCTTCAGACTATGGTGGGTTAGGACCCACACAGAGCTGCTATCTGAGCATTCAACAGAAGGAACTCTATCTACTCATAGCTGTAAGAGTACATGCTTTCACACTGATCTAGCCATCTTGTACTACAGAAATAGGAAGGTTTTTGTTGACTAAGATTATGGTGAAACTTATCTGAGGGTCAAAGCCTTAAGCAAAATCATTTATATACCTGTAGAGGAAATGCTGCTGTTATGCTCTGCTTATGATAACACCAGGCAATGAAAGTCTTTGTTTTTTCATCATGTCATAATAATTCAAACTGGCAGAGGTGTATTTCTTAAAAACAAACAAATGCAGCATCATATTAGAAAGATTTGAATGTATTAGCAATGTAAGTCTTCTGGAAAATTGCCTTCACGCATAGGCAGTCTTGTAATTTCCATCTTCTTCATTCTTCTCCTATGTGCCTTTTAATAACTTGGCACATTTAAACTGTCATGGCACAAAAATATTTATTAGCAGAAATACTCAATAACAATAAAGCTAGGATAAATGTTATCTTCCTTCTTTTCCTATGTCATAGAGCAGCAGCTCCCCTCTCTCTCCTCTACCCAAACTCTCTGTAGAATGTCTGCCAAATCTGGGTAGCAGAAGACCTACCGGTTTTCCTATCTTCTCTTGCTCATTTTGACCTCCAGATCAAATCCTGCTCTATGGGATTGAACAGACACATCTGAAGAGTTGGTCTGTTCCTTTCAAGGATGCTCAGCATAAGTTTCCCCAAACCCTTTCATCCTTCTATGCATAACATTGATTTTATCATGTCAGTGAGGGTCTAAAAGTATGGAAGAAAAAAAAATTGCTCAATCTGCAGCAAAGCTTTACCCCCTCCAGACTCTGTCTGTTCTCAACATTTCTTTCCAAAGTTGTTTAGCTTGTCCTTCTGAGCAGAGATATTCTCCACTTGTTTATAACCATCAGTCTGACATTTAAGAACACTTACAGAGGCAAAAAATTCAACCCAGTTTGGAGCAACTGATAACCAATAAAAGTAAAGATAATTTATGAGTTTTGAATCAAATAACGGCAAATTGCCAAGGTGACTGACAAACTAGGACATAGCTTACTTGGCTTTTTATTTTTTATTTTTTTCTACTCCATTTACAGCAAACATCAGAAATGTCTTTAGCATTTAAAAAATGCTAAGGTTGTCTGGGAAAGTGTTCTCAATTTAAATTCTATTGCTATTTAAAAAAGTAGAGGTGGAGATGGAAGATGAATTCTCTGTATCAGAAGAATTACATCCAAAAAAAGGCAAAAGAAATTGTGACGTAGCACACACTGCCCAATTGCTTTTCAGTCACAGCTTGAGGCCAAGCACCACTTGTCTATTTGTTTCATACTAACAGCTGGACATACTTATCCATAGTAAGCTGCCTTCCTAATTACGCTTAACACCATAATTATAAATCTTCTCTAAAACAAAAATGGAGACACGGGAAACAAAATATATACATTGGGACACAGTATCTGAGTGTAGAAGACTATGGCAACTATTCACCTTTTCCAAATAAATTTTGTACATTTCAGAATTTGGTCTCATTTATATACTGGGACCTGGTGTGTAGGTTTTAGTCTTTTGCAAGAAAGAAGCTTTATAAGTTTGCAACAGTAAAATTATTAATTAAAAAGTATAAATCAAGGATATCATAAAAAGATAGTATACAAATTGAGATCATTATTGTCTAAAGAATCTGAAGTTGTCAAAGAATCTTTATCAATTAGTTGCTGCTGAGTGCAGAACTCAGAGTCCTTTAACATATTCAACACAGTTCACAGAATCATCTAGGTTGGAACAGACCTCCCAGATCACCTAGTCCAACCTCAAGTTCATCAGTCATCTACTAAACAGCAATGTTGGAAAGTTCTTATAGCTGAAAATCTCCAAAGAGGACTTTTTCCCCCTCAAATTACTGTGCACAGTGATACTAGAGTGTGTGTGTGTGCTCTGAAAGACAGTAACGCTCCACGAGGAGGTCCCATGTCTGCTGTCAAGCAATATTCTCTAAAAATACCTCAAAGAGTAGAGAGTCAGCCATAGCCTGGAAGAAGACATAAGAAGCACTCTTTAGTTTACTATACTAGTAAATGTTACCATGTCAAGAAATGTTCCTGGGTACCAAAACTCAACTGTCTGTACTTTTAAAGTACTGTAACATGTTTTTGGGCTGTGATGACCAGTATGCCGTAACAACTACCTGCCATGGTCCATGAGTTAGGACACATGGGAGACTGATCCTACTAGGCAGTCCACCTATAGCTGTGCTGTCTGTGCTTTGGAGGGTATGAAGAGTGTGAAAATGTATTATGAGTGTACAGATATGCCATAACAGTTCTTGGCATGTTTAATTTACTAATGACTGTGTGTCAGTTACAGTACAGATAGCAGAGGATGATTCAAGTATGCTCTGAACAAGCTATTAATAGATACTATGTTCAGCAAAAGATAAATGTTTTAATTTTTTTAAGTACATGTTTACCTTTACACAGATGGTGTGCCTAAATGGCTGCCATGGAAGAGAAATTAAGACACAAACCATTACTACAGAAATAAAAATTTCCAAAGAATTTGCATAAAATTCAAAGCAGCAGTAAGTGCACTAAACCATATTTGTGGCTTCAGCCAGTTAAGTTTTATTTGCAAGTGCAGTTAAGTTACTACAGTGGAAAAACATTACTTCAGGGTAGAGATCTTTCATAATAGAAAGGAGGTTCCTATAGTAGTAGTCTCTGTATTGCAGATAAACAGACTCAGAAAACAGTGCGTTGAAATTGTTTGGAATAAACCAGCTAGAGTAATAATGTAATTGCCATTAACTTTAAAAGGTCACTACTTTCCGAGCACTGAGTAAAAATTACCAGTGTGAAGACATGGATTCAAGTAGAGTGCAATTCACTGCTGCTACCAGATGTATGCTGGCTGTGTTATTTGTTTTTATTTGTTTAGCAGATGAAGGAAGTTTTGTTCCTCAGAAGAAAAGAAGACTGGCAACATTCCACCAAGCTCTTCTATGCGCTGCACCTCAGGGGTCCAGCCAGCAACTTTATTTTGCTTTTGTTTTGTCTTTACATAAGGGTCTCCATATGCTTTACCAGCATATCCATATGCTGTTTCTTTGGGTCTCTGAATAAAGAATTTGGGATTATTTATTTATTTGTTTAAACTAACAAAGACTTCGTTAACATTCATCTCATATGAAGTGAAACCATGAAGTAGAAATCAAGAAAATAATCTTATCAGCTTTCTTTTCACCTCCTGAAACCTACAAATGGCTAATCTTTTGCTACCTTTCTCAACACTCAGCAGTCAGTTATAATACTTGGAGTGGAGCACATGATCATATACCTTAGGGAATTTGGGACAGAGCCTTCTAAGCACTATTGCCTCAAAACATATGGCAAAATTTTTCTCCCAAGAACATATACAAATTTGAAAAAAGAAAATGTCAGAAGAAGCACGGTACATAGTTTTTCTTGAATGTCTCTCTTTATAAATACTGTTTGTGCTAAAATTCTGAAAGCCGTAGCCTTTAAAAGTTACCAATAACTACCATATTGCAGTTTATTTCACACAAATACAGTGCAGCCTAATTTCTTCCACGTTGTGCATGTTATTCCTTTTTTTTTTTTTTTTTTTGGTAGCACGGTAGTATTTAGCACTACTAAATAAAGAGATGGAGCAGAATAATGGTAACTAAAATTATTTTATCTTTCAAGGTCACTATTTAGTACAGCCTCTTATTTAAGTCCATCCAAAGATTACTTATTTGTTTGGACAGAGAGGAGGAATTCTCAAGTGCTTATCAAAATATACAAACAATCACAGATCTTAGATTTGATCTGGAGAAGCAGGTTGGCAGAGACAGATAATCTTCTTGTACGGAATAACTTCTCATTGCATAATTCGATTTTCTGTTCTTCACATCTCTACAGCCCTTTCTAGTGTAGCACCTCCAGTTCTCTATTCTTCATATCTCTTTTTTATGATTCCTATAAATAAAGCATTTAGTCAGCTTATCATCTAGTGACATTCTATATATTTATATATACACATGTGTATAGCTGCTGAAAGATATTATGGGGAAAAAAAAGATTGCCTTACTCATACACAGTGAACATGTGCGGCTGGTCATCCACATACCCACACAGCAGTAGCTCTTGTAGGCTGAGAAGTTAATACCAAGCGCTTCTCTCGAGTCAAAATAATATCTCATCTTTGCTATTGTAGAAGAGCCTTTACGTTACACATTGCTGTTTCCATCTGTCTGCATTTCAAACATTTTCTTTTCAAATATGAAAAAGCCTGCATATTAATTTTGTTTTTCAGATTATGCAAATAATATGTAAGTATACAAAATACGATTTAGTATGACAAACAGATACCTATTTTATTATGAGCATATGACCATATCCCTGTGAATTTTCCCTTCCCACGTTGTCCTCTCCAGGATACTTCCATAGAAGGTCACTCTAAAACCCACAGAGACATGATTACTGAGTGTCATGACTCTGTAAACTGCTTCATTATGTAATCAGGTAGATGCAATGAGATGAGGAAAAAAATAAGAGTTATTAATACCTAGAAATCTTAACTGCACCAGGTTGAAAGCAAAGATATCACTATCACAAGGAAGAACCTGCAAAACTACATAGTTCTTGCAGTGAAAACACAGTCTCTGCAACCTTATCAAAATAAAAAGGCAACCAAACATGTTCATGTTTGGACCAGCCATATGTCAACATAGCTCCTGCCTACTGATTTTATTTGCAGTAACTGCCAATGACTCCAAAGAAACCTGTGTTTTCTGTCATGGCAATGACACTACGTTATCCTTCTTTCTTCCCTCTGCCTTTATGCATCAGACTCCTCCTGCATTAGATGCTCTGTCCTAAAAGGAAATTTTTGGCTACTCCTGTCCCTCTAATCTTTGTAAAAACCAAGCAAACAAACACCCCACCAAACCTAGCACCTTCTGATCACCACAGCAATGTAATGCTGCTTGTGCCATTACAGTAGCAAAGGGGCTTTCTTGCTTCTTCCAACACCCTACCTTAAGGGTTATGTTTGTAAAGTAACGCAAACTTTTCTACTTCTTAAAGCAGCAATCCATAAACACCCAAGACAGCCAAAGAGAATTACAGCAGATTTCACTATGGGAACTCAGACAAGAGTTCTTCTGCAGTAACAGGGAGAATAAAAACCCTGTGTGAAAGCCAACAGTAGAGGAGAACATATTTCAATCTAGTCTGACATTCAGCCACCATGTTATTTTGATGGTGATATAAAATAAAATAGATGTATTTCATAAAGCTTAAGGCTAAGAAAAGAAACACACAAAATACAGGCTGGTGGATCATAATTTTTTGTTTTGCAGTAAGACTGCTTAAAATGATCTGTGCCTGACTTTCTATATATTCTTATGTTGGCAAGTATTTTACAGCATCTTTAAGTGCTATCTGACAGTTAATTTGAATTTTCTAGAGGTCTCCTCCCCCCCTCCTTTTTCTAAATAACATGTAAAATTATAACCTGCAACAGAATTATTTCTGTCACAGACTTCATATCCTGTAAATTAAGTAATCAGGACAAAATTTTATGAGAAATTTATAGCGAAAAACACTTCAGTATTTTCGGCTGTTCCTCTGACATCAGCCAAAGAAATATTCCATCAAGCTTCATAGAAGCTAAGGGATGAGATACAAACCGATGGAATGTGCATCTTCTCCATAGATACTACCTTAAAATTAGACTTTCACCAAGAAAAACAACACAAACAGCCAAAGACAAAAGTAGAAGGTCACTGTACCAGTCAGGAAGGAAAGTCAAGCTGGATTCACACTCTTTTTAAAATAGGGTAGCTGGGAAGAAGGGAGAGGAAATTACAACAGCAGCTATTATGTCTAAAAGCCCAGTGGTTGGACTACTTCAGAGGCAAGAGACCCAAGGTTCAACTTCTATGTCACTGTACACAATGAATTTTACTCCATAGTTCCACTGGCAAAAACCCAACCCAAACCAACATCAACCAAATAAAAAAAACTATACAGAAAAAAAAATCACAATAACCTGAGGCATGAGCCTTGGAGTTAGAGAAGCAGACAGATTTAAACTCCAGTCGATGAGGGTACTTTCAAGCAGCAACAAAGTTCCTTTGCTTGCTCCTTTCTTGTCCTGTAACTCCTGCGTGCCTGGCTGCACAGCCGTCTACCTTCAAGAAGAGATTGAGGTGGGAGGGTCACTGTCCTCATAGCCTCTTCTGAAAGCATCTGGTTAGAAAACTCGCCTGGTAAGAGAGATCTGTAGCTCAGAATCCCCTCAAACTGAAGACAGCTCTGACTTCCAGGAAAACCATTAGGATGCTTCCAAAACAGTCCCCTTAAACCTTGCCCCTCCATGACCAGTCAAAAAGACAGTCAAAAAATTCCCCTAAAAAAAGAAAATCACTTGCTCACAGTGGAAAACATGCTTTGTGTATCTGTTCTATATTCTGGAAAGCTGAAATGAAAGATGTCACACCGTGTAATTTCATTTTGCAATGTTCAGTAACAAAATACATGGTTATTATGTAACACTGCCACAACAGTAAGCACATCTTTTCTTATAACCTTTGTTTCTGCTTTTCCACTTTATCAAAGATGACAACTCAAAGGATTTCACTATCACTTATACTTACAATCTCAGAGTTAATTTTCACTTCTCTCTTTCCTCTTTTTCGTGTCTAGGAGTCACGCTCAAATTCTGTGCTGCTTCATTCTTAACATCTCCAAGATCCTGCTGATGTTTTCTATAGCCAAGTCTCCTCAGACCCACATTATACCCCACTTTGATCACTGGTAAACCCTGCTCCTTGAGTTGTCAAAAAAACTCTCCTCATTCCCTGCTTAATGCAGCTGCAAGAGCCATCTTCTTCACCTGTCCACTCGATCATGTCAAGTCACTCCTTCTTTGAAGCCTTCCACTTGTATCACATCAAATTTAAGCTTCTTGTCATCACCTTCAAAGCTCAAATTGCCTGTCACTGTCCCTCCATTCCCCTGACCTTATGCTGTGAGTTCCCTACAGCAAAAAATGTTCTCCTTGAACACTTGTAAAGTGATTAGTTGTACAACAGAGGCTGTTATCACAAATAAACCATAAACAATAAAGATTGCGCCAAAGCTCATTGTTTATTTCCATCCTAACCCTGCAAACTAATTTCTACAGCTCAGACAATAGTGAGATAAATTTCACTTCCTGGATGACACCAACAAAATTTCTAAATTATTAACCTCAACACCTTGCTTCTCCAGAGTAACAGAGAAAATTACAGTGCAGAGATAGAAACAGAAATGTGCAGTAACAAAATACAGAATGCACACAAAGTTTCCACAGACAGAATTGAGGGCAAAAGAGCCAATATAAATTCTCCTCAAAGGAGGCTTACACAACAACAAATAAATGCTCTTTTACGTCTAAGTGAAACCCCTAGAGCAGGGCTGTATGCCTCTGTATGCACATAACCTCCCACCAAGAACCAACTGCTTTCCTACACGCCATTCTGCAGAGAAGCCCTCTGTTTCTCAGGTGTGCCAAACATGGAAGAAAGTTTCACACTGCTGCTTTAAAAGATTATCTTGCACAGTAATATATCTGCTTTATGTGCTCTCTCATTTTCTCTGATACAAAATTCATACCTGAGGAATCCAAACAGGGTAATACTACACTGCCGTGGTGCTAGGCTGACTGGAAGGAAAGACTTTTCAAAACTGGAAGAGCTGTGAATCTCCTTGCTGTTTCCTTCACCAATTTAATTATAACAGTTTCCCATTCTGCTACAGATATTCAGCAAGAAAACTTATTTACAAATAAGCTTTTAGCAGATTCCTTAACCTTTAATGCTGCAATAATGAGAGGCAATTGCGTTTCACCATCCAACTCTTCTGTCCAAAGGTATGCCATTCTGTGTTGGAAAGGACAGCAAGCTGACTAACTAGTGGAAAGGGTCTGTATAACCCCTGAAGAGCTTTTCTCTTTATATATATTCTGGCTTTGTGTGTTAATTTAGATGAGCTAAATCTCCACTGGTGTCATAAGCCTGCAAGATGTCAACATCTGTAACAGATTTAATTTCTTTTTCTGTAGCAAGCATTACGTCAAATGCATGCTATATTTTGATCATTTCCCTGCTTGCTCATGGCAGATTGAAACACCCATGACAGCTCAGCACAAAGGGCCCATTCAAGCTTTTGCAGATTCCAGCAAGTGTCACCAGGAAATCTCTTTAGGCCACCACACTGTCCTACAGCCTACACATTTTCACCCTGCCAGTGAAGGTACCTGTTGTTCTTACTATTCTCCTCTCCTTTTATTACTTAACTATTTCATCCACACGGTGAAATTAGCCTATAATGTTTCTAGTGCATTAAAAAAAAAAAATCAGCATCTGTTATGTTCATGCAAATCTTTCAGGAAACATAGAGGAATTCAAAAGGCAAAATATCCCACAAAATCTGTTGCCCTTTCTTCTGTAGCAGCTGTAATTTTCAAAACCCTGCCACAAGTTCACAAAGATCATAAAAATGAGTGATGACAGCACAGTCTGTTGGGTGTAGGCTTCCTGAGTTAATTGCTGGCTCTCTGCACCTCTGTTTCCTGGCCTATGCTGTATTTGCTCCTCTGGCGAGGCTGCTGAGGTGAAGAGAGACCTTACGACCTGAGCTGACCCGAAGCATGCTGCTACTGAAGAAGGTGCTCCAGGTGGGCCAACTCTTCTGCCATTCCCCTCTTGATCCAGCCGCTTCATCTGATGCACAGCCTCCTTTGTGCCACAGCAAGTGCTCGCCCCATTCTGCACTACATACAGAAGAGGTGCCCAAGAAAAGCAACTGAAGAACTTTCTGCTGAATTAGCAAGGTGAAGGGACTAAATGAAAAGTCATGCGAGAGCCACAGCTGCAGCAAAGGAGATTGGCAAATGGTGTGGTTGGTAGCAAGAGGCAGGAGGATTACGGGAAGAGAGGGGAGGACTCCTCTCTACAGTGCTCAATGACCTCAATGAGCTCAGCTGTACCACGTAACTGCACCTCCAGGCTGAGGCTCTACAGCAGGCTGGACCAGACCAGCCTTGGCCCAGTGATTTACTGGCTCGGTGTGGCGAAATGCAGGTTTGATGAATACCAGAGCTGGCAAAAGCGAGTGGGACGGGGCTGTGCAGCAGAGGAAGGAGGAGAGTGGAACTGTGCAGCCAGCTGTTAGATCAGCTTAATTTCCTCTTAGGTGCTAACAGGAACTTGAGCTGGCTTTCTGAGACAGGAGCGTCTCTCATCTGCATTCATACAGCAGCCCGTATAGCACAACTTCAAACTCAATGAGGCCATTAAGTGCAACCACACTGGAAAAATACTATAACAGATAACATAAGACACCAAAGTGAACATGCTTCTTGTAACATTTGCTGAACAGTTATACTTCTTCACTGGCCACATTCGTAGCAAGTGATAGCATCAGATGCATCACAGATTTTGCATGGAAAATGCCTCAATGTATTTGACAGACCCCTCACAGTCATTCACAATGACAAAGTCCAACAAGAAGTGCTTTCATTTTGGAAGACCTATGGGCATCAGGAAGAGAACCATAAATCCTTTATTTTTTTGTCTCCAGATTATTCTTGGTAAGACCAATAGGAAAGATACATCAACCTGATGCTCTTTCTGTGACAATTTCTAACTCTTTTTATAGACTCCTCAAAGCTTAAATAAAATCTGACAGTTTTCCTCCTGCCATATGTAGAGGTAATGAATCTATCAAGTCTCTTGAGGCAGCCAGCAATTATCTCTGACATTAGATACAACACACTTGCATTTACCCACACAAGCATAATTTTAACTATGGGCAAGAATAATTAAAACTTTGGAAGCTGCAATGAAGAACGGACAGAACAGCTGGTGAAATGAAAGTGCACTGCAAATAGATTTTAAAACTGCAATGTGCTGATTTTCTCCTGGCCATATTTGTAGCAGTTAAGGATGTTCATAGAGAGATGTTCAATGCAACAGTTTGGCCCAATCCACCTCCGAACAGCCCAAGTGTCTGCAGATCTACTTCTCTGTCTAGGTCCCATCCATATCCCTTCTCTGAATCCTTCAGTGGCACTTTGAACTCACTCTTCCTCAGTCCTTCCCCTGACTTCAGGCTCCTCTTGTTCCTAGTTTTAACCTCCTCCTTCTGCTAGAATGGGTATTTAATTATAGTCACCATACTCCAAAGAGTTTGGAAATTTTAATTCAAACTATAATAATAAAGGTGCTGGGATTTCCCATGAGTTAATAAATTTGTAATGTCATGGGGCAGGCAGAGTGCCTCCTGTTTTCCTATTCACCAGTCGTCTTTGCACAGGGATGATCAACCATCGCAGCAGACTCTGCTTCTCTGCTATGTAATAAGGTTGAGAAATGTCAGAATGTCACTAGTTATCCAGTGATGTTTCCATGGAAAATTCACTGTCCCAGCTAGCTGGGCCAACTTTTGAAAGGCAAGCCAAACTGATGTCCAGGATCATCTTGCGATGGCTCTCAGGGAAAGGCTGTCAATAATTCCTCTCAGCAGGTAAACTGCAGTACACTGTCTTGAGCACGGGTAGACGTGTTCTTGCTGTAATACAAGTTGGGTATCCTAATGCAAGATGGAGTGACAGTTTGACACATGCATCATACTGTCATTCTTGGAAATTGGTAGTTTCAGGTCTACATGACTTACAGCTAAGCAGTGATTTCTGTTACGCAACTCAGAGAGGAGCTTCCCAGCTCTTCCTTTTCATCTTTATCTGGGCTATCAAGTCCTCAAGCCTACATCACAAGAGGAGCTTGAACTGCTTTCTCCTCTTTCCTCTCAGAGTAGATGGTTACCGCAGATAGGCAGAACTTTGTTTCCAGAGTGCTGTATGTGCTAGCCAGGCTTGCTTAGTCAGCAACACACACAGAGTTTGTACAGGTCAGCAATTACCTGGGAGCAAGCAGAAAGCAAAGAATACGACACAGCTTACTGATGTGCCTGTTCCTGCTCACGTCTCCTCTGGCACTCTTGGGCAGTGGTGCAAGGTGGCTGCCAGACCTCTCGTGCAGCAGTGTGCAGCCCTGCAGTGAAGTGCTGTGTGTGCATAGAGGACAGTCATGTCTGTTCTCACCGTGGCGCTATCACCTCTGTACCACACACATTATGCCTCGGGATATGCAGGGTCTGTACAGGACCTGTATCTGTCAGTACAGATCAAGAACCCAGCACCGCAACCAAGAAGAGTTACAAAGCAACTGTTTTTGTGAGGCAGCATGCCTACGCTACAGTGGAGAAGCACGGCTCTATTTTGGAATTACGTTTAATTCCTTTCACCCGCTCCCTGGAACTCATGAGTGCTGGAGACCCCTGAAGTCAGAGTTTCCTGGCACCAAGCATCAGGCTTGCCTGGGTTATGCTCACTTTGGAAAATCCCTGTTGTCAGCACCATGGGAGTTTTTCAGACCTCCTTGAAATGTTACTTTTAGTCTCAGCTCAACTAGTCAAACTCCCCCCAAACAATTTCACAGTTATAATTATAAACCCACCATATGTTGGAAATAGACGTGTAAACTAACATTTGCTTCACAAGCTTACTAAGTCTTGAGAAAGGCAATTGTTAACATTTATTTTAATCACCCTTACAGCTTCCCATTGTTAGAACATGATGAAAATGAGCAGATCTGATGCATACTACAGAGATGCATGTTAACTTTGTGCTTACCTGACACAGCAACTGGAGGGAGGAGCAGAACAGTAATTAACAAACTATCTGAATGTTGTGGCAGTGCTAATTAGACGCTGCTAAAGCTTATTTAGCTCCACAACAATTTCCACTTAGGTAGTCACTTCAAGCATTTCTTAAGGGGTCTTTCTGTCAATCATATAGAAAGATTCCTGGTTTGCCTTTTTTTTTTTTAAACCTGTCATAATATAACTAAAAACTTGCCAGACAAAAGAATAAAGATCAAACTGTGCCTCGTCTCGTTTTCTCTGAAATCAAAACAAACTCAATACTTGACAAGTCAGGCCTATTTAACTTGCGCAGAATATGTCCCAGCGTAGCCATATTTAATTGAGGAGTGATTTAATATACTTGGCCACAGGGCAAAACAAGAGTTCAGTCACTGCTTCCACTCTATTCTCAGAGGTGAGCAATGCAAAAACCAAAAGTTTAAGAAATCTACATATTTCTCATTGAAAGAGAGAAGAAGGCAACTCCAAGAAAGCAAGACAGATTTCTGTGGAAGAATAAAATTGTCAGGCTTGTAGTCCTAATGTACCAAGCACGCAAGATATGTCATGTCCACAAATTGTTGCACTTGTAGCTGGCATTTTGGAATGAATTAGGTGGGCGGATGGTTAAATGACAACAAGTACTGTATATCTTTAGCCCTCAAGGAAGACAGTACTTCAGAACCCCTTACATGTCTTTTTTTTTCTTCTTCTTCTTTTAGGCAATAACTTTTTTCTAGGAAAAGGTCAGGCCAGTGTGACAGAAAATCATTCTGATTTGAAGGCTGTTAGGAGTCATGAAAGTAACACATCCTGCTATATTCAGCCCGGCTGGATGTGTGCAGAAACCCGCACAGCACAGACACAAAGAGGGCGAGGGGTGTGTGGGGGGCAATAGAAATGAAAAGAGAAACAAAATCCCTGCAAAGAAAGTTTTATCAAAAATACATCCAATCACGTGGGGAAAGAGAGAGAACAGCTCTTGCTATTGACTACAAAGCTTCTTATATCTCTGATAGCACCATTGCCTACCATTTTTTTCCCCACATGAAAATAGCTATTTCCGTAGAGTATTTTGGAACAAGCTGGCTAAATACATTTCTGAGCTTTCACAAAGCATGGAGGATCCAACTGTGAGGTGCCTTGAATCTCATCCCTTGAAACGCGTTGACCAGAAGAGGTGAGCTAAGGCAGAGGGGAGATAAGCAGTGGCAGGTTTAAAGCATGTGATAACGCCCTGATCTAGCTCCAGGACACGCACAACAAAGCTTCTTCAAAGACTTATTTCACCACATTCTTTACCAAACAAGGAAATCTCCTCTAATCTGCAAGTAAAGGAAATGACAAAAAGCGGGCCGGTTGCAGACTGTTCAACTTTAGATTATATTACTCTGAACTGTTAATTAAACTCTTTTTATAACTCTCTCCTGAGTCTGCCTGGGGCTATACCTTTAAATTACCTTTTAATGGGAAATTGATGTGAACAGCATGCAGCCACAAGTCTGGGGAAACGTGTCCCCATTCTTAGGACATCGGCTGCATACATCAATGGACAAGCGGTGTTTGCGTCGGGCCGTTACCTCTATTCGGGCTGCGGGAAGAGCCAGCCAATTAACCGGCTGTCAGGAAGCACACACGGCAGTGTAACACTTGGAGAGAAAATGAAAAAGCATACAAATCAGAGAAAAGAATACAAGATAAGCAGGTCACCTATCACAAAAGTGTGAAAAAAAATAGCTACTGGAAATACATGAACAGGGTGGCTCATGCTTCCAATTCACTAGAGTTACACTGAGGTGAGCTTGGCCAATATGTTTACAAAACGATATCTATCACACTACGATGCCTTTTGGAAATAACTGCAAAAGCCTGATTTATACTTAAAAGGTAACTACTGGTAGCACATGTCAGATGAATGGTGTAAATGAGATTATTGAGATGACAAACTGTTACAAAAGAAAACTGAGAGAAATATCAATGACTTTATTTTATAGCCTTAAGTTAGGAATGTGGAGTAATGCTGAAGGTTTGAAGAGGTTTTGTTTCATTACCACAGCTCATTCATTTTGCAGAAAATACAGGTCTAATACAGCTTCAACATCTCAAAGCTCTGCTGTCAAAGACAGCATTTTCCAGTAGGTCTATCTTCTTCTGAGAAAATCCAGATAAAATAAAAAGTTTTAAGAAATGAGGTAAGAATTTATATCTATAAAAAGAAGAACTACAAGCTGTCTCAAATAGGACACTATTAGAATGAAACAAAGTTGAGCCCTTAGGTAATAGCACAGGAAAATCAGCTTTCACACGGTACTCAAATGCATTCAGAAGACTAACTCAAAAGAAGAGGACTGGCAGGAAACACTAAGAATTCTACAAAGTAAAGAAAGGCAACAGTCACCTTTTTTGAACTAAACTCCATGAAAAGAATCACCACATGACATAACTAGTTGAGGTCTTGGTTGAACTTCAGCAGCAATGTAAATCAGAACAGCTATGATGTGAACTGAATTCATAACCGAATTACAGATCAGGTCAGTGCTCCACTGCTTAGACATTCCCAGTACTAGGGAAGCAAAAATAAAATAGCTCCAAGCAACAATTTCTGAAACATTATTTTAAAATACATATTCAGCTACATGAAATTCTCCTATCCTTACCTGAAAAACTACTAAGTAGTGTAAAAAAAAAAAGAAAAAAAAGTCAATGCATTTGTTCATGGCTGCAGGGCAGATTTTACTCTTTACTAATAAAACCAAAATTATAAAACTAAAAATCCTGTTCAAGTTTGAAGCCCATAGCAGTTGATGTTTAGACAGAAATTGCAACAACTCCATCAGTGCAGCATCATGCTGTGCACTTCTGTTCTTAGTTATTTCAAAATAATCACCACAATTTTAACTAAGAAGCACAAAGCTAATGACACACAGTACAGCTGAAGCAGGCCTAAGATCACAAACCTAAACACCTTCGTTCTGCAACAGCAGTTATGACAGTGGTAAGGATGGATCACAATAAGAAGTCTACTTCGTTAAACATTTCTGATATGGCACCTGTATCTTTGGTTTGAACACACAAGTGTTGATCATCACACAAAAACTAGATTATTCAGCATTTCACATCCAAAACCTTTTACTCCTCTTTAAGCAGAGCCAGCAGGAGGGGGAGTAATGATTTGTTATTCTAACAGGTTATCAGCTAATTGCTACAGTCTTAGAGGAAAGAAGCAGCAAGGAGGGAACAGTAGGGATGGGCTACATCCTGCTGATTCAATGCAGCTTGTAGAAAAAAATCCTTTATTTTGAAGTAGGAATGCAAATGATCTTGATGGATGAATTCCTTTCTATTTCCTCAAAGAAAAGAAATGCGATATTTGCATGCAAATGGTATCCTCAGGAATCATCACTTCCATACTGCATATCAGGATGCTGACACCTTACCTGATCTTTAACGTTCCTGAATATGACTCGGCTGAACCATATTTGTCTCTGCTGGTCTTATACTGTAATTGCCAAGAAACAGCGTTTCACTGGAAAGAACCTCAGCAAGCGTAATCGTGTAGCACCCAATAAAAAGATAGGGACCAAGCTCCCCTCCTAGGAGTGATGAGCCCTTCTTGAGAAGGTCACTGACCACCCCCTAAACAACAAGAAAAAGTAGTCTCAGTTGGTAAGTGTTTAGCCTACCCAGTGATTTTGAAGCAGACAAGAAGAACATTTTACTGCACAAAATCTACAATGCACAGCTGGAAACAAAAGAGTAAGCGCATAGCATTTAAACTTCCAAATGGCTAAAGGCATATGGAGACATCAACAAGGACATAAACAAACCCTGTCAGAATTTAAGAGACGTAATCTAAGAGGCATCCTTTCATGGAGGGGTTATCTGTATTGGAGTCTAGCTCTTAAACTACACGATTTTGCTGCTCACTATCATGCCCACTAATGCTGATAAAATGCCACAACAAGAAGAAAAGGAATCTTTACAGCAGGCAAATAGTTTTGCCAATGGCAATGCTGAGAAAGTAACTTTTAAGAGACAATCAGTTATAATTGTAACAAGTTACCGGATTTATTTTTTTTATTTTATTTTTGGACTTGGCTCCAGTTTCAGATTACTTTAAAATGCAATCAAGCAGAGTTAATTACTTTCAGTTACTTTTTCTTATGCTGTGTATTGGTACACGTTCAAAAGAAAGATTGCTGAAACACACAGACGTTTCCTCGCTCCCTTCCCCTGGGAAAGAGGAAACTTCAGGGATGCACAGGGACAGAGCAGAGGCTGCTGCTGGCTGCTCTTTTAAATTGCACTGCATCACTGCACTATTCAGCTGTGCAAATGCAAGCTACAGAATGAAAAATATCACTGATATTCCCAGTGCACCTAAGTGGAATGCACATTTTACTTATATACGTTTTTCTTGGTTTTGAATATTGATGTTCCCAGACCCTTTACAATAGGTTTTCAATTTGTTTCCCTTGTGGGCAGAAAGACTGGGTGAAGGAAAAAGATGGAGAAGGGAAATACCGACTATGAAACTAGAAGCTCTCTATGTCATGCAGCTTTTAGTCAGGATAAATACAAAGCACAAGAATGCATGATATTTGGGAGAAATTTCTTCACACTCCTCCCTCCCCTCCCTTACCCATTCTTTTCTCTCAAATCCCCTTAAAACCCTCTGCTATCACAACTACCAGAGCTTGACAATGGTGTAGGCAATGCATTACTGCAGTACTGTTCATCGCCTTGGATTTCACAATTCATTGCAGAATGTTGATAGGAATATACACTGATTTGTATATATATATATATATATATATATCCCTATACATGTTATTTCTAATAAAAATTATTTTTGAGCATGATTTACAGATATATGTAAAACTGTAGAATATTCATTTTAAAAACAATATTCAAAAATTTGAGGACACAAACAGCATCCAAAAGCTGCCTTCACAAAGGGCAGTGTGCAGGGATGAACGCAGCCACAGCCTAACAAGGAAGGAGGATATGCATTGCCAAGCATCTTGCACAGCGTACAAGTATACTCTGCTCTCTCCTCTCCTCCTCCCTGGTGATGGCTTGGGTGCTCAGAGCTTACATCCTCTTAGTAAATAGCGTATATGGTTGACCTGACTGTTCATGGATTTTTCATTTCTACAGTGATGTTACAAAGCATTTTAGAATGTCATAAAGCTTCAGTCCGTTATCTTCAATAACCAGATTAAAAACATCAGCTAACAAAAATATGAAAAAGGGGATGATGACCTGAATTTGAGATAGAGTGTCCAGGTACCTTTTTGAATCCTGGCTGTTCCACACATACAATGAATTTTCTGAACCTCTCCAGGTTCAGAAATGTCCACAAGTACTACAGTTTTCCATACGAGATTTAATTTGAAGTAAATGATTTTCTGACCTGATAGGCTATAAAAACCTTGACATTAATGAAAATAATATATTTAGATTAAGTTACCTAATGCATTATTGTAGGCACATAAGGGGAAAGATGAGGGAGACATGCAATACTACAGATTTTATCCCTGATTCATATTACTCATTTTAAGATTGAGATCTGAGGAACTGGATAGCAAACCATGGCAGAAATCCCAACGAAGCTATTATTACAAGAAAATAATCTTAGGCACTAGAGGGAGCATCTGCCTTTACAGTCCACCAAACAAAAGTTTCTATATGCCTACAATATATACATAAAGTAAATTTCACTATTAAGTGGAATAAGCTGTAAGTCATACTTTTCTCACTTTTTGAGCAGCTATCGAATAGCCTAATAGTTTAACACCATAGCTTGACTTGTTCAGGAAATGACGGCAACAACATTTTATTTTAAGGACACAGCTTCAGACTTCTACAATGCAGACACTTCCAGAGCTTGGCTATCTGCCTGGACTCGCCTCGAGAGAAGGGCGATGCTGGGCTGTGATTCACCTGACCAACTCTACACAGCTGTCAGAGGATGAACGTGTGAATCATTTTCTAGAAGTGCCACATCTATGAACTGCAAAGGCAGCTGAATGCAAACACCAAATGTGTACACCACAGATGATTAGACCACAAGATCCCCACCCCAAAACATAAACAGAACTTACTTAGCAAAAAATTGTGTGACAACATTAGTGAATACAAACTGTGGGGGTAGGGAGTGTGAGACAGCATATAAATTAGGGCCATTAAGGTGAACTAAGCTTGCTGAATTATGAATACTAAAATAAGTTGTTTAAAATGGAAATTACTTCCCCATGGGACAGCAACTATGACAGTGATAGAGCCTTAAGAAAAAACTGTGGCAATTCAAGATTATCATTCTCAGCAGAGGACTATATCAGTTGGTCACCCACAGTGTACTGACATCACAAACTTATGGTAAGTTTTCTAGTACCATAAAGCTCTTCATTATTACTACATGTAATAGATTCAGTTAAGAAAGTGAAAGCAAGAGACAAACCAGAAATCCTGTATTAAAGAGCGTAAGAAGCAACAGAACCTAAACACCTAAGCTTGCCTCCAGAAACATTAACAGTATTTTTTCTCCTGAAAGCAACATGAAACAAAAAGTATCTGTTGCCTATATTTCTCTTTAATGTCTCAGCTGTGCTATGAACTCCCTTGCTGACTGGCAGGCATACATGCTCATCTCAAAGTAGCCCTCCCCTCTCTCTCTGGATGCTGATACCTGAAGCAATGCTGAGAATCATGGCTTAGTTAGCCTATACCTTTTAGTAGCCATGTTATTAACATCAGACATTGTGATCTTAGACCTCATGCCAAGCCCTGAGATGGGAAATTTTATTTTCACGTCCATCAAATCGGTACTGCTGCAATCAAGGATATTAAATTATGTCGGTTTTGTTGTGCCTTTTTTTTTCTTTTGTCTACAATCAGCCGTGACATAAGAGAGACTAAGTTTGTGAAATAAATGTTATTTCCACTTATGTCTTTAAAGCAAAGTACAGTGACTGAGGTTCTTCAGAATTTTTACTAGGATGCTCCTTTCTTTCTCCCCTCAATATAATATTTCCTTATTTTTAGGCAACAACTACATAGTGCAAAGGTGGAACTACAGTAGTATCTACAGTTATCCTCCCAAATGAGGAACATTGCCTGGCCTACCCCGTGTTGAGGGGAGGGTAGATCAGCTGGACTTGCTCTCACCGTAGCAAAGATGCCTTCATGTCAATGTTGCCTTGTTTTAGCATCCAGAGAGGGAAACAAACAAAACAAAACAAACAAACAAAAAAGACAAAACAACAAAACAAAACAAAACAACAACAACAAAAAAAACCACAGAAAAGCATGAAACCAGTTCAACCTGATGCAAGAATACAGTGCACAAATTCTTAAATATTCTTTTGACTGACAAATATTAGCAAAGGGATCTCAATACATGACTTACTGAACCAGAGTAAGATAACAGGAGCCTCTGAAACTCCAACTTCCTAATAGGAATGCTAGCAATGGTCAAAGTTGGAAGATCTTGCAAATCCACTACTTTGGGCCCTAACAAAGCTGAACAGAATTTGATTTACCAAAAGAAGACCACACAATAACGTTTAAAAATGTCAAATTTTCAAGATGTAGCAGACACAGAGGTGTCTAGGGTTTATGTGGCAAGGCTTTGGTAGCAGGGGGGCTGCAGGAGTGGCCTCCGTGAAAAGAGTCCAGAAGCTGCCGCATGTCAGATAAGGGCCAGCTCCAGCCGGCTCCAGAAGGGACCCACTGCTACCCAGAGCCGAGCACTTCAGCAACAGTGGTTGGGCCTCTGTGAGAGCAGATTTAAGAGAAGGAAAAAAACCTGCTGCTCAACAGCATTTGGGAGAATGAGGAGTCAGAGCCTGCAGCCCCCAAAGCCAGGGCAGCAGGAGGGCAGGAGGTGCTCCAGGCACACAGAAGCAGTTCCCCTGCGGCCTGTGGAGAGGCCCCCACGTGGAGCAGGGGCAGAGAGTGATCGTGAAGGAGCAGCGGAGATGAAGCATTAGCAACTGACTACAGCCCCCATTCGCCGTTCCCATGCACAGCTCTGGGAGAGCAGTGAATAGGGGGAAGGTGGTTTTAGTTTGCTTTTAGTTTGTCACTGTCCACTAGTGATAGGCAATAAATCATATTAATCTTCCTATGCTGAGTCTGCTTTGCCTGTGACAATAATCATAGAGTGATGTCCCTGTCCTTATCTCAACCCCTGAGCCCTTTCTATCGTATTTTCCCTTTCCCTTTGAGAGAGTGGTTGTGGTAGAGCTCAGCTGCCCAGCTGGGTAAAACCACCACAAGAGTGTTTCATAATATAAAAATACTTCTATCTGCAACTAAATTTGCCTTATAGTCCTATGGTTAGTCCCTTTGGTGCTACTGTAACAAGGCAGATGGAGATTCCCTTCAGCAGTGGAGCTTGTTAGTCATATAGAATGTCTGAACTGCGGGGCACCTGACCATGGTGCATGTGGTTGCAGGGAGAAGATGAAAAAAGGGCAAGAAGAGCAGGAGGAATGAGTGTGGTTTAGGCTTGTCCCAACATGAAGGTGGAACATTACGAGACTCATAATTTAGAGATGAGCAGAGGTGAAGAAAGTCTTTCATCTTTTGCACTTTCTCCATTTATTCAGTGTGAGCTTCAGCAAAGACAGAAGTGCCCAGGTCTCTCAAGTTACGTATGCGATATATTTCATTTTCCCGCAAGATGAAAATCTCTTTTTAAAGTGCTGTGTGAACTTTAATAAAGTCCTATAGCTAATAATGATCCAAAACACTATCAACCACAGGGGTGATCATTAAAGCTCTTCTTTTTTACTGTGGCTTGTACAGAGATTAGTTTCATGTACTGGAAAATAATAGGTTACCTATGTGTATGATCAATGTCAATCCATTCGGAGACTATCCCTTCATATTTTATTTCAAACAAGCCATCTCCAGCCATCTAAAAACATCTTTTAAAGAGTTTCACAATCTGAGATAAGTTATGTTGCTACCTAGATTCACCAGAGAGAACGTGTAATTTGAGCAATTGACACCCATAGCAGCCCAAATCTTTAACTCCTGTTTATGTGGGATCCATGAAGTTGGTCACGGTACCAAGGTCCAAAGTTGAGACAATGGTGCTACAACCATGAAATGCTAAAGAATCAGAAAGCCCCCTTTTTCTTTCCCTTTATGGAAGAGGGACATTAAAAATTGCAGCAATCTATAATGTTGTACTATGAAGACAGAACACTAAGTCTAGAAAATGTTTGCTCTCCATTTCTAGCTGCTTTTAAAAAGCAAAGCAGGCACAACTTCTCCATGTAAAAACTCTACAGGGACTTGCTTATTTTGTTCTGGTCATATTTTTAGGAAAAATTGGACAAAAAAAAAATGCTAATTTTGAGAACAGAGAAGGATGTATGAAAAGTGATTGGTTCTGATTAACAAGCTGAGTTTTGTTTAACTGAGACTGCAGAGAATGAACAGCTAGATCCATGAGCTGTGCTGAATGAGTTACAAACTACACCAGAGCAGACTCAGTCCAGGAGAACAAAGGCGCTAAGGCCAATCTTTTGTCTCCTACATGTCTTAAACTGCTTAGAAGCTGCTCTGTAACTCTCACCAGCTCCATCCCCCAGCTACTTGAGGACAGCTTCACACACCAAAACAACCAGAGCAATGCTTATACTTCTTTTTGGTTCACAGGCTTCCTCCCAAACACAACAGATTGTACTACATGCTGTGAGTGGGAAGGCTACAGATTACCCCCATTGTTTCAGTCCTCTATTCCTTGTGCATGGTGGAGAGAAAAAGAAAAAACAATTTTATATATACATATATATATTTCAGTGCAATTGAATTCCTACCACTTAGATAGCTACTAATGTTTTGTTCTATAATGGTGTGCTTTTTTATTATTATTATGTATATATATATATTTAATTTAATGGTGAAATCTGGTAAGGCTGTCTGTATTCAAAAGAAGGTTACAGATAGTTACTTTTCTCCAAGCTCTGAAAATGACAGACCAGAGCCCTGTGAACCATTTTCTATACAAACTGTGGAACACTTGCTGTCTTAGAAGCAACACATAAATATGTATTACCAGTTTATAAATATGTATTGTATTACAAATGAAGAAAACAACTGAATAGAAGATCTCATAATTGGTAGGATCATTTATTTAAAAATAATAAAAAAGGAATTACATAACTCCACAGGGAATTACTTTATATCTAATCATTAGAAGATTGCAGAATAGTTTCTACTTCTTCATACTTGAATGTAGCATTTGTGTTTGAACTTTCTCTAAATTCTGTGATTTTTCAAGCTGACACACTAGTGTAAGTAAAGGAAGGAGGCAGAGTGAGCTGTCTGGATTCTTGGGAGAAGGAAAATATGGCTGTTCTGTACCCATTCACATGCCAATAATGTTTGCGCAAGCCCACAGCATCTCTCACACTGATTCTATCTTTCTTTCTAAGGCTGGGAAATACAACAGTGTCCAGCTGAGACCTGTCCCTTAAACTATTGCTTTGAGTATACACCCAGTTCTCGCATTTCTCTTTTTCAACTGCATCAAAATAGGCAAGGGTAGAAATATGAATATATAATTTTATGCAAGTTCTTCCTATCAAGAAAGTTGATCAGATATTTGAAGCCTTGTCTTATACTTCGAAAATCATAAATATAAGAGGAAAAAAATGAGCTGGTTGAACTTCCCTTTGAAAAGTATGGATTTTGTCAAATCTATTCTGTCCATCTAAAATGTTCCCAATTTAAAATGACATCCACAGATCACCCAGGTACTGCATACCCCTCAAAAAGCACTGGACATCATCATTGGCAAAAGAAACAACAGCAGCTCAGCATCACAGCTGACTGTGTACTGATGTGTAGCTGTAGGAAAAGACACACACACACACACATCCAGTAGTTTAGGCAGCTGAATCCTGGATGCCTAGTGAAGACACCAGGAACCTGAATCAACTAGAGAGGCAGAAAAAGTCTGAAGCCAAAGGCTAGCCCTCTAGAAACTTAAGTATAAGCAAAAACCACTGAGCAAGTGAAGTTATGTTTCAAAATGTGTCTTAGGCCTCCCATTCTCTAGTTCGGGTGTCTGGCAGCAGCACCCAAGACATCTGAGTTGGTTGACAAGAACCCACTGAAGAAAACACCACTTCACCTTTCGACCCCTGGCATGAACTTAACAATGGAAAACCAAAACAACTTACAAGCTTCAGTGCAGAATTTGGTGGATAAGTCATAAGAATCAACAATGTACAAGTTAAAAAAAATAAAGTGATAATATCAGTAAGTATACTATTTCCTTTTAAAAATAAAAACAAAGATTGTAATGTACAAAAGAGATACAGCTATATTATTCACTATGAATATCACATGTACTTCAGTTTATCTATCAGATTTTTATTTTATTATTATTATTTTTTTTTAATCCTCAACAACTGTAGGGAGCTATACCAAACACATATTCTATGGATACTGAAAATCTCTAACCTATTGTTACCAGACATGTTCCAGGCAAGTTTTCCAAAGGTCAGAATGCAAGACTAAGCTCCATAAGATGAGCATGGTACATAAATGGTCATTTAATAAGAATCACCTCCAAGGACATGATCTCCAGATTTTTTGTCTTTGATGCTATTTGTAAAGGTAATTCTACCTCCATCCCCAGGGTTAAACCTGAAGAAGGTCAAACCCACAAGGCAAGTTTTGAGTTGCAACCTGATGATCCAGCCCAAAGTGAGCTATTCTACTGCAGAAAGAGAAATGGAAAAAGCTAGTCACTTGAACCACAGGAGAAACTTACAAGTTGTCCAAGCATCCTTCTGCCCAGATCATCCTCCCATCTCTGCATTTAAATCATCCCACCCTTGCATACAAAAGGCAAAACTTCAGGAAGAAAGGAGTCTCTAGAAACCCCATAACATTCATTGCTCTTTCATTATTTCTCTACACATAAAATGGATACAGACTAGGGAGAGGTTTTCAAGAGCATGCCTGAAACTAGGTAGGCTATGGAGAAAGACTATCACCTAGAATGTTACAAAAGGTGACAGTGGTAGCCTGTGACCATATCTTCCATGTAAGACAACTCCGGACTATAAAGGAAACAGGAAGCCAGGGTTGAGCCCAGACCATCTATTCTTTCATGGCAGAGGAAGATCTGGGCCTTTGGTTGTATTTCTTTTATTTTCAGGAGAAAAGTGGTACTGAGATCTGCATGTAACATATCACTTATTTTAACGTTCTGCAATTTAAATGAAAACAAAAGCAGACTTTGCAATTCAGTGACTTGAGGTTCTGAATTAATGACAATGAGATGACGAGAGGGGAATATAAATGAAAGGGCTCAGTACTAGAATTCCCATGAATAAAGATCTGAAGATTTGTGAGAAATTTTCTAAAAAAAACCATCAAGTTATTTCACTCTGTTATCCTTCAGTAATGGCTAGAAATATAGTGCCGTTTTCTGGCAATCCACTAATGTATATCTTTATTGAAATTTCCTATTTTATTACTAAATGAAAAGATAATTTACCAGTTTATGAGTAAGAAATTATTTTACACTTTCTAATCTCCCTCCCACCCAAAGAGCATAAATGTCTCATTGTTCTCCTGAGAGCACATCTCTGGTGAAATATAAAGATGGTGCTTACAGCAGCATTTTGAGTCACTTAGTAGTTAATCATATGTACAACTGTAACAAACTAGGGGACCAAATCATTTTTAAATCTCCCTCATGCACTCTGTAATAGTACCTTGGGAACCTGACAGCCTGATGAATAGTGGGTCAAAATTTCACAGAATGCACAGTGTTTAGGTGACCGAAAAGGTAACTGTAATAACAGCATGGAAATTACAAGGGGAAAAAAAGTCTTTAAAAAAATCTGACTTCAGGAACGGTACACATTTAAGCACATTTCTCATGAAATTTAGCTCTCAGACCAGGAAGCAGAAACAAAAGGTCTAGAAACCAGATACCTGGTCAGACTGGCAGAACGTAAGGAAGTGAGTCCAGGAGGTTGTATTTAACATGCCTCCTTATTGTCATACTGAAATGGGATGCAAGTGTAGTCTCCAACATCTCATGAAGTTTATCAATTAGGACTGACCATCTCCTAATTTTTGGATTCCTGTTTGATGTGGATATATAGGGAAGCACATGTAGTAACGTGACCAGAGGACCCATGTTAACCAATATTAAACTGTGACCTCCATGTTCTGAACAAAATCTCTGGGAAGTATTTTGTCCCATGCAGAGTCCACTATGCAGGGTTTTTCCTCTTTCCCTCTTTTAAGCCATGGCTTTAGGAACACACCTATTCCTAGCCTCAACAGGAAGGCAGGAGACAGGCACCTTGGCATTAGCCCCACATCAAGAAAGCTGTTACTTATATAGTCTGTTGTAAGGGATGGAAATCTCTTAATTCATGTTGCTACATTTCATTTTTGCACCATCTTATCCTTCTCAAATAGTGTAACACTCCTCAGAAGGTGAATGGGTCCAAGGCCCAAGTATGCAAGCTTCATAAATTATGAAAAGAATAACAGTGCCATGGAACAATAGTTACATTACCCCTCCTTTGGAAAAAAAAAATGCTCCAAAGCCCCACAGTTCAGACTCCTTGCTTATTTCCGCTGTGAGAAGTCAACAGAGGCTGGCTTTTTTTGGTTTGCGCGCCAGCTCCACCGCTGTGAGCAACCTTTCACTTCTTGGCTGCTGGCTTCTTGCAGTCATGCAAATGTCTGCATGATTTCAGCAGTCAGAAAAGCCACACCAATTCCCCTGCCACATCAGGCCTTAAAAGGTGGTATAGCTTCCTTTGAAATCACTGAGATTTGAGCACAATTTGTTTGTAACTTGTTTTCTGCCACCAACTTACTACCATTTTAGTGCTAATTTTCTAAAAATACTGTGAACCACAATCACTGCCTTGCTCAAGATGAAACAAGGGGGCAAAAGAAGCCTAATATCAGAACTAATTCACCTTGGAATGCTGGAAGTGCTGTCAACATTACAATGGGGGGTTTTGCAATTTAATACCATGGTTTTAAAGTCATACAAATGTATATATGTTTTCCTACCTTATATAACAGTATAACAAAGTGTGGAACAAAAACCATTTGTTTAATCTTTCTGGGCACTCAGTATGTCTGATCTTCTTCACACAGTACCTTGCTATTAAGTGTGGAAACTCCCTTTTCAACTTTTACAACATTTAGGAAAAAAAAAGAAAAAGGTAAAAAAAAAAAAAACACCCAAAAACTTGTTAATGCCATTTACTCTTTATTTTTTACATCTGGGGACTAAAAGGAAGGAAGAATATTAAGAGCAACATTCAGAACAGTATATTCAGTACTTTGGAAACTCAAAAGAGAACAGCTCTAAAATCTGACCGTGTCACAAGGAAGTGAAAAATGTGCGTATGCTTACTACTCAGCTGGCAAAGAAGCTGCTTGTGTGAATGCCAAAGAAAATTAAATAATATTCATTTGGAAGCCATTCAGGGTTTAGTTTCACATGATTATAATGAATTAAATGCAGCCAGGATTCACAGCATCAAAGTACTCAATCAAAATAAAACAATGAGAAAATAGGCAAGTGAACTTGATGATTTAAATGTGAACAATTATATCATAGAACAAATAATTTTCAGTGACACAGCCAGGGGAAAATAGGTGAAACCCTACATTATGCATTTTGCCTTTTCGTGTTTTTGCACCTACTGTAGAACAAACACCATTTGTTTGAAAATATATAATACTACATTAAAACTAGAATAAACTTGATTGACAGAGAGGGACAGGGATTAAAATCCCCAAGGTTTACTAGCCTAAAGGCAGTCATGACAAACTGCTGTCAGTTGCCCAAAGCCTGCACAGCTACTCGAGCACACAATCCTCAAAATAGTCATATGTGGCTGAGGACAATCCCTGCTGTGCAGAGCTGAATTTCAAACTGGGCTCAAGAGAAGGGAAAACATCAACACAATCACACACCAGTCACTCACATCTTACATTCATTATCAGGTTTTTCAAAGGAATCCCCAAGGTGGCTATATTTCACAGAACTGAAGATTTAAAATAAAAGAAAGAAAAACAAAGCAGCTCCCTCCATTCAAAAATGCAGTTATGCTATTTTAAAAATGCACAAGAAGACAAATGAAATAAAATTGTTTAAGTAGATATTAAGAAAAAAAAATGTTTTGGAAAAGAAATAGTAACAGTGTAGATAACTTAAATACTAAGTGTAGATAGTGGGAATAATACTGGTACTGGGCAGTCATGAATGGTGACAAATGAATGTCATCCAATACATAGGATTCTTAGCTGAATACTATTCATTTATAAGAACCTTATTTCGCAGGAAAACCCACAAAGATTTTGAATTGATATATAGACAGTACAGCTGCCTGTCTTGTCCTTTCCACTGTAAAGATTCTATGTACCACTGCAGCTAAATATAACATATCAGCAGTAGGATGTGATAACTTAACACGCTCTAATTCCCAGTATTTCAACAGAACTGATGTGTGAATAAATTTAAAGCCTGTGCATTAGAATGATTAATAGAGTCTAGAAACAAAGTACATGATTAGAAAAATCTGTTTGAATTAAGAAGAGACTTTGCAGAGACCTCTTACATAATCTACATATCTACATGCATGTGAATAATTACTTTTTTTTTTTTTGAGTTTTTGATGTCAGATTGAAATTTTCTTTACTGTGGTACCCCCCAAAAAAAAGAAAAGGCTGAGAAAAGATTAGTAAAGATTTCAGAAGGATTTGTGTGTACTTTAGTGATGTAGGTACAACATATTTCTCTGAGAAATCCAACAGTAGTCAAATAAGGCAATGTTTATCAGTAGCTCCTGCAGATAGCAAGAAAGCCAAATAAACATACATCTGTGCTGGATACTTTACTTGTATGGATGAGGACAGCCCGGGAGTTGCTGTTTGTTTTCTTTGTTTTTACTGCAAGACACGAGTAGCCCACCTACAGCAGTGCACTGTCCTTGTGAGAACCCTTCTTCTGCATTGCCCTTTCTCACCAGTGGGAAGTATTTCAGTAAAAAAAAAAAAAAGCTCAGATTTAAAAGATCAAACTGATCAGACTGGTTAGCGAGACTGACTGCAGCTAGCAAAGTAATTGTCACTATCCAAATCTATGAATTACCCATCACTCTCGCACAGGAAATGTGGCAACCAGCAAGCCCTGGTTGTGTCAGGCACAGATGGGAAAGCTCCTTCCTTCTGCTAATTGACTGGGAAGAAAACTCATTAAATAGCACTTTTCACCTGTCACAGACCACGAGCAGACTCAGCAGCCCTCTCAGCTGCCCACCTGTTGGGGAAGGCAGAGCTGATTCTACGGTGGCTTCTCTCCTGCTACTGAACAAATGCCCTGTTGCTCAACACAGAAGAGCAACAGATCGTCCCTCTGTCAATTAAGCTCCTGTAAATCACAATGTCACACGCACCACTAAGTTTGATCTCCACCACAGAAAGTATTCTAACCCTAGATTTTTTCATGGGTGGTATGTAACAAAAATTAGAACAAGAGATCTGCATTTTTCCCTTCTTTTCCTTCCCACTTTTAAAGCACTGTCAGCACAATGAAGCTTTATGAAAAGCTGCATTTTGATTAAAAAAAGAAAATTCATGAATTGTTTTCGTGTGACTTTTTCCTTTTTTATAAAGCTAGCCCATCTCTATTATTTACACGCATTATAAAAGAATGTGAAAAATAATACTGAAGGATTTCATTTTTTTTCCTGTTTTCTTAGTACGCTTGATTTAATAGCAGCACAATTTTGCTAAGTCAAACAAACCAAAGGCATCTATGACAATAGCATAAATCCATGCTAGGCCAGCAAATCCTTTACTTCCATGTTACACTGGTAACAAACAGAACAGAATTTGGCTTGTGGCATTTGCTGGAATGGTTAAAGTAAATCCTAGACACTTGTGCTCCTTCACTGCATTGTGAAAACTGACAGCAGACTTAAAGAAAAGGAAGCTTAAATACCACACTTAAAAATTAATATTGAACAATACATTAGGTTCAAATACAGTGAATATTGACACCCTTCACAGGAAGGACCTACCACAATAGTCATGCATTCTCTCATATAATGAATTACAGCAGGAGAAGAAGAAAAAAAAAAAGCGAACTAGAAATCTCACAAGAAATAATAGATAGTTACTTTATAAGTACAACAGCAATCAGCAACAGTGGGCAATTCACTTTTCCACACAGTGGAAGAAAGACAGTGAAGGACTTTGGCAACCTCAGAAGCACATGGGACACCCCCACCCCAAACCAGTTCTAAACACCCCACCCCAATACAGTTCTAAAGAAAATTCCTGCAGAACCTCGTCAACTGGATCAGCAAAGTAGGAGAGTGGGAATAAGGCGAATCAACAGTCACAAATCCTGCAAATGCTGCCCTTCCCAGTTGTACCCCCTTCCTCCCCCCCCAAAAAAAAAAGACTCCCCTCCCCCCAGCACTTATCTGTACCATTGTATATCATAGCCAGTTTCTCCATCACAGAGACCTGTCCATGTTTGTCAGATGAACAGAGCTGCAGGAAGAACAGGACTTCACTTCAAAACAGTGCTGCTTTCAAGAGCCACTTAACTACCACTCTGTTTTAATTTTAAGATTTGCATGCCAGCTCTAAACCACAACAGAATTTTCTCTCATGAACGCTGAAGAAGATATTTCAGGATGCTGACAATGAAATTGAAAGAACAATTAAGAAAAACAGTCCTGAAATAAATTCTTTTGAAAGAAAGCATCATGTGACATCAGCTTTAAAAGGGCTGATCTCAAGACCTCAGCCACTTTTCTACTTGGACAGTTTTTCTGTGTTGGTCTCCTTTTTCCTTCCATTGTGTCTTTTCCTTTATGCAACATGCTAACAAATTTTGGTTTACTTAGTCATGGGCTAAGATCTCACTGCTGTAGAAAACAAAATGCAGAACACAAGATCCCTTCTGTTTAATACAGTATTATCTACAGGGAAGGAAGGGAAGATGGACATAGAATGATGGAAATCCAATAAAAAAAAGTTCAGCAGCAGTAGTGTTGGTCAGCCCAACAGCCACTAGCAGGTCCTTTTTCCATAGGCTTCACACTCATGGAGAGTTTAAAGTAGGGATGTGAAGGAAAAGAGTGAAGCAGTTCTGCAGATCTTCACGATGAACTCCAGCCGAGTATGGAAAGCTGCACGTGGGAAAATTCAATGGGTGCTTATTTGAGGATGTGTTAAGTAAGCACTGGAGAAAGATCGTAGGTGTATGCAAGGGAGATGATCATCTCCACAAGAGTAATTTCATGCTAGTCCTACCCAGTGCAAGAGCAGAAAGCTGCCAAAAGGGAGCAAAGACAACAACGACAAAAAAAAAAAGTACCAAAAGAAAAAAAAAAAAAGGCTGGATGAGCATTAAGTTTGTCCTTCTTCCTTCTGCCAGCTCCAGAAGCTGTTGAAAAAACCCTGGTGGAAAACAAAACATGAAGAGATATCCCTTATTCCCCCAGAATGTGATTACTTGATTCACAATTCACACTTGCCTGTTTGTTCACAGGGCAGAATCCAGTCCTCAGCTGCTTTCCCTCTATCTTAAATTTCTTTCCATGTTACATGATGGTAACAATCATCAGGTGTAGTGGGTTTACGTGGCAAGGTTTTGGTAGCAGGGGGCCATAGGGGTGGCTTCTGTGAGAAGGATCTAGAAGCTGCCCCATGTTTGGTAAGGGCTCCACTGCTGACCAGAGCTGAGCCAGTAAGTGATGTTGTTTGCGCCTCTGTGAGAGTGTATTTAAGTCAGGGAAAAAAGCACACTGTGTCACACAGCAGCTAGGAGAGTGAGAGGAGTGAGGAAGAGCCTTGCAGGCGCCAGAGTCAGTGAAGAAGGAGGGGGAGAGGTGCTCCAGGCGCCAGAGCAGAAGTCCCCTGCGGCCTGTGGTGAGGACCATGGTGAAGCAGGCTGTCCCCCTGCAGCCCACAGAGTACTACGGTGGAGCAAGGTTTCATGCTGCAGCCCGTGGAGGAGACCACGGTGGAGCAGGTGGACCTGCACCGATGGAGACTGCAGCCTGTGGAAGACCCCTGCTGGAGCAGATTCTGGGCCAGACCTGTAGCCTGTGGAGAGGAGCCCACGCAGGAGCAGGTGACCTGGCAGGAGCTGCTACCCGTGGGGGATCCAGGTTGGAGCAGTTTGCTCCTGAGGGATGGACCCCGTGGTACAGACCCATATCTGGAGCAGTTCTGGAAGAGCTGCTGCCTGTGGGAAGCCCACGCCGAATCAGTTCGACAAGGACTGCATCCTGTGGGAAGGACCCCACAGCACAGGGGACAAGAGTGACCGAGAAGGAGCGGCGGAGAAGCAGCGCTATAGACTGACCACAACCCCCATTCCCCCGTTCCCCTGCGCCGCTCGGGGGGAGGAGGTGGAAGAGGGTGGATGGGGGGGAAGGTGCTTTTGGTTTCTTGCCTTTGTTTTTCACTTCTATAGCTTGTTAATAATAGGTAATAAATCTTACTATCTTCCCTACGCTGACTCTGTTTTGCCCGTCACAATAATTACTGCATGATCTCCTCATCCTTATCTCAACCCTTGAGCCCTTTTCATCATATTTTCTCCCTGTTCCTCTTTGAGGAGGGGGAGTGAGAGAGCAGTTGTGGTGGAGCTTGGCCGCCCACCCGAGTAAAACCACGACATTAGGTTAGGCCCAATTTGCTGCATAGACAAAATTTGCCTATTTTTCTACTTTGTGTGTTCTACATCAACTGACAATGCTCCAAAGAAAACTATTGTGCAAGCTCCTTGGTTTGGTTGAGCTTTGTGAAGATTACCACAATGTTACAAAACATCTCAAAGACTGCAAACAAAACCCCATATTGTTAAAAGTTATTTGGTCACTGCCATCCTATTCGAAACGCCTTTTCTGCCCCTTCCTTGCTTCAGATGGAGCAGCCCCATTATGTTTTCAGATGTCAGACACGGTTAGTGAGCACAATGCTCTCAGACTATTACAAACAAAGGATTTTTTTTTTTCCATAATGTTATTTGTTTGTATGAAGAACTGTGCCAGGGATCTGCTAAGTTATATCATATCCTTCAATGAAAGTAATTTACAAGGAAAATGAATCATGGGCAAGACAAAGATATCAGCTATTCTACATCCACCCTGTTCCTTCCTGTATCTGTGCCTGGAAAAACCAAGCAACAGGAACACAATAGACTAAACTCAAATCTGGTGTAATAGCACTGAAGTCAACGATGTTATGGCATGAATGAATTTGGCCCAACATCAATTTAATTTTTAGCAATGCTGAAGCCAATCCTAGTGTGTGAAGGTTTGCCAGTTAGTTGGCAATATGAAGATACAGCTTTTGTGTCAAAGCACAGTATGCCACAGCCATTCTGACTGAGAATTTGCAGGTAAGTGGGAGGCATAACATATACTTAAAGGTAGGTTAATGGTGCAGCAGAGCAACGCAATAATTGCTATAACCAACGGAATGAAGAATTAACAGTAACAGCAGCAATGCACTGCCACAGCCAAGCAAGATCCAGTCATGTGCTACATCCATATACAGATTATAGCATCAGAGGGACAAGGTCAGATTTATGACTGAGAAGTTATTTTTATGATTAGTCCTCATGTCAAGCATTTTCATACATTTTCTTACGAAGGTCATTCTCCAGGAGAAAATTTCTTATGCTTGAATTGTTCCCATGATTTTGGGGTGTATTTGTCATTTTCTTAAAATTGTGCATAAAATAAATAGGAAATCATATGCCCAAGCATAAAAATTCTCTTTCATCAATTTAAAGATTATATAGATATCTTTTTCTTCCCTCTTCAGTATCTCAAATGTAATGTTTTAAATTATCCACACCTTTATTTACCACCTATTTGATCTCCATTAGAAAGATGGCCCACATTCCAAAGCCCACACAATGCCTCTTTGATTTATTTTTTCTCCACAAAGTCTCACTAGTAAAACACGTTGCCACCAAAGCCAATGATTCTCCGTACCTTCTGAGAAGATGTGGACAGAGAAGGCACAAACAGGGTTGCAAAAAGATGATGAGAAGTACGTAGGACTGGATCAAAAGTTGTGCTGACAGACAAATGATGAAATGTGAAATATTTTCTTCTTTTGGAATTAAAGATTTTTGAAGTGTGCTTCTGTAATAAGCGGCAACAAGACAGTATTATAATTGTTTCGTGTTTTTGTTGGTTTTGTTTTTACTTCAGTCAAGAACACGCGGTTTCAGGGTCCCCCATCCACTATTCACACATTCCCTTTTTCAACACATTGAAATAAACTCTATCCCTGTGTAGGTCATACCCACCACTTCAATTTGTTTTCAGACCTCTTTGTCAAATGTCTTCAAAGCCATATAAATCTAAATGCACACTTGAAGTATCTCTTAAAAAATGTGCTGAGCAGTGCCATTATTTAACATTCACACATAGCACTGTAGCAGAGTGTAATACAGCATCCCTAGCCTACTCTCCCTGTTCAGTAACGTGGCAATCACATCACTCGTCTGAGCTATGGCATCTAGGCTAGTCACTGTTATCTGTTTCCGAAAATTCATACAGTATGTAGAAACTTGTAGTACACCTTTTAAAACTAGACTTTTATATTCTTAGTGTTGAAAATTGATTTTAGATTAAGAATGTGTAACTATAAACTGGAAATCCATGAATCTTTGTCAGTTTGTAAGAAGGTTTTTAAATTAAACTAAAGAAGAAACAGAGATGGGTCAAGTACATGAAAGTATGTAAGTATGAAAAACATACATACATTTCCAAGTATGAAAAACAGCGATGACTGATTCCAGAATATGTATGCAAATATGCTGGCATTAAAAAAATAAATCATAATAGGAACAAACAGACCATTCACACACCACTCTTTTGCATCCGAAAAGCACTTACTTGAATCATGCTCAGTGACAACAGATAGGCCAAGCTAATGATCTGTCGCAGTGGGTGCCAAGCTGACACTCCGGTGGCTGCAACCTGCTGGTGTCACTGACCTCATCCAATCACTTTGTGCCTCAGTTTCCCAGCCTTCAAAATGAAGGCCAATGGCCTTACTGAAATGCTTTCAGATTTTCTCAGGACAAGCCCTACAAACACTAGGAGCTGCGTCTTGTTGCACTTAGCAGTATGTCACATGCATTCAATCACACCAGTTTTACTACTTGGGACTGAAATATAGCCTTATGCAGAAGAGATTTGCAAGTAAAACCTCTCTGGTCCCAGTTAAGTGCCTAAAATGTCATTTTTTCTAAATTTGCATTCAATGGTGACAAGCAAATAGGACACAGTTGTGCAGCCTCAGAAATAGTCTAAAAGGGAAACTGACTCACTTTGTATTCCTCTCTTCCTGGTGCTCCTGAGGAGAGTAAATTGCACTGAGTGTGTTGTTTCGACGCATGTTGAGAGCCCCTCCACTGCCCTGGAGCACAGCACAGTCTATTCTGCTAAAGTGTGCTGCATCACCCAACTCCTTAGGTGAAGGCCTGCTTTCTTCTGTAGATTGAGTTTCTATTTTTTTCCAGCAACTCCAGTAAGTGATAGTGAGATGTAAAAGGACGTATCTATCCCTTTCCTATGAGGCCGTTTTACATTTCTGTATGTTTGCAGTATCTCAGAAATAAAATAAAAGTTGAGCCCTGTGATGAGTGTTCAACGAAGGCTGGCTGTAGTCTATCACTTTGCTTACTACAATATTGTAAAACGTAGTGATTATAGTGCAAGCAGAGGACTAAATCTGAAGACTGTATTTAAAAGAGCAAGCAAAACCAGATGAAGTGAAAAATAAACTCCTAAAACAATAGAAGAAATGAAAGAAATTTAAAAGCAAGAAAGCTCAAGTGACTCCAGAGAAGGGCAACGAAGCTGGTGAGGGGCCTGGAGAACAAGTCTTACAAGGAGTGGCTGAGGGAGCTGGGATTGTTCAGCCTGGAAAAGAGAAGGCTCGGGGCGACCTTATCATGCTCTACAGGTAACTTAAAGGAGACTGTAGAGAGGTAGGGGTTGGTCTGTTCTCCCACGTGCCTGGTGACAGGATGAGGGGGAATGGGCTAAAGTTGCACCAGGGGAGGTTTAGGTTGGATGTTAGGAAGAACTTCTTTACTGAAAGCGTTGTTAGGCATTGGAATGGACTGCCCAGGGAAGTGGCTGAGTCACCATCCCTGGAGGTCTTCAAAAGACATTTAGATTTAGAGCTTAGTGATATGGTTTAGTGGAGGACTTGTTAGTGTTTGGTCAGAGGTTGTACTAGATGATCTTGGAGGTCTCTTCCAACCTAGATGATTCTGTGATTCTGTAATAACTAGAAACAATTACGTTTCCAGATTTTTTTTTGGAATTGTCAAATAAAGAAGTAGAAAAGTAATGTTTAAGTCAATTTCATAAATGTAATGTGGCAAATTAAGAGTACTGCTTTGTTAAAATAATAGTAACTATAAGTCTCTGCTAAAATGATGTGTGAGCTACAACAACATGATTCCAAAGTATAACACTGTTTGTTCAGAAACTTAACAGAGGCACAGGCATGAAGAAATGAAGGCAGAAAACCAACGCTTACTGAGAGGAATTATATATCTAAAGTGACTTTGAATTTGCATTATATAGACTTTTTTTTTTTATAGATGGCTAAACAATGTGTTCAAACAAACAACTTCAGCTAGAAATCTTGGTGATTACTTTATAACCCATATGACATTTGCATATGTGCACATACAAGCTAGTGAGTAGTACTGAAAATACAGTATGTTTTATTTCAATTGGTACAATGATGCACGGTATCATCTTATTCATTCCCTAGGTATGTTGGTGGCACACGTCAGTTGCCATTGGATTTTCATCTGTAAAGACCAAATCAGCTTTTGAAGGTTTAGAAAGGAAAAGTCCTGAAGCAGCTTACTATGCATGAAACCATTTGTTTTTCCAACAGAAAACAAGTTCCTTTTTATTTAGAGGCCATTAAGAAATTCAGCCTGTTATTGTTTAGAAGCTTAAATTTAATTCAAATACTCTCCTAAATATTGCTTAACCATGATTTTTGCTGCATTCTGAGTGGTAACTTCACATTAATGAAGCATAGCACATGCATATGCTGTGGTGATAACAAGAGAAAATACATTTTATCCCCTCCCATCCCCCAGTTAGAGTAGTTATGTATTCCTTACTATTTTTTTTTTTCCCCAGAGCACACACGGAGCTAATGTTTACCTCTCTGAATTCCTTATATTTTCTTCTACATCCTTTTAGCACAACCCTTGGTTACTAGAATAATGTATTTTTCATATTCATTGTATTTCTCTCTCATGTTCAGCATATTAGCATTATTTAACTTCAAACAGAGCATTATTACATAGTATATTAGGCATAAAGCCAGTGTCTACCTACTTGCAGGTGATTGAAAACCACTAGCAAAATTATATTACTTTTAGTCTAAGATAATCATCCAGACAAATAATTTTGACCCTCATAATTCTAATCCTAATCAGCCTCATGGCTAAATCTTTGCATATTGGACTAAAACCCCATGTTTAAGAGGTATTTCCTACAGGATAATGCCCTACTACATGCAATTAGCTCAAGAACAGCAAAGGTCTCACGGGTCTCTGTTCAGAGGTAAGCACCCACACTGCTCCGTACTGTTAATTACTCCACACTAGCAGATGCAGAGCTTTACTGGAAGTTGCCATTGATCCTTAAGAACAGACTCCCAACATTGTATTTGAGCAACATTGTTAGGCAAAAACCAAGCATACAAACAAAACCCAATAAAGACTTCCAGCAGGATTCTTTCTTCTTTTTCCTTTCAAACTTTTTTTTTTTTTTTTTAAATATAGGAGATTTTGAAAAGGAACCCTTCCAGACTTGCATGGCTTTTGATCATGAATCAAACTATATCACTGTTATTCCCTGTACTCCCTAAAACCTCCCACCCCCCTTACCAAAAAGCAAAGAGGTGGTCTGCTTAAAATATAGCTACTTGAAGCAGGCTATTGTTTCCTTCCCCCCTCAGAGACCACCCAGATTTTCTATATTGAAGCTTCTTTGCACTAGACAGATTAAACTAGCTCCACAGCTCTCTGCAGCCTGCAAAGACCTGCTACTCTGCAATGTATTTATTACTATTTACCACCATCACTGCATAAACAGAGCATACTGTGCTGGCTAAATGCATACACAGAGACAGTGAAAGTTAGAAACTCTGCAAAATCATAGGCATTTTGTGGGGTGCTCAGGAAAGCATGTTTAAAAGTTGCCTATCTTTGCCTTTTAGGGTCTGTATCTGAAGTCTTTTATTTTCTTTACACACCTTGAGTTTTAACTCCTATATTTTCAAGCTGGGGGGTTAATTAAAAAAAAGGAAACAGAAGTTATCACGTAATAACCTAATTTCAAGCTCCAACATTTATGGGTAAAAATGGTGCCTAAAGGACTCAAGTTACAGTTTGTCTTAGAGGTTATGGCTGTACATCGGGAATTAGAAAACAAAGCCATAATTAGAATCTGTATAAACTCTTTCAGCTCATGATGTTTCAGTTTCCCACCTAGAAACCAGCTATATTGCTACTGAACTCCACTGTGTTTTGAAATCCACAAATGAGAAATAAAAGTTATGAAAAGACCTACGATGCTATTATGAAAATGAAGTGGGGAATCACTCAAGGGATAGATGCTGCTTAGGGGCAGGATTTATTTATCTAGTTTTAGCCACCCAAAAAAAAAAAAAAAAAAAAAAAATCAATCCAGGCAGAGTCTTCTTTTATCACACAAAATTGTTGAGAGCATCTTTGGAAGTAGGTATGAACAAAGTTGCTGTCTGGAGATGCTCAAGACAAGTGTCTGTCCAGACAGCCAGATTTAGTCAACTTGAAATTTATAGTAGGTATCAAAATAAAGCAACGTTATATGCATGCAAATATATTATGCATTTATCCTTGGCTCAAGGCACCACACAGGCACCAGTGTTGTAATGCATTTTATCACATCTAACATAATTGATTTTTACTGTGATCAGCTGTACATTTTCTTTTACTAATCATGAACTTGCAACCCCAGACTTCTTACAACTGGCAGAGAAACTATCCTATAAATCTCAGAAGCTGCTAAATGGTGAGGTGGGGCAGGCAAAGAATTGCTCAAAAGAATGATCAAGAGAGGGCACTGTCAGTGATAATACATATCAAGGGATCTGTAAAGACAAAATTACAGGTGAACCAAAAGCATGTCATTATTAAATCTAAATAAGTAGTATCAACAGTGTTAGACAGTGAAACACAAAATGGAGAATTGTACACTAGGCTGTGGGTTATATTTTAAACATCATATTAGAACTTTTAAATCAGGAAAAACATCAGATTGAAAATACTTGCTCTGTTACTACTGACATTTAAAGGTTTATAAGTGAAATTGTTGCCCCTTAGATGATGGGTTGTATTCTTAGTTTCCCATTCTGGGTCCCTGCAAAAACATTCAAGTCTGTACGACAGCTCCTCTTGGAAACAGACTGCTTATTCCTTCTCTTCATTGCAGCCAGCACAGATGTGATAACACTGCAACATAAGCCACCAAATTTGGATGGGGGTAGAGTTTTCTGAGAAGTACACAGGGACAGGATGAATGACAATAACACAGGTTGTAGCATGGGAAATTCCAGTGACATACTAGGAAACAAGTTTTCACAGCAAAGAGTCTAGCACTGGAACAGGAACCCAGTAAGGCCGTTCACCTTTGGAGATACTCGAAATGGGACTGGACGAAGCCTTGTGCAACCTGGTCTAGGTTGGTCTTGTGTTGAATGGAGGGTTGGGCTTACGTCTCCTGAGGAACTTTCCAAACTATAGTCCTTCCCAATTCTAAGCCACCTTTAAATATATTTGCTTTTTTAAATGGCTACTGTTCCTTCTAAGCCATTTGAAATGACTACAGTCAACAACAAGATACTACTAATTTTCCATTGTGCGTATATCCCTAGTAGCTGTATTTCTGTTTCTCAGATGGGCAAAAAACATTCACCTGGGAGACTGCCTTGAAGGTCTTAAGTTTGCTCAACAAAAACTGATTTCTTCTCACAGCCCTCGCTTGATCTCTCTGCCCTCCATCCATACCCCCAGCTATGGCCTGTAAATGGTTTTCTGTCTATAAAATAATCCATGGCAATGTTTCTCTTTGATAACTATATTGTGCTTTTGCCAAGTGGCAAATTTTAATGAGGTTTGCTGTTGTCCAACTCCTGACCGGGATTTGAATCCCTCCACATGCAGACACAAAAAGAATTGTTTGCACTTCTGTAACTCAAGTTTAACTGCTCGATGCTATTCATTTGTATGATCTGTTCCCCAAAATACATTTTTCAAAAATATATTAGCATATAATAAAAAGGAGGTGGTTGGTAGGCTCTTTATCACACTGGTGGCTACACTGGCTCATACTCAAAAAAAAAAATTCAGAATCCACGGGAAATTTTGGAACAACTGTATGTTTCTGGGATAAACAGTTGTTCTTCTCAACTGTAGTACCAATATATCTTCACAGAAACTATCCCAACTGTAAAAAGTTAAATGGCAGACGGTATTTCACAGAGGTGGAAAATAGTTTGAGGGAAAACATTCCTGCCACTTTTTGCCAACCTCAATTCACTTGTCTTTTGATAATATGGAAGGAAGAATAGGTTCACAGGTACCTGACATTAGTAACTGCATCAGGTTAGGGCTGGGACAGAGTAGTAAATTAGACTCCATCATTATTGTCATCATGGTTGTTATTATGCTATATGTTCATCAGCTACTGAGCTTCTGAACACTTTAGGGCAGCAAGAACAGCTGTCGTTTTACAAACACCAAACCTATCTGTGTCTGCTTGCATGAACAGGGAGATGCAAAAGGAGCTAAAAGGAAAACTTAGCAAATTTAAACTGAAAAAGTGATGAAGTGGGTAGGTGGCTGTTGCTTTCAAAATATTTTAAGGCTAGAACATATACAAACATTCATATATTTATGATGTTGACTTTGTCAACTGAAGGTTAGCAGTTTTTATGTCATTTATAATAATTTCTTCTTTTGTCTAAGAAATACAGCCTTACTATACTTTCCTTACATTTACAATTTCTAATATGAAAAGCTGGTTTAACACAATACTAATGCTGTACTGAGATGGAAGCTGTTTTGCTGCCACAAACAATTTCAATTATTTTTTCTAACTATAGATACAACATAAAAAGATCCAAATATGGCCTCAGGCCAAAAGTTTGGGAAAAAAAGTAATCCTAAAATCAGTTGAAACATTTCATTTTGATAACTGCAATTTGTTTTACTGTAAATTAGAGTTTGAAAAAATAAAGAAGAAATAAAGAAATAGAACTTTTGTTTAAATAGTATTAAATTAGAATGTCACAACAATTTCAGAACTTCAAAAACATTTCAAAGCAGGAAATTCCTGACCGCTTCCTATTAAGGCTGAAGCCAGGAAAATTCTGCTGTAGCTTGCTGCTCTGCCTGGCCTTTGCATGCATGACATTGAGTATTTCCAATACAGTATTGCAAGAAAGAGATAGCATTCTGAACTCCACGGTGTTAGAAACTGGAATGAGCTGCAAGGTACATTTTAGGAGCTATATTTACATAAAGAATTGTCAGTGAATCGGCAAAGCTTAAGTAAGAAATGAAAGAGAACTGCCTGCACATAGGTGTGAGAAGCAATATTTATAGTACCTTGTTCTTTGATTCTTAATTCATTGATTTTATCTGTTCAAAGATTATTTTAAAATGAGCGAAAAGCTAACAAGCTTGTCGTATGCTCTGGATTGTGAGTTTATCTCACACACTAAACCATTCACAGTAATCATGAAATACAACAGAAAAAGGATGTTGTAGATCTGTGGCTCAGCATTGAATGAATTATTCTATCCCTGGATCCCCACATTTAATCTTCAGACGTGTTACAGCTGGACTCAAGATTTACTGTTAATTCTTCAGATGTACAGGATTTAAGAGTTATTATGTTTTAGAGAAGACCATCTGAAAAAGAAGAATATTTGGCTCTTTGACCATCACGTTACACACAGACAAGCTTAACATATGCTGCCGCCTTTGTCCTGGCACAAATATTTTGCAGATTTCAGATGTGGAAATGGCCTAAGCTGATGCTAATCATGAAACTGATGCGTTTAGGTAGGCTGCAGATCCTTATTTATGATGGAATTATACAGGTTATTTTCTCTTGGACAGAAGATAAACATATTTTCTGGAGACAGAGAAGCCACACAAGGGCTGAGCTATCTGTGGCCTGGATTGTGCTGCCAACCTCCATTGCACCAGCCTGACAGCCCTGAGCTGTGAACTGCTCTCTGCATTCACAAGGAAAGGAGGTTCCTCGTGGGGCACCCTCAGAAGCTGGCAACCTGGGTAGGTGGATGCATAAGCATTGCCAATCTAAATGCTTATTGTTTTTTGAATTAATGAGCGTCATGGTGTTGGCTGGAACAGAGTTAGTTTTCTTCATAGAGGGACATATAATGCTGTGTTTGGGGTTTCTGATTAAAACAGAGGTGATAACACCCTGACGTTTCAGCTGTTGCAGAGCAGTGCTCACATATCAGCCCAGGACTCTTCTGCTCCTGGCACTGCCCTGCCAGCGAGGAGGCTGGAGGTGCACCTGGAGCTGGGGGGGTACACAACCAGGACAGCCAGCCCTAACCGGCCAGAGGGATGTCCCACACCATGGGGCAGCTGGGACAACGGAGGAGGAAGGAGGGATGTTGGGAGTGATGGCGTTTGTCCTCCTGAGGAGCCACTCGGCACGCTGAGCCCTGCTGGCCTAGGAGCAGCCAAACCCCTGCCTGCTGATGGGAAGCAGCAAGGGGATCCCTCGCTTGGCTTTGCTTGTGAGCCCAGTTCTTACTTTACCTGGTGAACTGTCCTCTCACAGCCCATGAGTTCTCCCATTTTTACCTTTCTGATTCTCTCTCTCATCCCACCTGGGGAGAGTTACTCCCCTATTGCTCACAACAATGAGCAATGAGCCTTTTCCTCCAAAAAGCAGTTTTAACTAAGGGCTGTGTAGGACTCATTCTTGGGCAGCCCAGGCTAGCACATTCTTAGAGGGAAGAAGATGTGCTGCAACCTCCCATCCCTTCTGAGCTCTCAGAAATGGTCAGAGGGCTGCCCCTCCCCCCTTCTCTCCTTTTTTTTTTTTGTTGTTGTTTTTCCCTTCCCCTGTTGCAGTCCCACTGTGAATTTTCAATGTAGCAAAGTGACAGGATTTGGCAAGTTTTCTATGAGCACACCTACTGGTTCAGCTACATCAGGAAGAGGCGAGGGAGAAGAAATGCATCCTATGAACACTTAGGCACAAGATAGGAATAATCACACAGACACAGATGTAGCTTTCAGGCCTGGGAAGAAACAGAGCTTTTAGCTCTCACAAAATTTTAATAATGAGATTTTGGGTACTAACTGACCTGAGGCACACGCAGGGTTAGATGTATCTTGAGATACTATTTAGACTTTCTTTTTCTATCTAGTTTTAGGCCCACAGGGGCTAGGGCCATAGTGCTTTGTTGGATGCATGAAAGTGGAAACAGAGGGAGCAAGAAAGCAGAAAGCAGTTTGTCAGTGAGCATTGCATGTACACACAAACAAGTGCAAGACGCTCCAAAATGTCCAAGAGTAACAGAGGATATTTCTATTACACCATGCCCCACAGCAGAATCCTTTGCATATTTCTAGCATTCAGCATTACGTACTCTTCAGGGCTGCCAAACAAAAAACGTTTTCACCTGCAGCCATGGAAGAATGGGAAACTGAGGCCTCAAGGTTGCATAACCTCTACAAGTCCTGTAGCGCACAGCTTAAATCTTCCTTACCAAGCCTCAGGTGATACCTGAGGTGTTATGTGGCTTTAAAGATTTAGTTATGTCTTAAGTATTTAATAACTAACAGATATGAACAGAACAAAAATAAACAGCAGCATCTTGAGAAGCTTCATGTTCTGAAGGAGAGAGGTATGTGGCTGTCCTCTGATATTTGTTTTCATTGCTTCTTTTTCTCAATGAAGTTGCTGTTTTGTAGGCATTGCAGCCCTGTTTCACAGTGCTACTTAAACTAATTGAGAAATTAACTTTAGTCATGTGGAGCTACTAGCAGTGAACTTCAGTCCCATCTAGTTTTATAGTAGAACTAGAACAGCATCAATGGCTACAGGAGTTTATTGTAATAGAAGCACGTCACAGGGGTGTTCACAGCAAATAACACACCATGCTCCTACTACTTTCCCAGAAAGTTACTCACTTACAGAAAAAAAAGAAAAACAATCACCTGTTCTGCATTTCTGCAACATTTTTGGGGAGGGGCTAGGTGTCATTTCTGGGAGCTCTTTCCCCTAGTTTAACCATAGTTGGGATGAAATAAGTAGTTTAAACCACTGAATAGAAATTTCAACAGAATTGCTGGTTCATGTAAATTACCTACCCCCTGTGGCATGTTTACTAACCAATCAAAATATTTTCATTAGACAAAGCAATGCAATAAATTTAAATGAAAATAAGGACAACTACAACACAAGACACACAAGAGATTTGTGCACAGCATGGAAAGTATCTTATAAGAAAATTATGTTCATGCTTTACAGTGCCAAATTTCCAGAGTAATAAAGCATATTTATCACTTGATACAGTACAGTTATTTCCAACAACTTAATGAAAAAACTCCAGCTATAAATGGCAGTTGCTGTTGGACTCACTGGGAATAAAAAATTAATCTAGGCAAAGCATTTGAAAAAACATGCATATTCTATCAGAGCAGATCTTTTATCACAGTCTTAACTATAAAGAACACTTACTGAAATGTAGATTACAATCCTACAAGAAAATTCAGTTCAATAACTTCTGGGTTCCATCACAAGGATGGATGAAGTATAACAGCTGTCATCAGAAGTTACAGGACAAGGCACAAATACCAGCCGAACAGAAAGGATTTATAAATACCTGCAAAATAACTTCACATCCCTTCAACAGACTGATGTTAAAGATCCCGTTACTACCAGGCTTAGAAAGTCTTTCTCTTGGTTTTCCCCACACCCAGAATACTGTATGGGATTATGCCTTTGGGATCTGACATATATCCCAACACAAGGTAGATGGTATTGCATAAAATTCCTCTATCTTCTTCTAAAGAGTACAGTCCTTTGGTCTGCTTTTTCATTAAAACTGTCATATAAAATGACAGAGGTCACCTCCCCAAGACCGTCTCCTGGTAATTTCTGCAAAAATATATGTGAATTGACAGTTCCAGAGCCTTTCCATGATGTTTTTCCCTTTAGCTTAATTATTATTTTGTATATTTAGATAAAAACCAGTAATGACATCCTGAGTCAGGATGAAATAAACTTTCATTCCTCTTCGTACCTAATTTTCCACCTGATGACTAAGGATGTGCTGGTACCTGACAGAACCTACCTGCTGCTACAGTGAGAAGGCTGGCTCTCCGTGACTTCTCTGTGGTCAGCTTTATGGGGTCCTGTACACATATAGCTAAAACCAGGCAATTACCTACGGCAGCAGATTGCTGGTGGCTGCAACACAGACCTGGCCCTTCTGCCTGCTTTCCCATGCCAGAGCTGTCAGGAGCCACGCTTGATGATGGAGATGCTGAGGAAAAGCACAACACGTGGAGTCACTCCAGCCTGCAGCAGAAAGAACCAGCCTGGCCTGAGCCCCTCTCTCTCTCCAGCACCACCACTCCTCTCTGGAGGAGAATGGTTCTGTCTTCCTTAAAGGGACCCAGTAAGACCTTGTGGACTTCACATGTCCTGCTGCGGTGCCTGGTAAGCCTGCACATCGCAGCCCCCTGGGTACCCACTGCGCTCATCCGACAGGCCCAACACAGCCAGCTCTGCCGAGCCAGGACTCAGAGCTAGCAGATGGGACCCAGGGCAAAGTCTTAAAACACAAGCAGCATTCACCTGCTGCTAGAAACGAAGTATTCCTACATGCAACTGTTTACAATACAAAGATTGATTGTTGTCTGAAGGCCTTTCCTAGATTACAAACCCAGCCAGCAACCTCACCTGATTCTTCACCTTCCCTCACCAAAAAAAAGCCCTTTTCTCTCAAACTGCCTCCTTCCCTGTCCTCCACCACACAGCCATCTTTGACTGTCCCAGCATTCTCCACCAACTGCTCTCAGTTGTTTGTACAGAAGCAATTTACTTTGAGATACTCATTTTCACAACTACTTATTTTTCCTCCCACAGCTCCCTACTAAATTGAAGTTGCTACTCAGACAGTAAACCCATCAGCAAGCATATCGATATACCCAATTATGTCATTCATACTCAAAGAGCAGTTTAAATTCATCACTCCTGTACCAAATCAGAGCTATTAAAGTGAGAACATCATGAAAAGGTTCATTGCCATGAGTGCTTGATAGGCAAGGAACGACAGCTGCCAAGCTGCCTGGCACAGCAGTTCCCAGTCACCTCAGTTATTTGTCCAGCCAAGGCATATCTTCATCTACCCAGCTGTACCACGTCTCACCCAGCAAAGGCCAAACATTTGGGACATTACAAAATACAGAGGACATCAAGGAACTAGTGGGGACAACACAAAGGCAAATAAGAGGCATGCACACCTGGCAGTAATGTGAGGGGGAAAGAGGAGAGGTAGTGCACACAGGGAAATGTGCAGTGATCTGTAATGGCCCATCCACTAACCTGGTATGTACTGTTCTGGTTTTGAGAAATGGGCAAACCTTGCAGGATGAAGCTGAAGATGGCAATTTTAAGTCTTTCACTTTGTTCAAGCAAACAAACAACAACAATGAAAGATTAAGAACAAATTATATAAAGGTAAAGTAGTAATAGCATAGATAAGTTAGAATCAGTCACCTAACTTTACAAGAATAAAACAGAAGGCAAAAAAAATCAGAAATAGAGTGATCACTATTGTTTCACTGTTAATAATTAAATTGAAGCTCATTGTAACAGAAAGTGACTTAGCAAAATTCAAAATTGAAGCAAGAACATATCTACATTATTGACAGCCATGTATAACTTGTAGAGCTGTCAAGGATAGTTAGATTTTGTGAAAAAAACAAAGTTACAAAAAGCTATTAAAATCCTGTTTTATGATTTTAAATCTGTCTTTAAATATCTGTTATCAGAATAAAAACAGCTGTGAAGTTTTCTGCCCACTGTGCCATTTCTACATCTTCAGTTATCTGATGCTGTCAAATGCACATTCAGAGCCAGGACACCAGCCAAGGCAGCACTGGGAGATGGTATTCCTGCAAACAAAGGGCTCATTCCTCATCACTGAGGTTTTCCATAGCCATGGTTCTGCAGACTCAGTGATTCTCAAATAAATCAGGGTTCATAGACCAGGAGAGCAACTTCTTTAGGAAGAAGGCTGTGATGCTGGAAGTGGATTTACAAAGACCAGAAAATGGGAAACCACTGATTTGCATGCTGTACTTAATGAAGTACGCTAGATTTTGGTTTAAACATGAAATTATCCTTTTTGTCCTGTATACCATACATTTTAGGGGAAAAAAATCACTCGTTTTTAACTTTTTTTTTTGAATTAGGGAAGATTTATTAAATCTGTATAATATCTTTGGCTTAAATAACTATTACAACATCATGACAGCTTTAGCTATTCAGTTGAAACAAGACCTGAATCATCCAAAGTGAAAATTAAGCCCAGAGCTGAAGCAAAGAATTCTGCCTTGGAACAGTAAGAACAAAAACACTGAAGATTCCTGTTGGGTCCTGGTGTAGGTTTTTGTTTGTTTGGTTGGTTTGTTTTGACTTTTAATTATTTTGCATGAAAACTTCCAATTATGGTGAGTTTTATAGTCTGCAATCTGTTTGTATATTACTTTCAGCTAGAGATGAAAACTACACCCAACAAAATATTTTAATCCAGAAAGTTAATGAAAAATGAAATAGCCCGGTTCTTTCTGTATTATCAATAATGTTATTGAATCTTGGATGAAATCTCCTTATTTCCACTGAGAAGAGAGGTTAACTTGAGTTTGGATAGTCTGCATCCTGGCTAACTAGCACAGATGGCAGCGTGGCTTAGAGCCCAGGATCTAGTTTCAACCAAGTTAGCACCTGCTTATTTTGAAGACATAATACAAGTGAAACAACACAGAATCCTCCAGTGCCCTTCCTGCAGTCCTTGTTTCCCCCATAAGAGAGGTTAGTGTTCCACATCTGTCTGGGATAACCTCAGAGCATCTCAGGTCTGCGGGATGTGCTCCATCCACATGATCAAGCAGTACAATAACTACATCTAAAGAAAAATAAATAACTGAAGCTTACAGTTACAAACTCGGGCTTATACCACCTGAAATTGGTGTTTCCTGGTGTCCACCACCTTGATGGACTTGTATGGAAAATTTTCTGATCAACGCCATGCACAAGCACTCTGTTCCTAGGGTATGGGCATGGAGCTGATCAGACACAGCTTTATACTCTAAATTCACACTGCTATAATGAGAAACATTTGAAAAGATAGCCAAGGCTGAGTTTTCAGAAGCATTGAGGCATCAGGTCACTGACAGCTGGGATGTGACTGATGTCAGCCAATGGGCAAAAAATTAGCCAGGGGGTGAAAAAGCCCCATCTGAAAACTGCAGTAGGTGTCCAGCTGCATCTTCAGAGATGTAATCGGGCTGCTCAGTAAGTGGGGATATTACACAACCCTCCCCATGGAATGAAGTCATACTAGCTATAAATTTAATAGGAAGTGTAAAACTTAAGAAAACATGAAACTTCTTAAATATCTGTATTGTTTAATATGCTTATTAAAATCATATACAGTAGCTTCTCGTTTTCATACTGGCATTTACAGATGACTTTTCACCTTCCACCCTTACCATGCTTTAATCTCCAGTTAAGTCCAGCATCTCATAACCTTTCAATAAATTTGTCTTTCCAAATATCTGGCAGGCACAAAAGTGCTATTCTCTCATGCTTCATAAATATGGTGCCTGGAAACTCATTATTAAAACCATTTTTGTGAATACTCAAGTTCTAATTCATGACTTCTCTGAAACTCTTTAATGAAACCAAGATGTCTGATAGTCAAGTTCTTCCAATGGGCATGAACAACTGATCTTTCACAACCTGTTAGAAGATGTGCCAAGACTAGTTCCTTTCCTGTGTAATAGAAGCCACAGGAATCAAAGTTTCTGATCAAAGTCCAACACCTCAGCACTGCCAAAAGCTGACAAGCCCTCCCTTAACCCCCCCCCCTTCCTGAAAACAGCTCTGTAATCATGCTGAATTTTCATAGAATAACTATCTCTTGGACTCAGGCTGAACTTGGTTGTATTAAGCTGTGATTAAGCCATATGACGGTTGCTACATATAAAAATAAATATATGAAGTAATGCTAAAGTGTGACGAGATTCTTATGCAACCTACTACCACAGTCCAGGTTTTCTTTATACAAAGACATTTTTCCCTTGCATACGCATGAAACAAAATATTCAAGCAGTAAAGTGATAATTCTACTGCATTTATTGAATGCCAGCCCAGAACATGCATGCAAAATGTAGTGAAGTTATTCTGATTTGACCAGTGTAACAGAAGAGATTTCAACACTTGAGAACAAGTTCTTCTTTACATCCCTTTGTCCCTCTCACCCTGTGGAGCCATGCACAGTAACTGCTCTTAATCTGTTCAAGGCCACAGTTCGGGGCAAATGGTCATGGCTACAAGATTTATGCACTAAGGCTGAATGACTGAAATGTAGAAATGCAGCACAGGTCTGGCAAAGCTTGCCTGCTCCCGTTTTGCACTGTAGCTCACTGGCAGCACACTTCCAGCTCACCAGTGAGGCACACCCCTATTTGTGGGGGATTTAACCTGAGGCCATATGAAGTCTTCCTTAAAATGTGAAATTGGTATAAACTGTCCCTGCGTAAGAAACAGCCTTAAGAGGATTTTATGTAGACAAAGGAGATTTTAATTTAATATTCCACACAGCCAATTCACACTGCAGCCAGAGCAGGGCAAGGGGTGGGGATGAGTAAGGACATTAACATCCTAATGAGTGGCTTTCCACAGCTAGGCTGATGCAGTGCTTCCTACAGAGCACAAGCACAACCACATGTACAGGCTGAGTAACTCAAGCCTTCTCTGAGCAATTCTTGTGGACAAGTGCCACTCCAGAGAGACAGCTTCTCGCATCAGCGAGACATTATTATTATTTTATTTTTTTTTAAACTGATTTCATGCCTCTTGAGATCTTTCAAAAAAAATTTTGGTTTCTGTCAGTTCTCTTACAAACTAGTAAAGATGCTTACCAGATTTGGATGTATAGATAAACTTTAGATCTTATTTAATTAGGTGAAATATTTCTTTCAATAGTATAGTATTATATGGAAGTTTGGACTCCTAAATTTCTTATCCCTTCACATTACTGATTTAGTCTACAGTCATAGCAAAACCCCAGAGCTTGCTGGTGTTTTAGTTACCAGAAGTAGTAAATCACTGTCCAAAGTGTGATGTTTAATTAATGTTTGCAGAATACCTTGACAGCCTTGTTGAAAAATTCTCAGGAACTGTAAGTCCCAGGACAGTTAAGTTTGCGACTTTCTGGTCACTGCAAAGGAAGCAAGTCTTGAATTTCATTCTGGAATTTAAGCATAAAAGTGTTCCAAATAGTCACAAGCTTCAAGCTGAGAGCTTGTGCTCCATTCCTTGAGAGTGCCGAGTTGTAACTGTTATCCTGTCCAAATATATGTGTATGGTGGGAAGGGAGGAAGTACAGTACCCCTGGTATAAAGAAGTCTAATTGTCCTCCAAAGAAAAGACAGTAACTATAACAGCCTAAAATGACAAGTCAGAAGAAGGTCCTTAGTTCAGAGAGAAATGCTCTTTTACTCAGGGGGCAGAGAAACAGTTTCAGTTCTTCTGTTTGAGTCAAATCACTGTTAAATGTGTGTGCCAATGACCTAATTCTGTTTTCTAAGGATGTATTACTTACGCAAGAGAGACCATAACCACCTCTTCACAACTATTCCCAGTCAATTGCAGGGTTACATATTTGCCGTATGTACAGCCCATAGCGAAACTTAACTGTAAGGAAACACACAGAACTCAATTTAGCAGAGGGATTATAAGAAGTTAATAGAGCCTCAGTTGCATCTCAATTCAGTAAAAACAAATCTATCAGGTTTCTTGCCATATATTTACAGAAATTTTAGCACCTACAGAGGAATGAGTTAGCCTGCTGAGGCACCAATACTTTCAAATTTAAGATATTATAGAAACAAAAAGACCATCTATAGATGATAACAAACCTCTAATCTAGCACAATTTTTCCTTTAAATGTAGTTTCTCACTGCTCTCTCTATTTAGTATTTACCTATATGCCCATAATATTATTCAACTAAATAGGATCTAAAAACCTGTAATAGTAGAATCACCCCAGTTAATATTTTGAGAGTTTCTATAGGAAGCTTAATTTGCACTGTGTGCTGGGACTTGTGTTAAGAACAGTTCTTGCAAACCTTACTTTTTGTTGATTCAGATGCACAGTGCTGACAAAGCCTCACAACTCACGACCTACGCTCAATTCTCAATGAGGACTAAATCACTTTGATGGATAACAGGTTTGATTATGATATACCATTCCCTCTGAATTATTCTTTTGTGGCAGACCTCCTAAAATTGTCATTACATCCTAACCTAAAGATACCAGGCTCCCCCCCCCCCCTTTTTTTTTTTAGTAAATAAATAAATACCTGCCTACATGAGTTGCTTCTGATGGGCAAGCAGCCACAGGAACAAGCAGACTCCTCTATCTCTGGTGATATTTAAGTCTTTTTGGCCAGTCCCAATGCGGCCAGGGCTTCCAGTGTGGGGCTGACACATGCAACCTCCAGGCAGTCATCATGTGAGAAAACACTGCGGGCTTGGGCACAAGTAGAGCCAACTGTGTGTCAGAGCACTGTTCGTTTTCTTTCCTACCCATTATTGGCTTGACATGCTTCCCAGCCAAGTTCACAAGTTTTTCCTACCAATTTCAGCAAGAGGAGAATTTTAAGCTCCCAATACTTTCACGATTTACAAAACCGCACATAAAGGTAAAACACCAAGGCATTGTAAAACTTGGAAAATGAGGTATTTCTCACTCTCTAAATGCAGAAACCTTATATTCACAGCAACAATTTTTTGGGGAAAAAAATCTCTGAAAGTTAAAGTCTACAATAAAAACCTGATATGCACCTGAAAAGGTTTTATTTCACATGTTGTATCTGAAACATAGCTGTTCACATCCTGGCACAAGTGAGCCAGGAAGGTCTGCGCTTTGCTCCTCTGCCAAGAGTTCCTTTATTGCTTGAGGGAGTATTTAAGTCGCTTCCAGTAACTTGAGTGTTAGTTCAGCAGACCAAACTCTCCTCTTGGTGAAACGGTCTTTACCTCCCCACCCCACCACCACCACCCACATCCACCCCTTTCCCTTCCCATGGTACAGATAGTTTTACTTGTAAATTCTTCCTTGTGTCATTCTGAGCAAAGCAGACCCCTCTGCCAGCACCGCTGCTTGGCCAGGGTGCAGGGAAATATTTGTTCCCTTCACACTGCTCAAGGGGAGGCAGATTATCTCATTATTGCCCAAATGGGGGTGTTAAAGCCGCAAGTGCTCATATGCCTGATAATGTTTGTATACATGATGATCATGCTTCCTAATAAACTAATTAGAGTATTTTGACATGTTTATATCCATAAGTGCATTATATGGCATCTAATGCTTAGATATTTATAAGAAATTACCTGATGTGATGAAAAAACACTCAGAAGAACTAAGGAGTATGGGAGTAATTTTCCAAGTTTTTGACATCATGAAACAAGATTTAAAAGAAGAGCTAAAACGCAGGTAATGCCTTACTACATACTTGCCTCACAGCCCAACAAGAAGCAGTGACTAATCTAGTGGACATTGTAATCTTGTAATCCCTCTGCTGTGACCCAAAACTAAAGCATCAACACAAGTGTTTGCCTAACATGGAGCACAGTACCACTTAGTTTTCCACAATGCAAGACTTATTACTGCCAGTGCTAGATCTTCCTAACTACCACTTTCTCAGAGTTTACTATTATCTAAAAATATTAGATTTGAAAATAAAAGCATTTTAGAATTCTCATACAAAGCGTTGAAAGCCCAAGCACCCTCATCCATCATATCTTGGAATTAAAGCTACCGTTATTTATGATGTTTCACATAGTAAAGTACATTGGCAGTAATGAGCACAGAAGAGGATAAAGACTCCCTATTTGATAATATACAAGAGAAATAATTCTGTAATGCGAATTTTACTAGGAGTGATTAAAACTGTCTTTCTGTATATCTTCAGTTGTGTGACCAGAAGAATAATAAAAGTTCAATCCTTTTTTTTTTGGTATTTTTTTTTTTTTTGCCAATTCTAGAGAACATCCCCACATGTTGATGAAAAATTCTGCATATGCCAAACCCTAAAACATTTTTCTTATTGCACGTTGGGAGATGCACAAGTTTATGGTGAGTAGAATATGTTTACTCTCTCTCTCATTGCATACTTTCCAGATCAGATCTGGGCAGGGATGGAACAGTGTTACAGTTTCCTTGAAACCTTATTGCCCCATAAAGTAGCAGCAGCACTGCAGTATGTCTTTCCATACACGTACATATTAAAAATTTCCAGATATAGAGAGTTGAGTTTGTTAAAAAACTAGAAAGATGAAGTATTATGAAGTGCTTGTTTTCCCACTAATTGTTTTGACGTTGCAAGATAAAAGTCTAAAGAGACTTCCACAGCAAAGCAATGTCTGTAAAGCATTTTGTAAAGATAAAAAATCTTTACACATCATGTTTTGGTCTAGTTCTCCAAGATGCCACCTATTTAAATTTCTCAAATCAAAATAGCTCAATAGTTAAGAAGTCAAAGCAGCACTAATTAGCGTATGTTTCAATTTTATTTTAATTTTTACATCAATATTAATTCTGAGGTCATGTCAACCATATGTTTAGCACCTTGTTGAACTACTATCATTTTACCTAATTAAAGGCTTCCATGTGCAGGCTGAAGAAAATTAACTAGTTGCATATTGCATAAGCCATAGTGCATTATAGCTAAAATAAAAAAAAATGTTCATATTTCCCCATCTAAACTGAATTAGGATTCTTTAAGAGAAATGACTTCATACCATGCATAGCTTTTTAATCTTACAACATCTACTTCACAATATGCCTGATTAAAATACCAAGGACTGTTTGTATTTTATTGTCCAGTTATTCTGATTTCTTATTTCCTCTACCAAGTACAATCAATACTTCTTTGCAAAAATGCATGCTTCTCATTTGTTTCCAGCAGTCATCCCATTGACATTTAACTAAACATGGAGATAACCATAATCCAATCTTGACAAGTACTCATCTCATTAATGCCTTTTTAATCATCAAGGATGACATCCCTGTCAAGTTTTAGATAAATTGTGTCAAAGCACATTCTACACACAAAAGCATCATTTTCTCATACATCTAAGTATAAATGGGTTCATTTATGGAAAACTGAAATGAAAAAAGCAGTGGACAACTTATATACATAGCAAGTGTTTTAGCGACATTTTAAAGAACAAAGGTGATTTTTACTCTTGTTATTTTGTTTGGTTTTAAGTATGCTGGTTTACTTTCTGTTTTTGCTCCAATCCCTGTCTTCTTCTGTGTCACAAGAAGATATGAGCCATCAAGACTATGATTGCAAAGCTATAAAATTGCAGTTGTTGGTCCTGGCATCAGACTTCAAGCTACCTTATGCTCTCAGGTTCTTCCCCCCCCTCCCCCCCCAGTGTACTGGGCCTGGCTGGGATGCTAACTTTCCCTGCAGCAGCCCATACAGTGTTGTGCTCTGCACTTGTAGCTAGAACAGCAGTGGTATCACACCAGTGTTGTGTCTGCTGCTGAGAAGTGCTGGCACAGCATCAGGACTCTCTCTAACCCTCCTAGGGGGTGGGCAAAAAAGTGAGAAAGGAACATCACCAGGGCAGCTGACCTAAACCAACCAAAGGAATATTCCATGCCATAAGTTGTCACACTCAGCAATAAAAGGTGGAAAAAAGAAGAAGAGGGGAGGGGTGGGCTCTCATTGCGAAAACATCTGTCCTCCCGAACACCGGCTATGTGCGTTGAGGCCCTGCTTCAAGGACGTGGTCAAGCATCGCTCGTTTGTGGGAAGTAGAGAGTAATTTCTTTCCTCTGCACTTCCACATAGCCTTTAATTGTTTTTTTTTTTTTCCTTTTTCCCCCCTCCCTTTTCCCCTTTCCCTTTAGTTAAATTGTTTAATTAATAATAATAATCTTTCCTTAATAATTATTTTTCCCCTTTAATTAAATTATCCTTATCGCAACCGGTGAGTTGTTCTTTCCTTTACTTCTTCCCCTCCTCTTCTAAGGAGGGGGAGTGAGAGAGCGGTTGTGGTGGAGTTCAGCTGCCTAGCACGGTAAAACCGCCACAACAGGCAACACACTTTTTCCTCCCACCACTGTTGCTCCACTGCCACCAAAATATTTCAGCACCATTACACATCTTTCTTACTTTGCACACTTCCATATGACAGGGTCTGTCCCAGCACTGCCTTGGGGCCAACACAGGGTTCAACAACAGCACAGCAAGACAAGGGCTATGATTTCAGTTTCGGTGCTAGTTCTTCAACCAGGAGCAGCAACTGCAGTAAAACGAATCCAACTTCAATGCTGTAGCTCCAGGCTAAAACAAGTTAAGCATCTCAGAGATGTTGATATGTGCACAGACTGGTCAGCAGTGGCAGAACTAGAATGTGCAGCAAAATATTCACACAGCTTCAGAGAATTTGGTAAAACAGTATTATTCACCAAGGCTAGCTTCAGTCAGCTGGGTTTACTCTTCCATGACTTTCTCCAGAAGTAAAGAAAGAAGAGAACAACTCAGCAGGAACTTAACTTTGATCCTTTGAATCAGTCCTGGAAGAACTTGTTTGCCATTAACTACAGAGAGGATCAGCCTTTTTCATTACCTTCCTTTTGACTCTATTCAGCACATGCAAGTAGACTTTAAAGTTTATATTTTGGCAAATGAATAAGGAAAGACAAAAAGGCCACCTGCTCCTAAATTTCAAGTCTGTGCTCCCAACTATTAAACACCATATATAAAGCTAATAAAATCCGCTGGAATCATCTAAAATCTAAAACATTTTCTCTCCTCATCTTATTTCCCAAAACTATGCAACCACTTTTTCCTGAACCTTTATAAAAGATACTAGAAAACAAATTCCACTACAGTGGAAAAGTTAAAACATATCTATACATTTGTAGTACTCAGTCCTATCGAAAATATTGCCTTAGATCCCTTCGGTCACTCCAATGATCTACAAGTGTCTCAAATCAAACCATGGCAAATGACTTTACTTACAAGTACACATCTTAATGATAAAAAACCACAAAGCTTTACTCAGGTTTATTGTAAACTATTATAACATCATGCAACAGGGAAGAGTCATGCAGAATGATCCACAGACAGAGGCCAGCTTGTAATACTATAAAATGTTATCACCACTACACACACAATATTTTTAGCCCAGATCCTTACCTTTAGAAGTGAAACAACAGCAAAGACTGAAAGTTCTAGCAAATGTACATCCTCAAGATTTTTTCCAACAAACACACCACCTTCTCTCAACACCTCATAGGACCCATGCCAACCTCTCCTCACTAACTCCTGCCCCAAGAAAAGGGAATAGTATTACAAGAACAATAGTTAATTTAGCTGCATTTTACACAGCAACTTTTGACAAACTTACAGCTTAATTAATCCTCTTATCACAAAGTGAGACCATAAATATGTTCAGATATACATACAAGACTTACTGAAGCCTTAATTTTTGCAGTTTCTAACTTCAAAAGTTTAGCTGAGTAAATGCATTTAATTAATGCATTGTTCTTAATGGTTTTATAAATGGATTAACAAATCACATTGTAAAAATTTTCAGGATAAAGAACTTTCAGCAGTTTTAGATCTAAAAATGTATTTCTAAAAATATGTCTAGACTAGTCAAAGTAAAGCAAGAAAATATACACACAACTAAATGAAGTTTTGAATAGCTTTTCAACTCTTTTCTATATGCCACTTGTTTCAAATCAGATGCAGCTAAGAAATATTTTGACTTTTCTGATAATTTGATGAAAAACTTTCCTGCTATCAAATGTTACTTATCTGGGAAAGTTCACAGGGAAGCTGATGGCCAAGCAGTAGCTTTTAATGTTAAAAAGTATATTAAAGTAACATCTTTAATACATTCATATTCATGGAAAGCTTCTAGGCATGCCTTTGAAATATTTTTTTGAACATTTGTCAAATGAGTGAAACTGCACACACGTATTATCTCTTCTGACTCATATGGGCTAAGTATCTACTCATCCCCTCACCAACACTGGAACTCTACCACTCAGGGTTTCTGATTATCATTCATAATTTCCCCCTTCTTGCCTGTAAGAGAATCCTTTCCTACACACAAGCTTTTCAAAACAGAATGCGAAGTGAGAACGACTACATTATACCTCAAAAAGACCAGGAGAAGAAAGTCCAGTGAAGTATGTCAATACTAAAATAATAAAATCTAAAGAACGTCTATTTTTCCAGCTATTGCCCCTTTCGATGTTTATTAAGTTCTGCCCACTGAACTTAATGGCACTGCATAAATGTATCCGAGATGAGAATTTGGCTAACAGTGGTTAGAAAGTATGGCAGTAGGTCAATATTTAGACTTCCCTGCCAAGGGCAACAGTGTTGAATATTATAAACATTCTGCTGGGCTTCTTTGTCACTGAATGCCAAGTTGTTCTCTTCCCACACATGGGCCATAAACCTCTGGAAGCAGAGGCTGCAATCGGGGGCTTTAAAGCAGCTTATGATGGCTAGCCACTGAATGCCCCATTGACTGGGCATTTAATTTCTTTCCTCCCTCTAAAAAGCTCAGCTTTCTTGCACAGTCTCCTAACATAATGGATGCTATACATATAAAATAATGTTCCCATACATCAGATTTCTGAAGTTATTCATCTGTCTCAGTGCCTAATGGGATTTTTCAAAAGCACTGAGTAATTTAACATTTATTGATTTCAACGGAGGTAAGCAATAGTATGATTACCTGCATCTGTAAGTATACTAACATCTATAATTTAACTAGACTTATAAATGAGATCACCTAATTGGATACTCCAGTTTTGTCATTGCTAGTGGTGTGACTTCCAAAGACGCTGAGTCTTTGCAAACCCAAGTGACTCAGAGCTTTGTAGATGCTCAGCACTTCTGAAAAGGCAGGTTATCAGCACACCTGCCCTAATCAGAAGTGGAAGGCTACCTTTGATCAAGTATGCCTGACACAGCACATTTATTTAAAGTGCTGAAGTATCAGGCACCGTACACTGAGAGTCTGCCTGAACAGGAGACCAAGGGGGCCCTTCCACTTTCATTCAGAGTTGACAAGATGTGCCAGCAGTGCTCTCACAGCACTGCGCTTAGGTAGGCTTGAAGAACAAAAGGCTATTCATATTTCAAGGATCCTTACCCACATACATCAAAAAAAGAGTTTCAAACTAAATTCCCTTTAAAACCTGGTCTTTGCTAAGAACAGCGCAGCCTCCACAGTCCTACTCTGCAGCAACAGAACCAAAAGCTACAAAGCCATTTCTGTGACTACTACTTTGGCATTTATTTATACCAGCTCAGAAACTTGGCTGGCACATCACTCTAAGCCTTCAAAAGGATCTTGCTATTCACATAGCAAGAATCTACTACACTCAAGACCATCCAGATGAAGTAAAAAGTTTCTCTAAACATTACAAATAGCTAGTGTCAAAGGAATGAAATACAACAGGGCAGTGAGAAACAAAAGCACATAAAAGACATTGGCAGGGAGGAAGATCACTTCTTGAAATAATCTCACCTTTGAGGTATGCTTTTAACCTCTGCTCTTCAAGCAGTTCTCAGCCCTAGCCCAAAGTGGAGCTTATTGCAACAAGTTACCTATTTTGTACATCCTAGAAGGAAATTTGTCATTAGTTGTGGAGATCATAAACTATATTTCTTCAGCACTTTATATGGAGATCTATAATAGAGATTAGATAATAAACAACATGAGGAAAAGGTTCTTATTAGTGCTACTGTAAAATGCAGAATAATATAACAGTAATGATGTGATGTGTTTTTTTTTTTTCTGTAAGTAAGTTAAAGAGCCTGGAGTAAATATTATAAATACAACTCTGGTTAGGACACCAAAAGGGGAAATTAAGATGCCAATAAAGCCGAGACTCAAGATCTAGCATTTTGAATTCTCTGCTAGGGAATGCTTTCAAAGGCACAAAAAAATGTCATGATCCGAACAGTCTTATAAGAGCAGCAAAACTTGCACATGTAATTCTTAATTCTGCCTCCCAACACTAGATCCATGTTTCAGACAGCACTGGTTATCCTTGACTTTGGGTCTGTGAAAATGTTGAAACTGAGGTCGGATGGCAGGATTTCTCAAATACTTTCATATTGCGAACTCTCTTAACATAGTCTTAAATTTCTTTGACGTATATCCTTCCTCTCATAGGCGCAGACAACCTTCCTTTTCCATTCACAAGTCATACAATATCTTTTCAATGACTACCTAAATTGCTTATATTAGAGAGCAATAATGGCAATGTGGTTTTGTCTTTCTTTTAATGCAATTTTGAAATTGAAAATGAATAGGACAGTTGAAACCATATGATTAACTAGCTCTCGGAGGATCACATATTTGCCATGTACTTCCCAGACCATCAATAACTACTGAACCACAAAGCGAAAACCTATGACACAGTGGAAAGTCACGATAAAAGTAAGCAAAGAGCAAGTTTTGTTCATTTCAAATGATTCTTAGCAATGATGTCTGCAATCCATTGAACATACAAGAGCTAATACAATAAAAAGTGACTGGAAAATTTTAAAACTAGACAATGAATTCAGTTTAGAAAAGGGGGTGGGGGAAGAGAGAGCGAGGGAAAGAAACTGCTTTCCAGTTTCTGATTAGCCAGATTCCAAAGATTCTTTAGTGAGAAAAAATATTTAAGATGCAACTGTATGAAGATCTTCAGCAACGCTACCATTTGTTTTAGAGGTGGTTACTTTTTTTTTTTTGAGGAAAATCTTACATAATTTCATTTTTTTTTATCTGCTTAAACACATAGAAATACCTATTTCCAATAAGTAAACTAGATCAAAGAATCATATGTAACTTGGAAAAAAATCTCAAAATATCATTTGTTCAGCTGTCGCTGGGAGGTTTGCAATTAACGAGAGGTCAAATTTGTTTTTTCTCTCCTTAAGATCACAACAAATGAATTTAATATATAGGAATACTGAAAAACTTTAAAGATGAGCTTAATAAAGCTTTTGTCTTTGAAGCAGACTTGGGCTCTTCCTAATTCAGAGGAGTTTTATAGAGCTACGTTTCCTGTTTTCTTCCTTTAATAGATTCAGGATTTATTTCCTTGTCTGTTCAGCATTCTTTCTATTTTCCAGTGAGCCCTCTTTGCTTGGTTAGCCACAAGCAGACAGCTATTGATATAGTGCAACTGTAGGTTTCAGCACAACACAGCTCAGACAATAAACACTTACAGCTATCTCTAGCTCAGTCTATAGCTAGAGACAGAATTATACCGCCATTCAGCCCTCAGTTCCCAGAACTCGGCTGTAAACTGAGCCAACGTAATCTCAAAGTTCCCTAAAATATCTGCATTAACACTAAGTTAAATGGACAGCAGCTGAAGGAACCTGAACAAGATGTTTCCTCAGTAAAGCCAGCTTCACTCAGGCCTTCAAAGTTTCATTCAAAGGAGTTGTTTCTTGTTGCCAATAGTTTGCAAAATTTGAAGCCTGCTGGCAAAAACCCGGCCTGTCACCTCAGGAAAACCACCTTCCCAAACAGCACAAGCCTTCAGCAAAATGTCACCATGGACGAATGCCGATTGAGAACATATGCCCTCAGATCCTTTGACACTGTCCTTTCCCAGTGTAACACCTTTGTCAGCAAGGATGCTTGCCACCGGGAGAAGCGGCCAACTCTGCACATGTTCCAATAATACAGCAATACTGGCAGCTGCGGGCTGGCAGTTTTGGGAGTCTCATGGCTCACCAACATGGGAATATAAGTGGAATGGATTGCGTTCTAGGATTTCAAGTTAAATACAGTTTTCTTTTGGCTTAAACTTCTTATCTTCTTTCATACCTGATAAATTAAAAGGGAGGGTGTTCTAAGAGTAAAAAGTGAAAGGAGAAATAAAATAGGCCCTTGTCTCTGTGTGAAACAATGTGCTAGCAAAAACATAGCTATGGCAGCTTAGAATTTACCTTTTAGCCTGTTGTACGATAATTAGAGCTGACTGGGTAATTTATACCTTGGATTCTACCAAACAGGGAGGAAGGCATGATCACAGGGAGGAAAGCATGATCACCAGTTTCACTGCTTTTAGATGACTAATATTTCATTGCTGAATGGACCGAGAACTGTTTTAGTCATGAAAAAAAAAAGATTCTAAATACCAAGTAGTAATATTTAATTTTGAAACTCTACTGTCCCAAGAAATTACAAGCCAAACAGATCTGCACAAACACGCACAGTTCCCCATCTTTAGTACAATGAGCAATTTTTTATTATTTATTTATTTTTGGTAAAGCCTATGCACAAATATAACTTCACAAAATGCAAATTTAGATATGCATAGTGTGTGGTCACAGTACTTTCCATTTCTGTTGGATAAATAGTATCAATCAAGCTAAAGGACACTGTCTTTTACCAGGCTTGACCTAAACAGTAACCCATTTTCAAGCTGTCCTGCAAGGCAGCATGCCACCAATACAAAAAGCTCTTTAGGCTGTGCTATTACACAGGTTGGTTTACTGATGCATAAGACCAAGAAGAACAACTTTTGATACCTAGACGAAAGCAGACTTAACTTTCACAGTCCTTGCACACACTGAAAGGAGGAAGAGAGGGGGAGAGACAGCAGGCAGGTTGACCAGATCTTTGGCAATGGCATATTACCCAAATTTTGTACAAAGTAGTGACCTTGGGCTCAACACACAGGTGTGTTCCATTTATAAGAAAAATAACAAACATATCTGAGTAAATACCAGAGTTCAGCAGCAGCAGTACTGTAGTGAGATCTTGATTGACTCGCACAAGGTAAGTAGGTTTTTGAAACTGAAAACACTTAAGCTATTTATGTTTATGTTGTAATATTCACTTTTGAGAAAGCTTTGTCTGGGTCAATGGAAATGAGGCCATTTGAATAACATCTCAGATTTTAATCACACATTTACTATTCACAAATATGTCAGGTGGCTGAATGGAAAAGTAACCAATGATAATTAAAAATAGATTTTTACTCAGAGGAAAAGGTATAACTCATGTAATTCAATAAATTTAGCACCTGTTTACTACACAATCAAACAAATGAAAGATTCTAGTTCACAGTTTACAAAAATTTAACAACTAATGTTTCTGCTCAAGGGACAGTATCTCAGCAGACATCTGGAGAATCTACTGATTAATTAATAGATTCATTAATTAGACAGCTGTACTGTTAGAAGAGAATTTAATTGTTTGGATTAATAGCCCTACTAATTAGTCCTAATGAAAATCATCATCAACCCTTATAGCTGAGAAAATGTTGACTTCCTACATGCCCATCTGCACGACTATCTTCTTCCTAGAAGATGCTAGATAACTGCTGGCTGAGGGATGAGACCATATGTGCCATGGGAACATCCAGAACAACCCTGAAGCCACTGATATTTCCAGTCTCTAGCAAACATGCCAGTACAGACAGGCACTAAAATCATTTACCTGTTTCTTGACTCTGAAATGTCGCACCAGCACAGAAATCTGTGAAAAACAAATTATAAATAGCAAGCCTGTGAGGGGATACAATAAATCATGAGGCAGCTGATGAATATTACTTAATTTAAAATCATCAAGGTGTGCAAGCTATACACAATAGCAAAGAGAAGCCTTTCAAAACCATGACAGGGCTGCAGCATTCACAAATAACCTTATATAATTGTCTTGTCTCACCAAGAAGATAGTCATATCCCTTTCCACAAAGGAAAGATTGTAATTATGAGGTATTTCATATGAACTATGATCAACTACAATGTGTGACAGCCAGCTTAGAGTGCTGTTTAATAATGAGCTAAAGACCTCATTGGAGAATGTTCCTGTCATCATAGCTGAATCAAACAGTACATCTATACTATGTTAAATACACTAAGAATTCTGATACTAGTTTTCCTTCTATGTGTTTAAGTTACCCCAATGTATAATGGAGATAGTACATCAAGGGATATTGAGAGGATGTGAGGGGGAAATAAACAGATAATTAATGAATTTTATGAAGCACAGATAACTAAAATCCACCTTAAAAGCCCATGGAGAAATGAATAGTTTTGAATTAAATATAGTTTAATTAGCATACAAAAAGTGTACTGGGGGCATAGCAAGGAAAGAGTAATTTTGCACATCACATGTGGTAAAAAGGTTTGTGATCAGTTAAAAATAATTTAAAAAACAGAATACAGATGGAAGGAGAGGAGAAAGGGTAAAAAAGTTCAAATTGCACAGGTAGCCACAACCTGATACTTTCTCAGTTCTGAGTGCTTGTTTCTGACACTTTTCTTCCTGTATTCCTGAATTCTTTAGCTTAAGTCTGTGTATGCTATTTATTTTAGTAACATCAGGTGTATTGCCAAAGTCCAAGATTGAAAGCAACCGCTCCACTTCAGATTATAAAAGTGACTTGCCTAAATGAAAATTCACAGAAGCACCTGGTAGAATTTCAGTGGGAAAGAGACACCAAAGAATGTTTTGGAAATCCCACTACAACGTTTTGTGCCCAACTTCCACTGGCCCAACATATCTAAGAAAAGCCTTCATGAATGTGTCACGTTATTACACAGCAATAGACTACATGGTAACAGGGCAGACAGTTTATAATTTAGATGAAATCATCATTTAAACAAATACAGAAGATACCTGTCATTCTTAAGTTTTGCTGAGTGCGCTTAGTTGAGCTGTAATGTAGTGTTTGGGTATTACTATCAAAACTCCTGCTCAATAATGCCTATTAGCTCTACAGTTGTGTGACTAGAAGTTTCTAATATAATATTGACCAAGCACATTCAACTGGGTAGCCACACGCTGCCAGATGTAAGCCTAGTGGGAAGCATTGTGGGAAACCACCTTCTTACCTTCTGTAAGTATTGCAAAAGTTAACAGAAACATACTAGAAAAATAAACCAAATATTATAACCCATGCCAGGAAAAATAATTCTGTAAGTAGGTTTATTTCAGGTATATAATCCACAAATTTCTATTACAAGGTGTTAGGAAAAGAAATATCTAAATAGATTGCTGTGGCTGCAGTCAATAAATGTATTTCATCACTGCTGCTGCCAAAACAGTCTGTACAGAAATGTGTCTGACAAGCACAAAAAGAACTAAAAGGAATTGAATGACTTATTGTTTGTATTACATTGGTAACTCAAATGTTTGGAGAAGGATGTACCAAGGGGGCTAAAAGTAAATCACTGATACAGCATTTTTAATAATAATAATCTTTACCCACAGCTTCTATCCTGACTTTTCGTATTACTTTTTCCTCTGCATTTAACACCCTTTCCTCCTGATTCCTTTTTAAGAAAGCGTCACATACACTCAATGATTCTGTTCACCTGACACACCAAAAAAAGCACATCCTAACATAACAGCTACCAAGTCATATATTTAAATTGCAAAAATCAGATAATAGCACATTATCTTCTGGGCATGGAAGAGCACAACTGAACAGAAAAGTAATTTGAAGGAGAACATATTGAACCAGGCTAATGGATCTAAAGAAGCAGCACATTGGTGACCCCAGAAGTGCACCTACTGTCCTTTGGTTTTCCCCTTTTCTTTCTATTTTCTTAAGGCTTTAAAAAATAATAATTCAAGCTATGTAATTATTTAGGTTGGCATAGATTAAGTCAATCAAGACACACACCCAGCTGAAGTGTTGGGAGAGAAAACTTGAGCTTTAATTATGTTGAAACACAGCTGTATTCAATCTTTAGTAACTGATCAGCATCAGCAGCTGGTAGACTGTCAGCCAGTAAGTCAAGGTAAAGCTAAATGCCCTTGCTACTATCTAAAATACTTTGTAATAAATTTTTTTAAAACATATATAAAAACACTTACTGCTACAGCTGAAATTATTGGAATAACACTTGCAGCTGAACTAATTATTTATAAAACACTCCCTTCCTTAAATTGCTTGCATCCTTATTCTCAACTCTGCATAAAGTGCAGTAAGATCCAAATTTACCAACACAATAAACCTGCATTCGTTTTAAAAGACAAATTTTTATGATGACAATATACAGAAAAGGAAAGGCAATTTACACAGAAGGAAAGCAGTGGTCACATAAAATAACTTTAATAGACCAAACAATTTTGGAACACAAAACTGAAGGCTGGTATTTCACTATGTGTAAATAGGGAAAACTGAAAAGGTGAGTTTTTAATACCTGTACTTGACTATAAAAATCTTATGACTCCAACATAACTAAATGTAAGCCTCATTTCTTTCATTAGATACCAGTACTAGAAGAACTAGAGTTTTGTTGTTTTGTTTTATTTTTTCCTCTAAAACATGCACATCAACCAAATCATATAGTGTGTCAAAATATGAGTGTCAAAGTAGGCCTGCTTCCTCTGTCAAGAACATGGGAAAGATATGAGCATGTTGCCAACTTCTACAACACTGTCAGAAGTGCTATCAGCACTTTTCTTTCCCCTTGTGAGGCATATGGTTAAGTGACAATCCAATGAGCATCCGTTCTTAAATAATGCGTTCTTTGTAGTTGCGAAAAAAAATATCTTGAAAAGAACAAAAGTAAAAGCAACAGAAAATTTTCAGAAGAACCTGAAAGAACCAGAATTGATCTCATGATTTTAAATCAATTTACTTTTTTCTTCTGATAGATTATACTTGTGTAATACAGCTGTGGTGGTCTGGACAAGCAGAAAAAAAAGGGTTGCTGCACACTTAGTAAGGTCTGCAGATGACAGTGCCCTGAAACTCACCCAGGAAGGAGCCGAAATAATTAACAGTCACTGTCAAGAGGACGCGTACCAGCAAGGTGAACATGTCATTGAAGCCTGTGGTATGTGTCCCTTATGCAGACAAGAAGAGCACCACAGCACCTCACCACACCTAGGACAGAAGACATTCACTGCAGAATCCACCACTTCCCTCATAGTTAAGACTAAGGGTGATGAACTATGAACCAAGCCATGTTGTTGCGTAGATCTTTCAAGAGGCCTCTGCAGCAAGTACCTTCCTGCTGGGCACTGCAGGACCACAGAGCACCGCCATTCCTGAGAATGCTAATGAGCTTCTGGCACAGGTACATGATGGATCCATGGCATATTTTGTCACATGTGAGTACCTAACAATATTTCAGTACTGTTTACAACCATTTAGAGGCGGATCTATTGCACACACTCATGCATGAGATTCTCTCTCAACTCATCAACCGACATCTCACAGTTCCTGTTTCCCAACGGAGACCATGGAGAATAAATTAAAATAGTCCATAAGTCATGTGGATAGCATCCTTCCTCCCTCATTCACATTGTTCTCCTCATAGCATGAATTCTGACCATTCTGGGCAACAAGTCTGGCCTGGCCCCACTAAAGAACAATATACGTTTCAATATTTTCACTTCTCTATATGTACACTGTATCCTGGGCATTTAACAAGTACCTCATGGTTTTCAATAAATAAAGCTTTACGAAGAATCTCACTGCTCTACAATAGACTCTTATCTCAAAAGTCCCATATCTTCCTATGGAACGTTCTTTCAAAGTAAGTCAATAGAAAAATAAATCTCTGACATAAATGAGCACATCCCCATCTCCACAATACAGGTGCTTTGTTTAATGTGCACACCATATATAGCTACGCTTTCGTCATCTGTTCCACCTTCAAATCACAAACAAACAAAAAAAACTCACACACTAACACAAGAAGTAATAATTATGACTCCTTAATGCTTGTATGTTTCATTTTCAGTGGGGAGGGCAGTCTGCAATGGCACTTCCCAGAAGCAGAGAAGCATTTTTCACGGCTCTGCAGTACGCTGTGTTATGGAGTAGCTACACTGCATTCTGCAAGTCAAAACGACAAGCGGTATGCATCAGTGTAATGTCATTAATCCAAAAGGATTTGTATCCAGTTCCACCATGTAATATTCTGGCTCCCTAGGCATTTTCACTATGCACTACTTCAAGATCAACAGGCTGGCTGTTAGGAAAAGAGGGGATGTTCAAGTAATGGTCACAAATATCCAGCATTTACTTCCTGATTCCTTTTTTAGTGGTTTCAGTTATGTGATTCTTGATAAATAGGTAGTAATAAAAAATAAGGGGGAAGAAACACATTGGAGAAAAAAGGTATTGTAATAACATAATTTTGGAGCAACTATTATTTTTAAGTGCAATTATTCTGGATTTATTTCAATTCAGCTGAGGACAGTATTAAACCCATTGGATTCTTCTACTTCTTGCCACATTTGCAAATCAGCTTGCTGCCTGTAAGTACAAATAATGAGATTTATTGTACAAGGGAAAATAGCAACAACTATCTCAAAGGCTCCTGAATCATCAAAAAATGTACTTCTTTCAAGAACTACTAAATGACATAATAAAAGAGAATGGAAAACAGCTTTCAAAATATAATTCCAGCATTTACATTTTCACAGCTTAGAATTTAGCAGAACTTTTATTATCCACTACCAGAATGGGAATATGAAACTTCTGCAATGCTTGCACCAAAACATTATACTGCCCCAACGCTGTGACACTTACCCCATGATAATTTGCTTTACAATAACAGGTTTGGTGAGTGTTGCTATGTTAGGGCATTTTTCTGCCTTCCAGTAAAAGGATTGCTCTCCCATATCACCTCATACTTCCATAGGACAACACAACATTCTGGAAATAATAATCCAAGACAGCCCATGGATCTGTTCCACTCTCTCTGAGCCCTGAAGTGTTTTGCACACTCAAATGCAGTGGTGTTGCACCTCTGTACTGCCCATCACTACACCACATAAAGTCAAAAGGAACTCCTCAAATTGCATGTCCAAAAACTAAAAAACACAACTCAATCATTATTACAGCTTCATGTTTTAGTTTTATTTTGCTCTCAATTCTGCATTTTCTCCCCCTTATTTTATTATTATTATTTTTTACTTTATGCTTTAAATACTATTTTTTTCAGGAATTCTTAAATCCACTTTTTAAACTTTATCTTTCCCTCTTCCTTGTTCCCTGTCAATCCCTTTTCTCCTTGAACTCGGATGATGGCTGTTCTTGATATCTCAGCATGCAACAGTGAAAAAAAATAGCTCTGCAGAGAAACTGATCCATTTCTGTACTACAGAGATTACCATAGTATAAGTTAGTGCAATAATTTATTTTAGAATCAGTAACTCACAAATCCAGAGTGGATGCACAGAGTCAATCCAAGGTTAAGTATACCACAAAAATTTTGGTTCTGGAAATACTTAAAGCCTGGGGTGCTCTATACCCCTCCAAGCTGATTGGTAATAGCTCAAGAGAGCAGGTCCAAAACAGGAAGCAGGTCCAAAAATCAAAGCAATGTGACACTGTGTTAAGTGCTGCCAACAGTGGCTGCAAAAGCATTCTTGCAGCAATCATAGGATTTCTGTGTAAACAGCCAAGGCATGTGCCCTCTCTCAACTGAGCTGCCTCATAAGCATCTGACTGACAGCTTGCTGCTTTTAATGAACTGGAAAATCTGTATGTTTCCTGCCTCTGCAGATTTGGGCAAGTTCAGCTCTACAAGAAATCATGAGCTGCTTTCCTTACCTTTGCCCTCTCCATCATCCCACTCCCTTTAATTACTCAAAGCAGACTGCTAAAAAGACAAAGGCTTGTTCTGCATTTTGAAAGGTTTTCCTGACGCCTAAGACCCATCACTCCATCTTCTCCAGTAGCTTTGTGTCATTCAGACAGAAGACTCAGACGTGTTTGGAAGCCTCAAGGACTCACTGACAAAAGCTTTTATTCCCAAATGAAATGGGCTCTTCTTTTTAATTCTTAATATGTTTGTATTCATTAGCAAGATGACATTTTCCACAGAACTCTGCCTACAGAATGGGGCATATCACATTCATGCCACGACTACCCTACAAATAGCCATGCTGACTCAGGGCTGCTGGAGCCAGTGAATATTTACATAATGAGTAAATAAGGTCTTGCACACTGTGGAATAAAGATAAAATTAGAAGATAGACAAGTCAGTTAACTCCAATTTTTTATTTTTATTTTTTCACATCAGTGGTTATTAGAACTGGGAAAAGTGCTTTGATTAAAAAAATAGTGGGCAATGAAGAAATCTCTAGGAAAGCTATTTCCTTAGCAAGAGACTGCAAGGCAGGATGAGAATGTTGCTGAAATTCCTCCTTGCTGTGAAATTAAATTAATCTCCATTTAGAGCTGCCAAAATGCTGCAACCGACACCACTTAACTGTGTGGCAAGATTCTAGATCCTTCATCCCATTCTACTTTTAAAAGGTTGCTTATAGTTTCTATTCTTTACCCTTCCCTCGCTTCTGCAGTTGTCAGCAGCCCAAAAGACATGCTGGCAGACAGGCGTGCCTGATTTCCTTCTGGCAGCCCCTCTGCTAAGCGCATCTCCACAGCAGCCCAAGTACAGCTTTTGTCACCAGGCAGGCGGCCTCTGACGCCCCTCTTTGGGACAGAGCACTTTGCACAAGTGCTCACAGAGGGCCACTGGGATACTTACCAACCTCCTGCCAAAGGAGCAGAAGTAACTGTCTGTGATGGAGATTTCTAACTTTGTGCTCCGACGCCGGACTAAAAGTGGAAGCTGTCATTCTTACTAGCTGCAATCTCAAAGCTTGTCCAAGTTCTAGCTTCTTGGATCTCAGGCTGTGGGTGAAAAGACCAGCCATTCCCTCCAGAGGCCCGCATGACATCCATCGAAATTGCTGCTGCTTCAGTTCTGCTCTGTACAATATCGATAAAGAAGCACTCTAGCTTAAAATACTTTTTTTTTTTTCTTAAAATTAAAAAAAAAAAAGAACACAGCATTCTCAGACATTTTAACAACTTGTTCTCATTTTGAGAAACTTAGCCACGTTTTACAGGGCAAGGATGGTGTGCTTGAACACCAGTCCCCCCAGCATATCCTATGACATTTACTTTTCTCTATCGGTTCCAAAGAAAACATGTTATACACTACGCAACAGAAAGTGGAAAAACCTATATCTCATCATGAGCCTACACTTGCAACACTGCCAAACTAAACAATCCAGGGTAACTGAACACTACGTCTTTCATCACTACCCAACTTTCATCCCTCACTTGTCCTTATGCCTTAGCATATACAAGGACAAGAACTCGAGGATTTTTCAACAAAGGCCTGTAGCTTTCTGTGCTCTGCTTCATCCCTAGAAATAAGATTAAAGTGATTTGTGTGTAATAAACATACTGACTGGTTTAAAGTATATATATATATTTTTTCCCATTTGAGAAATTTTAGAAGTAATGCACCGTTGGGAAATCATTTTTACTGATGTATTTAAATATAAAAGTCATAAGCAAATTTCATTGCTGAGTGAAAAAACAGTTTGTCCTTATTTTTATACAAGTCTTTTATAATGAATTTAGTACTTGGAAGACATGGGCCTTACCATGTCTATTTTTCCAGAGAGAAGAGAAAACAGACAAATGATATATGTTTTTAAACTCAGTCCATCCCAGTGCAGAGGGAAATCAAGGTGGCTGGTTACAGTTTATCTGCTATTTTATTAGTTAGAGCCTCCAGCTCTTTTTACTCCCTAGCACTCCTTCAGGGGTCGTATTGAGCAGTGTCCCATTGAACAGCATCCCACTCTATAGGCCATTTAAACAACAGGAAAAGTAAGCAACATAGTCTGCTGGGAAACCTTGGTCTTTTCAAAATAGGAGCATTTGGGGCTGTTTTTAAAATGAAACCAATGTTATAGCCTCTTCTCCTGATTATGAAAATGAGATTTTAAACAGCCTCAGGAAGAGCAAGTTACAGTCACCATAAGGATATCAGTCAGAAACATGCCACTATACATGTTGCTATCCTCTTAAGTATACAGACATGCATATTTATCCACAAGTTTCCAATGAAACGCAGTTTCAAGTGCAAGCACTCATTCAAAACAGTATTTCCTACTGTGGGGCATATCGATTTTCAGCAATGGAGTTCAAGAAAAATAAGGGAGAAATGACATTTTTATTTTTCAAATTTTGTTAATAGAACATTTTTTCAAACAAGAACCTGAACTCAATTCTACTGTATATACCCTTATGAATCTGATGCTCAAGTGAAGTATCTGGTTTATTCCCAATGAACTGCTGATCAAGTAGATCATTGCATTACCCCACTAAATCATTTACCACAGACTTCCTTTTTCTTTTTTAAAAAATTGTTAACTTCACAAAAAAAAATAACTCTCCCCCACAAAGAAAGTTCAAAATTAATTATTCAGAAACATAATATGTAAAACATCATAATATAACATGAAATAAAACACTAATTATATTGCAAGCTTCCCTAATAATTGTCAACAAAACCTTAAATTAACTTGGCAAGATCCTGTAGTCTTTGACAAAGGCAAATGCCAGCTAATACATTTTGACAAGTAGTAGACTGGAAGAAGAACATCTTGAAATACTGCGAGAAATATGAGACCACACTGACTGTTGTGTAAATAGCCATTTTTCAGAATGCTTTACATAGTAAAGAGCTGTCATACACAGATTATCTCCTGAAATGCCAACAATTTAACAGATCTATTAGTCTGTTGTATTAAATTTTTGTAATAATTTACTTAATATTGCTGTACAGATCTCAAGGGTCACTGTTCTGGGCTATTTGTACACAGCACAAGAGAATTTTAAATTAGCTTCTGTTTTAAATATATCATTTTAAATATACATCTATGCACATTATATTCATTTTGTGCTGCAGCTTCACATGCCATTCCATTTGCTTTCCATCTTATTATATAAAAGACCCTTTTGATCAAAGTGGTGGCCTTGATTTTTTCCATAAATTATACAGTCCAAAAAGCAGTAAGATGTAGGATTTGCGAAGAGTCCAAGAGACTGCTCAACTAGATATTCTTCACTTGCAATATTTGTCTGTACACAAAGACGATGATTAAAGTAGGAGAGACTTTCTTGTTTTCATCAGTTTAAGTAGGGAATATTCAGCCACTGCTTTTAATATCATTCAGAACAATGCTGTAGGCAACTGCAGTTGTCGTGTTCAACTGCATTCTGCTTTTTGGATTGGATTTAAATTCAACCACAATTTTTTCCAATTTTCTATTAAATTTCCTGGCTCCCCTTCCCCCACCCTCTCTAAACAAACAGAAAACAAAGAACTATGATGAGCTTATTCAGGGCAGCACAGACACACACACACAAGCGTATTTCTGAATAGATTTGCATTATTACAGCCCAGTGGAAACATTTAGCAAAGTGGTTGTATTTTATATCCATTGAAGCAGACATGGCTCGGTATTAAAACTTATGATCCTGAATAAAGTCTTCAGAGACAGCAAATATAGAGAAGAATTCTGGATGAACTGCGGGGAAAAGATACAATTAACAAAATAATGAGGAGCTAAAAAGGGAAGGTAAAATGATGGGAGAGGAAAGTACACAGTATCCATGCCCCCAGAAATTGATCAGCGAGACAAGTATTATAACCCAAGACAGTCAATTTGACTGTTCTTAACATACACTAGGAATCTGAGAAAAATATGTATATTTAATTATATTGTATTCCTAAAGCTTGCTTGGAAGATCTTGGGTCTTTCACGCCAATCACTAGACACTAGTGTGGCTGAACCTCCAAGATACAAACGCTTCCTCTAAGAGAGGAGGCAAGCATCTTTGGGATGGTCAGATCCTGCAGAATACTTTCGTTGTTCAAAAAAAAAAAAATACGCACCACCAAACAACCAAAGCCAGATCAAGTTGCTTACTGTAAGAGGTGACACAGCACAGAAGAATGTAAATGGAAAGGCACAGGAGTACCCAAAGCTCCATCAGTCCCCGCCAGCAGCCCAGGATGGGTGGGCAGCAGAACCTGCTCTGCCCGACACTCATGGGTCCGAGTCTGCTGGCCCTGGGGCAGAGTTAGTCTCCGGACTGCATAATTCACACCTGGTTAATTGAGATCAGACAGGTACCGTTTTGTGCCGTTCAAAATATGAACAAAGTGATGGAAGGGTTTGGGGAAGAGGGGGAAGACTTTCAAGAGCAGAGCAACCACCATACAATGCTTAAGCTTTTTTTTTCTATCCTAACATATGAGCAAATGCAACATTTCCTTGTCCACAAAGCCAAAATTCAGTTCCCGAACACCACCTGAAATTGTTCTTTAATAACTACCATCTTTTACCTGATATTTAAAGACATCACAGCATTATACTGAAACTTTTTTGGTGAAATTAAATGCTTTTTCCATTGCCTCTAAATTTTTTTAATAGTTTCCCCATGAAAAACTCAATGCTACTGCAAATACCACAAGCAATGATTATTTGCTATTTGACTGATGCAATAACTTCATATATGTAGTCCAGTTCAAGTAAGAAACAACTTCACAAACACAACAGTAAGACATTGATATTTTTTTCTCCATACTTGTGGTTGGTTACATGCACACCCTTAATTACACAGATGCACACTGCCCGCAGGCAACCTGAAAAATGATTGATAATCACCTTCACAATTTTTCCAAGGCTGCTTCTTTATAATTAACATTCTAACAGGGAGTAGAATACACATTAGACATAGTAGCATGATATTTGACTACTTTTCAAAAATATGAGGACAGACCTAAAATTATACTACTGACAAGATTATGTAGACCTGTATATTCTGCAAAAACATTTCTCTGAAAAGATAAAAATAAAGAATTGCCAGTCTCTTTATCAAGAGAATATTTCCACAAAAAGAGCTAAACATTCAAAAAGTTGTTTTGATTTTATGCTAATTTATAAATACGAGTCAAAATTAGAAGAGCTCTTGACCAATGGATCAGAATTTGGTGTTTGTATAAACTGTTATTTGTTTTAGAAACCAAGTTTGTAGATAATAGAAAAACCTTGAGTTTCATCCCACTAGTAAAGGATGTACCTACTATTACTAGTAACAAACAAGCAAGGTTCCTCTAGGTTTTTGTTTATTTTTATTTAATAGCAGCAGCTACTGCAGTGGAAGGATTTTCAGAACAATATAAATATACAAACCATCACTTAAAGTACATTACCTAAGGTAAATCACATACTAATGCATGTGTTTTGACATTAACAACCTAAATTTCTGCAAACCCCACACGTGCTAAGCTTTAGATACGTTTTGTTTAATTTTCATCTCAGGGTAAATAACACATCCTCTTCACAATTTGCCGTGGAGTGTTTTGTTCTTTCTACAGGCATATTTTCTCTTGTCATCTGTTTTGCACACTGGAAGGGGATGGGAAAGGATGTAGCATGTGCTACTAATATATGAATGAAACTGAATTCATTTCCAAGTTGTTTTAATTTTCTACTCCAATTAACAGTAATTAGACCAGAGAGCAAAATAAATTCCTATATTCTTCAGCGTACTTTAATTTATTGAACACATAACTAAAGATTCTCCGAAAGGAGTGTATTAAGTAAGGGGAGAAAATAGCCAAGCTATTTTGCTTATTTGTTTTCTGTACTTCTCATTTCTGGAGCTTTTAGATGTAATCCTTCAAACTGTCCTCTCCTCAGTCTCTACCTCTTCCATTCTGAAGGAAGAGGGAATACACTGCTGCATGTCATGCTTTATTTGCCTGCCATTTTTTTTCCAAGGCACACAGACTCTTCGAGTTATTGAAAACATTTAGACTTTGGTTTCTAGATTTTGTTATTTGGTTTACAACCCCTAGTGAAGATTCTAGCACCAGACTGGAAAGGAAGGATCCACAGATGCATATGGTTGAATAAAACCTAACATGGAACCATGGAAATGAAAGCGTGGTAGTGTACCTCCTCATAACGGGCTTTGAAATAAAATTTTAAGTATTTAAGTGCATGCCAAAGTAGGTAAAACTACACCATGTTAAATAAAGTGAGCAAATCATTAAGGCAGGAGCTTGCCACACAATGTGTTCTGTCACTAGTTCTCCTTCTTCCTAATTATACAAATTAAGGATGGCTATAACAGGTGTTACAAGACTGACCATAGTTACAACTCAAATAGCAATATATTTTGTGTTGTTTTTTTTAGTTACCATTCCAGTTTAAAAAAATAGGTTTACCTAATTTAGTTTAGTTAAAACAAATAATTTATAAGCTTAGAATTCTTGGGATGCTCTTCAGTTTCAAGACTGGGAATTGTGTTTGTCCCTTATGTTACAGATGATTCATATGTCCCAGGTAACTCCATCCTTACACATGCAATCAAGTAGTTTAAAATCTTACATTTTTAATATTTTAGTTTCATAATGGGCTTAGGCCTCAATCATCTATATTTGGCTCTAGGACTTCTAGGTATGCCAAGTTAAACACATGCTAAAGGATCTTAGGAAATGGCATCTTTAATGTGGGTATGAAAACAAAGTTTGGGATAATCTGAAAAGTATGTGTAGTATCTTATTTAGAATTACTACTTATTTCAACACCAAAGAGTCTATCTTTAGCCTGTATTTTTATTCCAGCATATGATATTGCTAGATTTTCAAAGTTATAGCTTAAACTATGGTTAATTCAAATCTCACAGAGAAAAAGAAAAATGAAGGGAATTCTACACAAAAAAAAAGATGCTACAGCTAACTAAGCTTAACTTGAACTATACTTCAAGTTAGTTACAGCTTCCAAAATATCCATAACTTAACACTAATTTAAACCTTCTAATATACATAACATAAGTAATGTAAAGAAGAAAAAAGCTGATTGATGATCTGTGGCTAAGAGTCATTATACAGGAAGACAGCCTCCAAAGCAAAACAATTGCAACCTCAGTCTCAGGAGGGCAGGTTCAACAGAAAGGGAGAAAGACAGGAAAAACACAGAATGGACAAATCCATACTAAGACATACTTAATATTATCAAACATGCATTATTAGACTTGCTAGAGCCAGAAGATCTGCTGAAGAATATTTCATTTTGACCGTGCTTAGTCTAGCCAACGTGTTTTGAAATGCTAGGGGAACATTCAACATAGATTTAGCTGGTCAAGTCACAACCTAGAGAAAAAGCCTGTGGTTGACCTTTTCCAGTCAACACTTTGAATGTTAATTTCAATGTTCGGCACATGGAACCATTTTGTTAATAAACACAGGGCTTCCCCGTCACTGTTGGCTGGAGCCAAAACATATCTGCCAATCATTCCCACCAACCCATGTCCACTTTGTTCACAAACTTACTCACAAGCACGTTTTGCTTTCAATGGAAAGCCAATGAATATTCAAGAGAAACAAATATAATCAAAGATTTGTTTTCCCCCTTTCAGAATGTGCGCTCATCAAATCAAATTTCCAAGTTTCTATACACAGTTCTCCCTGTTTGTCGAATATACAGAAGATCTGACAGCCACACAAAGCATGCACATTCCCTCCAAGGAGCAGTAAGGAAGAACTGCTGCTGCCACAGGACTCATCTGTTGATCTTACAAAACCAAAAAAAAAAAAAGTGTTAGGTTATGGAATGGTGCAAGGCAAAGTGAAACTGAACAGTCACATGAGGACCCTTATCATGGATCACCTACAAATAGATGCTTATGCAAGGAATTTGGAAATACTTCAAGGATAAGGTATTATTCAGGGGAAATAATGACATCAAATACAGTTCTACTACAACTTAAAGTAAAAAGACAGAGGAAAAAGCATGTTTATGCTGGCTGTGAAGAATAAACATGCTACTTCAGCATTACAGGTCCCCCCTCCTCAAAGAATTTCCACCAGGAAAATACTTTTAGGACAATATTTAAATAAAAGTGAAGACCCCACACAATCTTATGTAAGCACTTGCATTGTTGAACAAGACTCAATGATTTTTCAGGGACTAGGCAGACTTCTGTATTCTTAGACAGTTTTACTGAATTAAGCCATTAGTATTGAAGAACTGCTAGGAATGGTAAACACAACCATTAGATTAAATACAGAAAACAGTGATGCCTGACGCTTTGTCCCAGTGATGTACTATTTTATCCTGTACATATTTTAAAGACTGTTTCAGTTCTGAAATAATTTCTTTTTTTTTTTTTTTTATAAAAGGCATGATACAAAATACATCCATAAAAGACTTTTCCGGTCCTAAATTATGTTTAAAAGTTTATTTCCTTCCTAATGTTCCACTGGAATGACTTTTTGGCAGAACTAGCTGGAAAGCAGAAACCAGATCTAAATGCAGCTTAACCCATTTGTCTCCCTTCAGAAATTAATACTAATATTTATTTTTAAAATTCAAAGTCTTCCCAAAACTACAAGCTACAGATATTTTTTTTTTTTTTTTTTTTTAAGTTTTCTCTTTGATATTTATTTCCCTGAGAAATTCAAGGGAAATGACTTGAAAAAACTAGCTGACAAGTCCAACCCCCCTCCCCCCTCCCATGCCAGCTGGTTGATTGGATTCTTTATACAACTTCCAATAGCAGTTTCCAGAGGGAAAGATTGCTAGAAGTCTGATTCTGTAGTACACTTTAATGTGCACTATCCAGCACAGTCCTGTACCTTTTTTTTTTTGTCTCAAGAGCTGCAGAAACAGAATTAAATATATAGAGCATATTTACAGGAGAGCTTGATAAATGTATATGTCGTAACTTGAGATGATCACCAGCTATGGTATTGGTTGCAGCTATTGGCCCAAGCCCAAAATATAAAAAAAAAAAATTAAAGTTGTCCAGTTTCCTATCATACTCCACAATAAAAGTGAAGATGCCTAAGGCTTGAGCGAAAAATAAGTGTCAGTACAAGACATGCAACACATTAAGCCAAGAGATGCTCATACAAGGAAAATTGGAAACCCAAACAAAAAAAGAAAACCACCCTTCCTTGCTCTTCAGAAAAGGTATTGCCTTTTCTGTGGGATACGCAAAATGTAATACTCTGTTTTATACCCACTCCCATTTGAGAAAACAACCTTCATGGGATTAACACTTCAAACATCTGACTGTTTCCTTAACTTTAGAAGTATGAGTAAGAAACACTTTCTATTCAAGTAGAACAGCTCACTTGTATAAAACTAACCTTACATCAGTGTTTATAGACCCTTATTCTACAAACCGGTTAATTGCTCAGCATAGCAGGTTCTATTAGAGCACAGCAGCTTTATCAATACCTTGCCCAGCTATATTCCTTACTAGAACTGTGTATTTCACAATAAGACTTGTTTGCAGATTTCTACAAGTTATTGCACTCCTCCTTCTAACTAACTGTACTTTTCACATAACAAAGGAGTAAATAACATACCATTTAAAAACCTCATTTTATATGCAAGTGAAACACACCCAGTATTTTGCAGAGTTTTACCCTTCTCTACAACTCAAAGCAGTGTCATGGAGGTTTGGTGACACTTAGAACTGTTCAACACAGGGACCTCAACTTCTAAGCACATAATTTGGCATTAATTAAAAAATTAGGCCAGAATCCTACCATACAGTTTTTATCATACAAAGTATTTATTTTGAAAAAATGCTTGTAGCTCACAAAAAAAAAAACTCAGGTGTCTTTTCTTTCTTAGAAATGGTATTAGAGAAAAATAGAAGTAGCAATGGTAAGTTCCCACAGAGAGGCTACAGGAACAGGTGGATCAGGTTGTTGTATTGTGTGTAACTATTTAGGGCACTATCACCTTTCTGTCTACTACCTGGGGGAGAAGGTTTGAGTAATTCCTCCAACAAAGATTTAGTTCGGACACTTCTGCTGTATCAAAAATTCAAAAGCAAAGATCTCTTCTGAATTGCACCTTCAATGAACTACATAAAATGGGTTGTCTTCAAAGCTGATGTGAATTCTCTCCAGCTTTACTTACTCTTTGTTATGTGTTCCCACAACACAGCAAGGTACCAGGAGCAACAGGAGCTCAGGGTTGACACGTGCTGATAAGGAATTCCAATTTGCCACCCTCTGTCAAAATCTGTGCTAGTATTTCAAGTCATAAGAGTAATACTAAATCTACAGCTTGAGTAAGGGCAAAAAGAACACCCCTCTGCAAGTAATGGAAAGTTGAGGATAACAGATAAGCCATCTAAATTTGACAGAAATTGTATCATCATATACTTCTGTAAATATTATGTCCATCTGTGGATGTATATGGACTGGCATTTGTAATAATTACTGAAGACTTCTAGAGCATCCATGTAATTTCTACAACAACAACAAAAATCGTACCTTATGACTGTAAATCCCTCCATTACATAGGCCATATAATTAAAGAGTTCAAGCCACTTAATTTGCAATATTCAAATAAAAGGGAAATCACACAGAATACACCATGGCTAGTGGCAGATGGGTCTTCAGACAATACATAATTCTACTTAGAGTCACATACACTGACAAAAATAATTTCTGTATGCATGATTCTCTGCAATTACTTCACACATTTCATGATCATTTCCCTATTTAATTACTTTTCTAGGGGATTACTTTATACTACAGTACTTTGTACTTTGTTTCATTTAAATGAGAGATTTTGAAAAACAGGCCTCTCATTAGATTTCCTGCACCAGAATCTTTTAGTCCTATCAAAGGCTCATTCCTCTTCCCAAAATAGGCAACTTACTTAAGTACAAAGACATTTTCTTTGCAATACTACTTTGTTTTTCTAAAATCATTACCAACTGATAATGACATTAATCTCTATGTTACACTTGACTAAAAGCAGCCAAGCTAGTGAGGAACTCAAAAATGTAAAGTATCCGCTTGTGTTACTGAAATCCACCAAGGGAACACTGAACTTCCACTGGAGAATGTGTATATATGGCATATAAGTTAGGTGCTGCTTTATCATAGCATATTTATTCATGGCAGTGTAATTAATAACCAGCTGTCAACATCCTGAAATGGTTTTGGAACACATTAACCACAGGATGTTTAAGTATTTGTAACTTTTTTTTGTTAATATGCTTCTCTGAACAAGCATATGTATATATATAAATTATAAACACACACAAACAAGCACTAACTATTGTTATGAAAGCCTGAGGAGGATTAAGAAGCTTCCTTGAAATGCAGAAACCCAGAGGATTTCATATGCTATGTGGGAAGCCAGCACTGCTCGTGGGCTTCTCAGGTTTATATTACATTCATTATCTTCAAGCACTGTGAGGTGTTGACAGTTTTAACTGCTTTCATTGGAACTACAGCCCCTGCGAAACTGACTGCAAGCATGAGTCTGTGATTTACTGCCCACCTGACAGAAGGCAGAGTCAGCCCTTCTGAAAGGTGTGCCACGGTGCATCCCCACCAGTGCTTCCGGAGGAACATGAGTGGGAAGTCAGGGTGAGGGGCAGGGGGAAAGGGGCTGGGGAAACAGCTTCCAGCCCTGCTCCCTGGGAGCTTCAGTGTGAACTGCTGTAGTCACCCCTCCTGGAGATCGCATAGCCTCCCAAGCACCAACAATGGTCTTACAAGGCTTACACAAAATTGAAGTTGAGCATAAGACCATGCCTCAACCTGCTGTTCTGGAGGAGTCACTGTGAGAATGTGCTAAGGTTTCCAAGAGCAGCGGGACAGAAGTGAAATTTAGAGAGATTCTGTAGCCCATGACATGAAGAAGCTTAGATAACTGTGTGCTTAGTCAGTCCTAAAACCCAGGAACACCTTCCCCTTATCTCACTGTTAAAAGTCATCCAACATATTCTGAAGTATTCTTGGATCTTCCATTTTCAATGTCAGTAGAGAACATAAGCTTTTGTCTGTAGACCACATGCATTTTTTTTCAAACCAGATACACAGAAAGCATATTTTTTGTCATATTACTTTCATTATACTATTATTGTAAACTTCATTAACAAACCCAACAATTCTGAAGGATGGAAAAAAAGAGAGAAGGTCACACTTAAAGTAATTGCCTGCTGATGCCAGTATGTTAACTATTAGACTGTTATTAATTGATTTGGTACCATACCAAATCATGCAGTGCAACCACAGAATGGTAGATGCATTCCACAGGATTTCATTCATGCATCTTTTTAAACTGCCATCTTTTTTTTCCCCATCCCCTAAAATTGCATTTACAAATACTGAACTAAGGGAAACAATGCAAAGGAAGATATCAATGTTTTAATATAACACGAAAATAGTAGCGTGCTGTTCCATATCAAAAAAAAACAAACTGCTGTCCATCTTTGCTACTGAAGTTCATTGACAAAGAGCAAACTGCAATATCTTACACCAAAATAAATAGACAGACTCTGAGAGACAAAACTGAAATGATGACATGGAATACCTTTAAAGAAATTACAGCAGATGTCTGTAGAATGCATTGTTTTAGTAAAAAAAAAAAAACCGAAGAAATAAAAGTCTGATGTTTGCTCTGTAAAATAACCCTTTGAAATGTCTTCCAGTCCTTTGGAACCTTTCCCTAGCCATTCTTGCTATGAGACTGACCTTAGAAGCAAACTCCTACATAAGTTTACACAAGGTAAGTAGCCTCGAATTCAAAGGAAAAAGTCATAGCTTAAGTTAAGCATTCAAGTAACTGATTAAGTGGCACCCAGAAACAATCCTGCAAAAGCTCATATGTATGCTTAACTTTCCACAACAAACATAGCCCTACTGCTGGGCTGCTCACAGCACGCTTGGGTTGAACATTTACAGAGGTCACCAAAATTTTGCTGTATCAAATCTGAAGCTAGGAGCTAAGAGCAATGTTTTACTGAAGAAGCCACAACGATAAAGTTACCTCAGTAACTTATTTTACCACATAAAAATTCATGAAAAGAGGGTCCTCATAACAATTAGACACTGCTAGAAATAGTACCAATGGGTTACACCCATCAGTCGAGAAAAAAAAAAAAAGAAGAAACACCATGTTGTTTCAGAAGGGTAATGTTTATATTTTAAATAATCAAGATATGGACCAAAACCCACTTTGGTTTATCTTTCAATAGCAGAGGATACACAACATGAGGGCAGATGTGGACAAGAGACAACCGAACTAAGACTACACGAGGCAAAGGTTTTAGCTTGAATTTGGAGAACCAGATGGTCTGCATTCCATAACTGCAAGCAGCAGTGAAAGTCAGAAGGTCAGTAGGAAGATTATATATATATATCTTTTTAAAACATAAATCACTTTTTCCACACCAAATGACTTGTGGAAGAGCATGAAAAAAGCCCAGTGGCTCAGCCCAGCAGCCCATTTATCCCTGCTTTCTGTCCCCAGCAGCAGCAGGGAGAGGAATCTGTGCTGAAGGAGCATGCATGGGAATGGCCACTTGCTGCATTTGGTTTCCCTCCATGTTGTGGAGATAGGCAGTTTTAGAGGTTCATTGTCTTTTTTTTTTTTAGTCCCTTTTACATCCATATGCTAAAAGTTTTGAGCAGCTTTCATGTCACAAGACTTGGTGAATTTGCAATCCACTCTGTGAAGTTGTGATCTTCCATAATGCTTTCCCCCAGCCCTCCAATCAGAGCCTTTCCTCACAGGACTGTTGCTCAGATCATTTTTGCCATCCTTCTTGATACCTGGCATAACTACATTGTACTCTATTTTGTGCTCAGTTCGTACGCAAGATACAGGAACAAAGTTTTATTCAGTAGCTAAACAATACTTTCCATTTCATTTTTGGTTCTTTCCCTGGAAGTTCCCAGTATTTTGTTGGCTTCTTTGGTTGCTGCTGCACAATGAATTTAACTTGAATATCAAGGATCCTAAGTTGTAATAAGTATTTCCAGGTTCAGAAACATTTAGTTCTGGTTTGGATTATTTTTCTCCTCAATGTACTACTTTCATGTCTGTCTACGCTGAAGCCATCTGTTGCCTTTTTGCCCACTCACTCTGCTTTATGAAGACCCTTCTGCAGTTCTCCACCATCACCACACCATTTGACTACCTGAACAAAAGCTCAGCATCATCCACCAGTCAGCCTGAGTGGTCTCTAGCTTCCAGGCTCCCTTTCCATACAGGCATACATGGGAGACATACAAGCAGTCCACCAGTCCTCCAGCACCATGACCATTGAAATGGGACCTTACTCAGTTCAGCCAGTGGCTCAGCAATCTTGCTTTTTGCAGTGAGTCTCTCCAGCACCCTGTGGTGAATGGCATCTGGTCCTGGTGAACTGTTAACACCAAATCTGTTTGGTCTCACATTTTTGAGATATTTACATCAAATTCATCTAGTTTCCTCAGGGGAGAGCAGGGTGATTAGTACATGACTTTGAAAGTAGTCAAAAATTTAGCTAGGTTGAGACTGATCTAGTGTAGTGTTTTCTCCTAACACTAAAAAAGGGAAAAAAGTAAAATTTGTGAATGTCACAGAGCAGGAGAGGTTCAACATCACACCAGAGAGTCTCTTTTTAAAGAACCAAGTGATCTTAAAGATGAATATATGGAAGAGAGACAGCTATAACACTTCACAAAGCCAGACCAGTTTATATCAAAACAGTAGAGGAGGAACATGAGTAGATATGTCAAACTGTAATTAACTGCAAGTGTCAGGAGGACAACACCGCCCATGGGAAAAGCAAATATAATCCTGTGATGGATCAACAAGGTATTTACAACAGAAATATTCAATTTCAGCTGAAATAAATCCAATTTATACATACCAGGCATTTAGTTTAAGGATAGAAATAACACTTAATCCCACTTTAGACTGACTCCCTTTGATCTTTGCTGGACTCCAAGTATAACCAGGTCTTACAGCCTTTTCAAAAAACAAAAAAAAGCAGTACTGAGACCTCTACTTTTTTTTTTTAAAAAAAAGCTTTGCAGAAAAAATTCTCACTTTATACAATAAACCACCCCTACATTTTTTCCTTCATTCTTTTATGCCATAAAGACTAATATTGTCACTGTAGAAACGACAGTTTTATCTGAATTTAAAAGTTATATTAACACTGCAGATAATTACTAATATTAATGATAATTAAGGTATAAGAAAATATGACCTTGCAGATAATTATATTAACCTTGCAGATAATTGTAAGTTAGTGTTTGCAAAGAGCCGTGAAGAGACAAGCTCTATATATAGCATTACATGCACACATACATGCTGCCCACCTACTGTTCTTAGCAACTGCCATATATTTTTTTCCTGAAATTTTAAGGGTGGCTGCACAAGGAAGTATTTTTTGTTGGAAAGTAAACAAAAGTGGCACAGGAAAATTGGGTTTCATTCCCACATCTTCAATTGATCTAACGTGCAATTTCAAGCAATTTATTTTACCCTACTATTCATAAAAGTTTCACCACCTGTCAAATGATATTTCCACTGTAAAGCACATAAAATCTACTGAAGACCACCTCTATACAAATGAGCACTTATTTTTCAGTTCATGTTGTAGGTTCTGTAATTTGTTGACCTAGACACCTACAGATTAAATGAAGAAAAAGTTACCATATGCAATAATAGAAAGTATTCCCACAGTCTTGAGGGGATCACTACTGAAATAACGGTTAATTCTAGTAGGATTTAGTTTTTGCTTTATTGTGCCCACTTTAAGAAAAGCACTGTTAGAAATTTATTTATTCCTAAATCACCTGTAACTTTCTTAGAAAAAAAAAATCTCAAGTCAGCCAAAGAAAATATTAATTTAGGCTTGTAAATATTTTTCTTCAGAAACAACTGCACTGGCTGGAAAAGCCAAGAAACTATGAACTGGCTCTTTCTCAACTCCAATGAAAGCCAAGCTGCTGGAACATTAAATGCTAGCTTGAAACCATTGATACCGATCAACAATGTTGTTTTTAAAAAACAAACAAAAAAACACACCATCACCATTTGTCAAAAACAAAAGCCAAGAGCAGAACTCAAAATAGCTTGTAATTATGTTTTCCAGAACTGCTATCTTCCTGTCTCTGGGGAGATATTACTGAAGCTTTGCTTACTTTAAAACATAAACATAAAGGCAGTTTTGTTGATCATACTATTTTATTTATACGTAGGTTACTTTATCACTGAAAAAATATTATGGATAATAACCCCAAACTTTACATTTGTTAAGTGAGTAAAACAGCTTTGCCTGTGAGAAGCAAGACAGTAATGTTTGCCAGGTTAAAAAAAAAAAAAGTATACAGGAGCAGGAGGCTCCCGGCCAGCTCATCAAGCCATCCTCACTTCCTGAATGGGAAAATTCTCATGTTGGTTCTGGGCGCTCCAAGCAAGATGGAAATTGTGTCACTTGGCATAACAGCAGCATCAGGTCACCAAATGCAGACTATCCCATGACAAACCATCGGGTTTTATGCATTAAGAAATGTCCAAAAAGAAGAACATCCAAAAAAAGAAGGAGTTGAACTTGATGATCCTTATGGGTCCCTTCCAACTCGGGATATTCTATGATTCTAAGATTTCCAGAGGAAAGCTTCAGGGCTGCTGAAACAGACAGGAATAGCTAGGAGAAAGGTCCCCATTTCTCTTCATCAAGAATTGGCATAGCTTTGAAGGCAGGCTATTAACCTGGAAAAGTGTAGTTCTGGTTCTGATATTTGTCAGTCCTACCTTTCAATTCCCCCAAACCTCCCATAGTTCATCTTGCCTCTTCAGATCACAAGGCCAAACAACAGTCATTTTAACGTGTTTGTAAAGCAATATAGCACCAGGCACTAGCTTGGTACAAAGATAATTCTCAGTAACACTAGCACAACACCCAGCACTAAACCAGACATTTTCAGCCTACCACTTCAGGTAAAAACCTGTAGGCTGAACTGAAGCCTGGATGATATTCCAGAACTGAATATTAACTTCAGCAATTTCCCATTAACTGTCAAGTCAGTTCCAGCTTCTCTTTCCTTCCATCCTCAAAAAAAAAAAAAACTGAAATCTCCTGCTCCTGGGAAAGCAGTAATTGGAACGCCAATATACATGACGTGCAAAACAATCTTGTGCAGAGGATGGTGCAAGCATTGTGTACTAATTAATTCTGAAATCCTGGGACCGCACTAGCTTAAAAATAAAAAATAAAAAATGCATATAACATATAAACCCACATTACACAATCAAGTGCATATTAAACATCACATTCAATTGCACTTCTGTATTTCCCTGACTCCAGCTCTAGTACTTCAATTGTTGTTATTTAATTGTTTAAACACACAAAAATACAGTGCCTTTTAATTCTCTAATAAAACTGGAACATTTAAGAGTTTGGAAAACAAAAGATAAAAACGCAATGTCCACTTCAGTAAACACTCCTAGTGTCTGTTTTTAAGGCTCAAAAAACAATCAATCGTCACTCCCGAAGTCCTTGTTTCTCACATGAATTGCAATGCTGAGTTCAACCAAGACTGATATTTAGAAAATTTTATTTTTTTAGTATAGAATTTAACTGCACCCATTTATCTCTGTTACAGCCCTCCTGCCACCTGTGACATATCATATTTCTCGACTTCATCAACAGAAGATGACTTGTTTCGTATGTTCCCTCTTTACACTTCTGTAAATGCATTCCAATCACTGACATTTTACCAGTGGGAAAAGAATCTTCTGATTTCAAGACACCGAAGGAGACTAATGACAGAGCCCTCAGCAGGACACTGCATCTCCTTGACACCAATCAGAGATTACATTTCCTGCCTTCCACTGTGGCAGGAAAGCACCGGCTGAGTAGTGCTGAGGAGACCCAAGTAGCTTAGAAAAAAAAAGAGCCAATCACAACCGCCTACTGGACACAGCGGTCACAAAGAGCTAGATTAGTATGCGGAGCAGGAAGAAGACGCAAGTTATTTATTAACTCAGTCATCTGCGTGCGTTATTAAGCAACTGGAGAGGAGGCTAAAGAGACAGAATGCTATGAAAAAGTGTTGGAAAGCAAGAAAAAAAAAAACAAACAAGAACACCTGCCCTCTGCTATTACAAAAACTATAACAATTGGTACAGCTATTCAAGTATCAGTGCTCCTAGACAAATGATATCTGCTCTGCTCTCATCTCCACCCAGATTTCCTAGAGGACTAGGAAGATCCAACAGTCAGCTTCTTTCCTAAGCATGCCACCCTACACAAGAAGGGCAAAGGCTGGGTGCCTGAGATCCTCAGCCTGAACAGGAAAACATCATCATCTTGTCTAGACGAATGGAAATCTTGAGAAAAAGGCACCACTTTGGTTGGGCTGCACTCCTTCATTGGTGTCAACGGCAAAAAAAATCATCAAGTTATAATTGGCACATGTAAATGGGAACATCTATTACTGAAACAATCTAAAGGAGGAAGAGCAACATGCAGAGATGCTCTGCACATCACTACAGAAATAAGCCAGTTTGAAGGTATGAAGAAAACCAAAATTAGCAGCGCTTCTTGAAATTTTGTTTGCTATAACTGGAGTAACTTGAGACTTCCATGCTAATCATCACTTGATATCCCATACAGAAGTTAAGGTCTGACTTAATTTCAGAGTTGTATGAACATACCAAAAAGAGTCCTACACAAGCTTTGTGTGATTGTTTGTGCTAATTGCTGTAGAGACCTGGTTTGGTGTGTACCAATGAAGAAAGACAATAGGACAAAAGATGCTATCATCTGTTACAGATTGGAAAAAGATGTAGACACAATCAGTTGCAACAGATCATGATCAAATGAGGTTTAGGTTGTCAGAGAGATAAAAGGTCATGTAACATCAAGACCCAAGTTTATTTTTTAATAAAAAGGTATGCAAACCTTAAGGGTTGAAATGAATACATGGAACATGTAGATGTGCTTTAGATGGCCAAAATTTTCTAAAATAATTCACTCCTATTTGACAAGATTTAACTACCACTGTTCAAACACAGAGCAAGGATAAAAGTGTTTGTGAGGCAGGCCACAACTTTATTTAATTCCCATAAATATGAGAAAAATCCCCCCAAATGCAACAACGTAACCATAATTAATCACATACTAGGTTGGGTACAGGATGACTATACTGTACTACACTTGTCTCAACATTTTTCTTATTCCTTTTTACTCAGCATCGTCTCCTTCTCAGTTTCCAAGAGAGAATAAACTCTTAATGACTCTCCCGGATGGTCTTCATATTCCTTCCTTCAATCTCCCAAATTCATTAGCTGGCAAATCCTGCATCAGCACCAGCTAATTTTCTATTTCAAAGTACAAAACTAAGACTTACGAGATTCTTTTCTGGAAAGTGGAAATCTCATTGCCATGGAGGGTAAAAAAGACAACAGAATTTAAATAAGTCTGTATATCGAAATGGAACAAGTACTGAAGATTGTCCACTTAAAAATATATATATATATTTTTTTTTACCCTAAGGAATGGTGCTGTTTCTTGTGAAAAAATAACATTCTGTTCTCAGAATTCTGCAGTATCAGATCCCTTATACTTAATCAAAAACACTGTTTCACTAAAATATTTTCAGAAAAAAAATCAACCAGCTCTGGTGTCCAATTAAGTATAACAACAGCTGTTTTAAAAATTTGGAAAAGTCAAGCCACACACTCCTGAGGTTTTAGGATTATGTCAGAGGCAGAAAATTATGTCTAAAGAACAAACAGGGAATCATAATCACAAAATGTAGAATCTGAAGAGCCCATTTATATATCAGGACAAATAAGACTTCCTAGCTCACAGCTCACAATATACATATTTCCAACACAAGAAAAAACACCCCCACAAAGACTTCGTTGGTCCTTGTGAGGCACGATATTCTGGTACCTTTCTCCTACACCTCATTTACATTTGGGTCAAAAGAATGTTAAAGTTGTGACCCGTTTTTTTCCCCCCACTCAGTTAATGCATTGCATCTCTGCTCACTCATGAGATGTCCTTGGCAACTAATGATTTACCTCACCTGTTCCAGGAACAAGCTGATTGTAATAAATTACTCTGGCTTTCAACACCACTTCTCCACCCATATGGCCCCTAGTATACACTTATCATTTATCTACAAGGTTTTCTGAAACAAGTAGTGCTGGTGAACCAAGTGCTCCCACAGTAAAATAACATTTCCGTTTATTTATGAAAGATGAGATTTTGAGTGAATAATAAATGTTCATGGTAAGCTTCAATACAGAATATGTCCTACGACTGATCAGTCACAAGTGTCTGTGGTTACAAATGAGTGTCTAAAATGGCATATTATTACTTTTAGGCCAATCACTGAAATAAAGCATCTATGACAATATTACATCACAGATAAATTACAGCACTACTTTGCAGGAACCAATACAGCAAACATTAATGACTTACTATTATCACAAGACAATTTTCATCTCACACTTGAAATTACGCAAGTACGTGCTAGCTGCTGCCATTTCACAGTCTTTATTGTTCAATATCACTGTTTTAATAAAAAAAAATTGCAAGTAAACAAAAGTGTAACTCTGCCACAATCCCTTACCTCTCTTCCATCAATTGGGCTGGATGGGATCCACTCGAGGGTACTGAGAGAACTGGCGGAGGAGCTGGCCAAGCTGCTTTCCATCATTTATCAGCAGTCCTGGCTATAAGGGGAGGTCCCAGTCAACCGGCGGCTAGCAAATGTGACGCCCATCTACAAGAAGGGTCGGAGGGTAGACCTGGGGAACTATAGGCCTGTTAGTTTGACCTCAGTGCCAGGGAAGCTCATGGAGCAGATTATCTTGAGTGTCATCACGTGGCACTTGCAGGGCAACCAGGCGATCAGGCCCAGTCAGCATGGGTTTATGAAAGGCAGGTCCTGCTTGACTAACCTGATCTCCTTCTATGACAAAGTGACACGCTTAGTGGATGAGGGAAAGGCTGTGGATGTGGTCTACCTTGACTTCAGTAAGGCTTTTGATACTGTTTCCCACAACATTCTCCTCAAGAAACTGGCTGCTCGTGGCTTGGACTGGTATACGCTTCGTTGGGTTAAAAACTGGCTGGATAGCCGGGCCCAAAAAGTTGTGGTGAATGGAGTCAAATCCAGTTGGAGGCCGGTCACTAGTGGAGTCCCCCAGGGCTCAGTACGGGGTGGGCCAGTCCTCTTTAATATCTTTATCGATGATCTGGATGAGGGGATCGAGTGCACCCTCAGTAAGTTTGCAGATGACACCAAGTTAGGTGCGTGTGTCAATCTGCTCGAGGGTAGGAAGGCTCTGCAGGAGGATCTGGATAGGCTGGACCGATGGGCTGAGGTCAACTGCATGAAGTTCAACAAGGCCAAGTGTGCCGGGTCCTGCACCTGGGGTGCAACAACCCCAAGCAGAGCTACAGGCTGGGAGATGAGTGGTTGGAAAGTTGCCTGGCAGAGAAGGGCCTTGGAGTACTGGTTGATAGTCGGCTGAATATGAGCCAGCAGTGTGCCCAGGTGGCCAAGAAGGCCAACAGCATCCTGGCTTGTATAAGAAGCAGTGTGGCCAGCAGGTCTAGGGAAGTGATTGTCCCCCTGTACTCGGCTCTGGTGAGGCCGCACCTCGAGTACTGTGTTCAGTTTTGGGCCCCTCGCTATAAGAAGGACATGGAGGTGCTCGAGCGAGTCCAGAGAAGGGCAACGAAGCTGGTGAGGGGTCTGGAGAACAAGTCTTACAAGGAGTGGCTGAGGGAGCTGGGATTGTTCAGCCTGGAAAAGAGGAGGCTCAGGGGTGACCTTATCGCACTCTATAGGTACCTTAAAGGAGGCTGTAGCGAGGTAGGGGTTGGTCTATTCTCCCATGTGCCTGGTGACAGGATGAGGGGGAATGGGCTAAAGTTGCACCAGGGGAGGTTTAGGTTGGATGTTAGGAAGAACTTCTTTACCGAAAGGGTTGTTAGGCATTGGAATGGGCTGCCCAGGGAAGTGGTGGAGTCACCATCCCTGGAAGTCTTTAAGAGACGTTTAGATATTGAACTTAGCGATATGGTTTAGTGGAGGGCTTGTTAGTGTTAGGTCAGAGGTTGGACTCGGTGATCTTGGAGGTCTCCTCCAACCTAGACGATTCTGTGATTCCAAAGCTTTGCCAAATAAAACTCAATATTTCGGTTGTTGTTCTAATGTGTCTGCATGCTTATTGAAAGTTTGTACATTGCACAAACAGAGCATTTACAATGCAGTAAGAAGAAAACCTGCAAGGGACTGGTGTGAGCCATCTTTTACTCAGACTTCTGCAGATTGCTACATAAATGAATATAAGAACTGATATGTTTTACACCATTTACCCAGTTACTCTAGGACAATGGAATGAAAATTCTGATTCAATAAGAAACAGAAGGTATGGCTGTGACTATGTAGAAAATAGTTAAAGAATTAACCCAAAAGTAATTTTCCTGAAGTCCCTGTAAATCTGCCTTGTGACAATACTATTTATAGAGTATCCTGCCTTAGACAGTATTGAAAGCATAAATTTAAATTTGTTTTACTGAATATTGCTCATCCTTCTACTACTGCTTTGGAAGATATAGAAGACAAAACACACCAGATTCAACTCCACAGTGGCTCCACAAGAGTTCTGTATGTTACATCAGGGATGAATTGTGTCCCCTCCCCCCCTCAGTTTTGTGAGCAAACAAAAACCCCAACCCTATATATTTTTAGATACATACACACACAGTCAAAGACACATGACAGAACACACGTACTTCTCTCCCTCCAGAAGAGCACCAACCTCGTGAAAAGCACCAATCCCTTGGACAGCCTGAGGTCAGCATCTACTCATGTGGTGATGGCAGTCCTCTCCTACCTGCCTGGCAAGGGTCCTTACAGCCACAGGGCACAGAGCATCACAGGGTACCACATCAGTCCAAAACCCTCAGGTGTGCTACTCACAGATATCAGAGAAAATGAATTCCTCCACCAGCAGCAAAATGAGTGTCCCCAAATATCTGAAACAGCAATGAATGTAGCAGCTTCCATTGCTGCTGCTCCTCAGTGCCCTGCCCATCATTCAACAATAGCTAACACATGTTCAAAACAAAAAAAAAAACAACTTTAAATGATACATTCCATATAAGTTACAACTTTTGTTGATAAGCTATGCTAACCTATCCCAAACAGCTGCACTCCCACCTCATATGCAGCCACTGTAACTTAATTGAAACTCACGTTTTGTTTTTGTCAAGAGAGCATCTGTGCAAATAAAGTTAATGCAATCTTAAGACTCTAGCAGACTTAAAGACCACCTTTAGATAGAGATCTAACCCAACAGCACATTCAATAAATTCCATGTCATGCTTTCTTACTTCTGCTATTAATAAGTAGTCAGCCCATCCCTGTCTATGTTAATTCAGCCCAGGTACTTCAAATACTCATTCTAAACTCAAACGCTTATCTAGAAGTCCAACTCTGCAGAGCAATGAAGCTTTAGCTAATTATGCTAATTAATTAAACTAATTAGGCAGCTCCAGCTAATGCATGTAGATGCGGCTGTTTTTAGAATATTTCATCTTAAGAGGCTAGCATAGTTCAGCATGACTGAAAGCACACAGTCACTTTTACAGCAAGGGTTAACAGCCAGCTGTAGTGAGTTGTTTTGCACAGGAAACTGTTGCTGTCTTATACTCCCACAGAGAGAAAAAAAACACTCGGGGTCTCAATAGTACTTAAATCAAAAACACTCAACTCAGCTTCGGGACAGTGGAAAAGTAACTTGCATATCTACCTGCCTTGCTGCCCAGGAACTTCTCAATAGGATTTTACAGTCAACACTCAAGTCCAGCCTGTCACAGGCTTGCTGCTATCATCTAAAGACATTTAATCTGACAAGTCTGATTTTGCCTTCACACAATCAGATGTCACGACTGTTACATGGCCAAGGGTCTTTCCTGCCCTACAGACCACAGATTCCTTATTGGAGTTTCACAAGCTGAATAATCAATAATGGAGTTAATGTGATATAATACACTTCTGGCTTAAACATTCAATCCCTTTTGGAGTAGAATATTACATCTACTTCAGTGTTAAAAATGTATTAACATGTCTTTGATTTTCCTAACATGATTACTAGTTGCTATGGATTACTACCATCCCTTGATGGACCAGAGGCCTCAAACAGTATCTGTTGTAAGGCTGAGCTCCAAGTAATATACTCATTTGAAGTCTGACCATTTTGCACTTTGGTAAGCCATTCAGAAGTGTAGAATATACCTCTTCCTCATCCTGCTGCATAAAAGCATTCATTAGGATGACATCCAAAAAATGTTAAAAGAAAATCAGTATTTGGTTGGATGAGCATAAGACCAGAGAAAATTAAAGAGTCAGAAAGAACATCCAAACTGAAATTGACCTATACTAACGTCCAGTAGTAATAGAAGGATGAAAGGCCAACATCTTTTAAAAGAAAACTTTGAGACCATATCCTTCAGTAGGAAAAAAGATACCAAGAAAAAAAATCAGCATGATAAATGACAGTTATGGTTAAATACAACTAAGAGCAGTAGCATTCTGGTGGTCTATTTCATTTTTGCTTGCAGTTTATCTTATTTCCTTGTCACTAAGGAAATACTTCTTTTCCCTACATGGAACTGTAGCGACATTTGACAAAGTAATTAAGAGAAGGATGCTCATGATCAGCTGCTTTCACCCTGTTACCAAACACAGTCAATACACAGTTCATGACTTCAGCAGATGTTCATGTTTTACAGACTTTGTGGGAACTTAAGGTCTTACTTTTTCTGTCCTTCCTGTATGACACAGAAAACTGAGTCTAAACAGAGAAACCACTCAATTATGAGCAGCAAGCATTAACCCATCCAGTGCTATCCACTACGCAAATCAGAGAATAAACTCTGCCCAACAACCTTATTTCAGCAAATTCACAGTTAGTTTGAAACTGGCAGGTCTGAACTCTTGGCAAATGGAAGAAAAGCTAGTCTGAACAGAGAAGCTAGTCTGAGCAGAGAACTCTGTCGGGGCTGTTCACTATTCACCCATCACCCACTACTCTTTCCAGTTTATACTTGGCTGAAGTAATCCTCCTTACAACACACGGATCTACAGCACACAAGGACAGAGGGTCACATCTTAAGGAGGCAGAGGAAAACTGACTCCGAAGAAGCACTCCTGAATTCCCCCCAGCCCTCATCTCCATCTCTCACCTCTGCTCCACCTCCTCACTTGGGCCACTTCTCTGCATGACCATGGACTTTCACATGACACAGGACTAAATAAAGTCAAAACCAATCCTCCTCACACAGAGAGGAGATTTTGCATCTGTGCTTTTGCAAGAGAGGGAGGTAGCACAGAGTTTAAAATTAAAAAAAAAAAAAAAGATTCCTCTCCCCCCTCCCCCCAAAAAAAAAAAACCACCCCCACACAAACAGTTTAAACTGCTTGTAAAATGAGGGCCTCCTTCTGCTTCAGACTCTTTACTTTCATTGCTGATTTGGCTAAAGGCATCTTCAATTATGCAAGCAAGTGATCTGACTGAGCAGTTGTGAGGGTGCACAGGGCACATGGACAAACTCCTCCTGGCCCTGATGATCAGTCCCCAGACTTCAAAAGCTGGCATGCTGGCTACACAGCAGAAACCCGCCTGGGTGTCACAGATAGCCCAGAGATCAGCAGAAACTGGGGCCAAATATTAGCGAGGGATTCAAGTTTCCCAGGGAGGAGCAAGAAGACAGGCATGGACACACAAGGCCGGCTCTATGGACTAGAGAGATTCAGCTGGAAGCCTGGGCTCAGTTTCATCAGAAACCAGAAGTTTGCTCAACCTGGAAGAGTCTGGATTAAACATTTTATAGTCTCAACAGAAAACACCCAACAGTCTCCAGTCCCGCATACACCACGGACAAGAAAAATCTCTTTTCAGTCAACGACTTGAGCTTTGTATCCCCTGCCTTGCATTTACAAATGCTCAAGCCATTTTCCACGATAGAGTGCTGCTATTCTAACTTGCCCACACTCTCCACCTCACACTATCACAATGACCAGAAATAAGGTACTCTGCTGAAAGAACATCACCTTGCCAACCCTACAGCAGCCAGCGGGGACACAGTCTCTGCTGCAGATTAAGAGTTTTAATGAGAAAAAATTCCAAAGGGCAGCAACTTAGTATGTTTTGCAAACTGTAAGATGAATACAACTATTAATGCACAACAGCAGTTAAAACTTCAGTCACCATATCCCAGAGTAATGAAACACAAGCTAAAATAGAGTACTTTCAATTTATTCTGGTGACACTGCAGGTCAAAAATAAGAGGGCCACTCTTTCCAGGAAAACTTGTAGAAGGAAACCACTCATCCAACATCGGGGAAACTTCCCTAGTTTCAAGTTTTTCAGTCAATATTTCCAACAAACAGGTATATAATCAGTAACTATGCCAGTATGTTTTGCATCGTGACTTGATTGCTAATGTACCTAGGCACTATCTTATCTCAGTTAAAATCCAGGTTTAATAAGAAGGGGAAATGCTATTTATGCTAATGCTTTTGAATGTTCTAGAGAAACATGTTTTTGTTAAAATAGTTTTAACTCTTATAATTCCCAAATGCAAAACCTAATCAGTAAATAACATGTCTTAAAGTTGGTAACCTGCTTCCTTGAGTTGTTGCATCAAGGTACTGGAAAAGAGGAAATATTTGCAAAAGGAAGAAAATGGACGGAAAGGAGAAATGTGAAAAAAATCCACCATATTCTTACCTTATTCCAGAAGTATTTAAAAATAAATTTGCAGGTAAAATGCCTTCCTTCCCTACATATGATTTTTAAATGCTTATGGTTTCAGTATATTAGCTACCTTTTTAATAATTCATATATATCTAAATATGTATTTGTGGTACGGGTAGAGGTGAGGAAGAAAATGACATTTACATTACTTGCTAGATGGAAATGAGTCTGGCAGCTAATCTTAAAATTCATGGACTGTAATAGAAACTATAACGGGAAATATACACACACACGGCTTTGGCAGCTTTAAGCCAGCTACTTTATTTTAGTTATAATTAATTTTCAACACCAAAAGATACAAAGGGCTACATACATATTCTTTAACGTACAAGATTCTAATTAATATAACCTCTGTTTTAAATTTACTGTTATCATCTATTAAAGAATAAATAATTGTACAGCTTTCTAATGTGTAGCTCAAGCTTTAAATCACTGACCATAACTAATAAGCAGTGTAATAGCATGAGTGTCTTAACTAAAACTATAGACTGCAATTTTGTTGATTGTAAATCATCATCATTTTTAATGCAAAAGCAACAGCAAATCTCTGTAATTACTGGGTGCATTTTGAATCACTTTTATGATTACTGCTCTATACCCATTAAAAATCCAAAACACTGAACTGCACAGGGTATAAAATTAGAATTATGATACACAACAAACTATAATTGAAATCCATAAATTTCTGTACTAATGTTCAAGAATTATTTTGTTCCAAGAATTGCAGCCCTGCAGAATTGACTTTAAAAACATTTACTTTATCTAACATAGCAGTAGTGGCAGCAATAGCAGTAGTTACTTTGGGGTACTTAAAAAAAAAAAAGTAAAATATTGAGGATTATATTTGACATTCCTGCTTGTTTATGTAACATGTGGCTATTGATGCAAGAAATGCAAGCATTACTTGGCTCCAATTCTCTCTTGCCTGTGCATTTAAACTCTCAGAGGCTTATTGAGAGCTTGCTCACTTTCAGCAGCACATCCATCCCCACAGTTACATAACAAAAGTTGTGTTTCTACCCACACCTGACCAAGCACTTCTTTTATGCTCAAAAAAAGATTTATTTCTGTTAGGCTTAAGGTGTGATAGTCAATTCCTCGCTTCTGCTTTTTGCAACACCACAGTATGGAGATGTTCACAACACATGGCCATCATGCAGTCTAATTAATAGAGTAAACAGCAATTTTTCATAGAGAATGGTATCTGTAGTTTCATTAGTGGTCCCCTGTTAATAACAGAGGAGACTTGCAACCTCCCTGCTGTCATGACTCTCCCATGTAGGGAACAGGTTAGGTAGGTTTAAAAAGTGAAGAAAGTTCTAGGGATTAGAAGTATGAATGCTGAATCCCTGGCAAAACAGCAGGAAGACACAACTGGGAGGAAAGAGAAAGTAACTTTTCACTGCACAAAGGCTGTGGTATGACCTGTAAATCTGCTCCCGTGTCAGTCATTCAATTGCTCATGCTCATACTCATACAGAAGGCCACCCCGAGGCCTCTGTCACTGACATTGTGTGTCAACTACAGCAAACTAATCAACCATGTTTTTTTACCCTCCTCAAATTAGCTATAATAAAGAAAAACGAAAACAAACACAGCCTGTGGAATATCTACCTGCTTCTTGCCAGACCTATAAGAAGTCCATGGAACTTTGAGGTCTTCGTGCAAGAAAAACTGAAGAGCATAGACAACTTCTTAAAAAGCAAAAAAAAAGCCAGTCCACCAGGTTACCCAGAGAGAAAGAAATCTTTGCAAGAATATGGTACAATTCCAAACTGTAATTAAAAAAATGCATTAGCCCTACCCCTAGTGACCCTGAGCTGGGTCAGTGTGTCTGCAGGGAGACACAGAACAGACATTTATTTTTACATGACATGCCCAGCAGGGAAAGCGTTTCCTACAGCTTACACTTTTGTAGACTTAACACAAAAGAGATATGTCTGAGGCTTGAGAAATTTAATCGTGATTCACCTGTGAGTTGCATCTGCACATTACTGTTTTTTTCAGCTGCGTTCTGAACTGTAGGATAGGTTCCACATAGTGTTCAATACACATCAGGCCAGATCCTTGGCTGTGGTCAAAATGTGCTCAGCACTCCCCAGGAGGGGATTTATGCAAGTGTCTCAAGGCTTTCTTTTGCAGGCCTCACTTCTGCACGCACACATCACTGTAGTGCCTATGAAGTCTGCAGCCCCCCGGGGCAGCACATTTACCCTCAGCTCCCATATCCAGTAGTCAACTAGCAGCAGAAACACAGAGCAGACCCAAGTGTCTGTGCCCTGCAGACATCAGACATGTAGGGACAGACAGGAGATGGGCTGCTGCGCATAAAGAAAGTGCGTTCTCCTCTCAAAATTGGTGCCGTAACAGTGATCAAGAGCAGGTACTTGTTTGATAAGGGAAGATGACTTGTCAAGAATAAGTTACACCAAATCAACCTAATCTCCTTACATACCAGACAGCAGAACTCCCAGCATAATGGAAATTAGCAGATGGCTTAAATCTTGACTTCGGGAAGTCTTTCGATACAGTTTCACTGGACATTTGTACTCACAAACTAGGGAAACATGATCAAACACAATTAACAAATAAAAAATATTTGCAAAATTATGCCTCCAAACCACATAAGACAAAAATTTGAAGAGTTCTAATGAGAAGCTTTACAGGAGCTGTCCTCAGTAGAGCAATAATTATTACTTTTAGTACCAATTTGGACGGTGAAAAGGAGAGTATTTTGGTATCAGTGGGATACATTCAACCAGTTGGAGCATTAATGCACAGGAGGCCAGGCTTAGAATTCACAGTGGTCTTAAACTGGAGAGAGCTTGGTTATACAAGTATGTTCTTCATCAGGGACAACAGCAAGAAAGTACAACCGAGAGTGGATCATTTTGTACATAAATAATGGGAAATAATTGGATAGCCCTGCTACCTAAAGGCCTAAGGCCTGCTGTAGATCCAAGGCACGAGCTAGCAATATCATAGCATTACAAAAAGGTTAACAGCCACACAGTGACAAACAAACCCAGTTATAAACTGCAAAGACAAAGTAACTAACGCTCTGCCCAACACCAGCAAGACCCCAGCTGGGACACCTCATCCAGACCACTTCAGACCCATGAGTGAAAGGTACAGAAGGGGCCAACTCCAAAAAATAAGAACAGGCCTAGAAGAGGGAGATTGATAATTAATGGTTTGTTAATAAATGAAGTAATGATTAATGGTTTATTAGAGACAGTTGGTTAGGACTTGCAGTACTCTCAATTAGCTAAACCTTGCCCCCAGCAGAAGAGAAAAAGGTATTCTCAATGTCCCAAGAAGACATAGCAAGAAGTAAACTAGAATTGTGGCATGGAAGATTTAGGTCAGATACTAAGGAAAAAAATAATCTTAATGCTAAAGACAACTTAACACTGGAAAAGGATTAATAACTAAGATTAAGATCATCAGTAACACAGCCTCTGTAAAGTTAGACAACAGCTTATCAATCAGTATTTTCAAAAGCCAGCTAATGCTTGAGAAAAAACCCGCATCACTATTTCACCTCTATTCAGAGGCTTAAAACCACTTGGACCAGTATTTTGACAACAAATTACTAAGGGTTGCTACTTCCAATTAGGCAAAGAGAAGGACATTTAACTCACAGCGTGGATCTGGTGTGATATGAGCAAAAAAAAGTTTTTTTTTTTTTTTTTTTTTCCTTCTTCATAATTTCAGCAACCTAAGTTTAGTCAAACCATAGAAATGTTGAAGGGGAACACATAGAAAACTGCTGCAATAATTTCACTGCTTTTTCTGCTCTTTAGAGATATACACTTGGTTCAGTTCCATGCAGCACTACCACTTTGTACAGTAGAAGAAAAAAGCTTGCAAAAAACTGCAGGAGTCTTTTTCTAAACATATTCTTCAGCTGCAAGCTGTCTAAACAGCATCCAGAGCTGTGATTTAAACATGAACCTCTAAAAAAAAAATATAGTGCTTTTCTCTTCCAACCTCTTGAATTTAAAAGACACTGACACTATTTGGAAACCAAAAGTCTAAGTATTCTTTATGCACAGTTTTGGGAATACAAAAAAAAAAACCACACACCCTTAGAGTGTTATTTCTAATATCTTTTTAGTCCCTACCCCCACTCCCACCCCCCCTTCAATTTCCAGGCAGACAAAGCTGTCTACATGGGCACAAGTAATGGGCTTACATGGTCTAGGGGCTCACGTGTTTGTCAGGAAAGGGAGCAGGAACCAGAGATTCCAAAGGAAAAGTAAAAGAGCATGTTGGCAGACAGCCAGTAACTCCTCTGATCACATTACTTTAAATGAAAAAAAAAAAGGAAAGGAAATTAATTACAACGCCTGCCAAATTTCCACCTTCAGGATTGACAGAACATGTAAATAAAGCAGTCTCCAAACAAATTCCACTATTTCACCCAAATCAGACATTTATCTCTGCCTTTGGGTACATAGCTCCATAATAACATGATAGAAATTCTGTCTGAAGACCTTTTTCTCAACCTGGCTGCTCTGACGTTTTCTTTACTCCAGCTTATATCTTCTTTCCAAGTTTAGCTTCTCCATGGCAGTTTAAGCCCAGTAAGACAACAATAATCAACATACAGGATTACTCTTCTTAAATGGGCTAAAAGTCCTTTTGAGAGGACTATCCAGCATCAGTAAATCATCACAGCACAATTATCAACTACTTCTATTTCCTACACTCTAAACATTTTCATATACCAAAAAGCTTCTTTTTTACTAATTATATTTTCTATGTCTTTACTTCTGGCCAAAGAAACGGAATGTCATCCAGGATTTCAGCACAGTGTTTGACAGGCTATGGCTTATTTCATACATTTCCAGACTGGAAGAATGGGGAAGGAAGAGAAAGAAAAAAAAAATGTAGAATGAGGTATGTATCAATTTAACGTTATATGGATAGTAAAAATACATTTGAAGAGCTACTTAGCTCAAGGTAAGGCAAAGACCAGAAACCATACTGATTATATTTTTGTATTTAGTACTTTGAAATCCAAACTACAGATCCTGTGCAAAAACCTTGCTCATTTCCCAACAGAAATCAACCCCAAAAGCTCCACTGGCTTTCACAGGACAGGGTCAGAACCCACATACCCAACTGAACCCACTGTACATGTACTTTTGAAAAATCCTACTGTAGAAAATGCAAAGCATGTGCAAGACAAACCCAGTGCTGCCGACTGTTTACAAAACATTACAAAAGATCTAAAACTAAAACCCAAACATCCTCTGACAAGCTCTGTTTTACTGAAGCATGCTTATTTGCATTTAATGGCTGCCATACTCTCTCATAGCAGTTATTAATCAAACATCCTGAAGCATCAATGATTAAGCACATGGCCGTCAGACAAAAGGGGACATTAGAAGCTCTTTAGATGAAGAAATCTCTCCCTGACAGTTATAACTTACTTATTAACACTTAATAGCATTGTTTCTTGTTTCTTTAACACTGGCTAAAGTGAGTAGTATTGCAGTGAAGCACTGACATCAAAACTAAAGTTCATTTGTCACTTAGAGCTTAAAAATTAACGTATATAAAACAAACAATACATTAAGGAATCCCTCACACAAACCACAAGCCCCTAAAGCCATGTAATATACACGCCATAAATATTGCTCTGTCTGCTTATTATTCGTCGTCTCTGTGTTGTAATGGTTAGCAACAGATAATCACTATTCAAGTACTTTATCTGAAATAGTCTACAGAAAGTTTGTTTTGTAAGTGCAGGTCTTTGCAAGCCAAACCAATACTAAGATAAAGAAGGATTGGTGAAGATCAATGTCCTTTACAGTCAAGATTTTTCTTTTATTGGCAGGAGCCAGGGAAGGAAAATAATATTAAAGGAAAAAAAAAAAAAAAGCTTTTACAACTAAAGAGCCAACTTAAGTTCTGGGAGTGACTTGTATAAAGAAGTGAACATTAGTGAAAACACCTGAATCACTCTGGAAGTTATTCTTAAAACACCACCTCTAGAAGTGTAGAACAAAATTTAAGTTTCCTTCAAATTAAAATTTGAAAAAACATAATATCACCACTTCAATTAAAAATAGCACATCTTGAAAGTTTAAAGTTAGAAACTTACAAACTGAAAACCAGCAAGAACATAAGTGTATACTCAAATTGTACTCCACAGAATATCAAGGAAAATGACAAAAAAGAAGATTATGATGTTAGGGCATGATAGGATGCTCTAGCTTCATAAAGGATGAAATTGTTTCTGTCCATTTGTACAGTAAATTAGAGAAAGAAATCTTTCTGTAGTAAACGCAACAAGAGAGGCAAGGGAAAAAAGAGAAAAATAAGCTCTTGAATTCCTTCACCACCTTTGCCTTGAATTTAGTTGATATTCATTGCAAGCATGAAGCTATTATTAAAAGGCTAGTGCTCATTTCCTTATCCACGTAGGAAGCAGTGTGCTCAGCACAAAGGAATTTCTGTCTTATTTTCCACATCTCGATCAATACTATTAACTATCACATCAGTTTCACCTACTTGAAGGTCTATAAAGACACATTCTATAAAAACAATTCATTCTCCTGGACAAATTTAGGCTGCTAGCAAAAACATCATACCCATAGACAGGAAGGATGTACCACAATCACTTATTTCCTGTTAGACACCATAGAAATTGATTTAATGAAGCTAGTGGTTGCATAGGCAGCTCTTTTTAATATATTTATGTTTAGAATATAAGTTCTCTTTTAAGTAAGTTTCCAGCTCTACGATGAAATAGCCCCTTGGGGCAACACCTGAAGCTTTTATGGCTTCCTGTGTAGGTGAAGCAATACCCCCTACTGAAGGCTCATAAGAAAACCACCCAGTTTTGTAAGAGACTTATTTTAAAAAAAAATGCACAGCACCCACACTATCACATACTTGCTACAGTATCAACGCAAGCCTGCTTCATCAGGAGAGTCAGGCTTCCTCTAGTTATAATAAACTCTCTCTGCTTTCATTGATAGAAGCTTTTCCAAACACATAAAACTTACTTACAGTAACTGGTACTACAGATGATGTAAACTCCTTTAGAAAAACATCCCCAAGTGATTAAGCCCTGCCCAGGGCACTACTCATACTTAAAGGCTTAAATGAGCTCGGGCCACCAGCCTGGCAGTGCCCAGCAGCAGGCCAAGCTCAGCTGATGTTCGTTAGCAGTTAAGGCAGTTCCCTTCCTTCCCCCATCCAGTACTCATGTGCTTTTCTGTCAAAAAGAATAAAATCATTTTCCCAGGAAATGACTGCATCAGGACTCAGAGAAATTATTCAGGATGAGAGTGGTGAGGCCAGGCTGGATGGGGCTTTGGGCAACCTGGTCTAGTGGGAGGTGTCCCTGCCCATGGCAGGGGGGTTGGAACGAGATGGTCTTTAAGGTCCCTTCCAACACAAGCCTTCTGTGATTCTAGTACTGAAAGGGTAAACAGTATTTTTCCAACATCACTTCAAACGCTGAGCTGTTAGACCACAAATATGGGGAACAAAGTCTGCTTTTTAGGAGAATTTTGCCTTAACCTTTGTTAGGGTTACTAATGTTACTTCTTAAAGAGGCGCAACATGATTAAATGCATGTGCATTGTTCTTCATGTTTGTTTTTGGTTTAGTTTGGACTTTATTGGCAGACTCACACACATTTTGTTCCTTCTAGTCACTGGCTGCATGAAGTATGTCCTTGCTGTATGCAATTTTTAGACGCGGAAAGAGAACAACTAGTGGTATCTTGTCAAACTTTCTCTTGCTCCTTCTATTCCAAAACTATAAAGCATTATTTTTACCACTGTGTAAATATCAAGTGTATGTGAAAGTCTTTCCTCTGAAGTATTCTTTTGGCAGTCTTGTTTAGAGGTTATCATAGCAAAAGCCTAGTAACTTCTTTCACATGAAAATAACAAAGCAGGTGAAAGTGACTTTTTTTCCAACTCGCTTGGTATAATTTCAGTCACATTTCCTTAGCTTCTGCTTTTCCCCTTTATTTGAATGTTAACACCTTTATAGGATAAAATTGAATGGACCGTCTTGCTTAGTAATTTCCATAGTTCTCTTTGTTAACCCATTAATTTAGTCAGAATGGCATTTTAAAATGAGAATTGCTTGTGAAGTTTGGTCTAAAATAAGAGTGAATGTAGTCTCAGAGGCAGAAATAGACACTCATTCTTATCTTAGGTTGAATTTTTTAGCCCAAGAACCAGCACATGAAGATGTAACAGGTCTTCTCAAGGACAAATTAGATTCTTGATGACTATTCTGGTACTTCCCACACCCTAGCTATGGAAAAGCCCTCACTAAACTAACAGCTGAATATTTAGAAGGAGACCTTCACTACGAGGTATACAGAAGATCAGAGGTGCGTTTGTATATAATTCTCTATGTAATACAACACAATCATTTTTTAGTAGAACAGGTTTAAACAAAATTGCAAGAAAAGCATTTTGGCAACCACTACACAATCGGACAGAATTAAGAAATGCTACAGTTTGGAGAGATTACTGTGATGACATGATAATCACCCAAAAACTATGCAAATAATTGTTTTCAACATTTTTGCAGTGAACTCATAACATTTGGTGAGACTACAGCTTTTTTTTTAAGCGATACATTCCAACTTTCTTCATAAAGACCAATTTGGTCTCATACCTATTTTCTAAAGCTGTAACACCTACTCCTTTTCCCAGATCTCTGGGAACTCTCCCAAGTGAGAGGAAGCCTTTCTTCTCAGCAGAGCATGGAGGAGGCAAGGGAAGGATCCAAATTACAGCCCAGCACTCTGGGGCAGCAGGAGAGGGAGGTGGAATAAAACTCATGCAGAGCTTGGGATGGGATGGATAACTAATACAGGGCTCAGAATGGGATGGAACAGGGACAAATTAAACGAGAAGACAGAGCATTGTCTCAAGCTGTACAAAAAGGCATTGCTGCCTCAATTCTCTCTCTCCACCCAAACAGATCGTTGGTAACATTCCTCAGCTTTGTTGAGTGAATCTAGACTGGGGTGAAAATGGTTAGGGAGACTTAGGAAAAAGATGTACATTCCTGGGTGGGAAAAACATTGATCTTAAGGAAGAAGATAGTGTCCCTTTAGGCAGATTTACGGGAGACGATTTAGGAGAAGTTGAGCAGTGGGCAGCTCTGGAATGAGCAGAGAGCTCTGGGGAAACTGAGCTGGGAGGTGTGGAGCCCAAAGGACAGGAGCTTCCTAGTGCAGAAGAGTCACTCCTGGCAAACATCTCTACCCCAATAACATGGGCATTGATGCAGAATTGGCACCCACTCCTAACTTTATTTAATTATTTGTTTGTTTGTTTGCTTTCTCTATGGACTATTGACTTATTGAGAGCATGGTAAGATGGCCACTTAGCTAACCCTGGAATAAAAACTGCTTAAGCTTTTCTTCATCCTGGATGGAAAGAAAAGGCTTTTATTTTTGTCTTTTTAACTTCTTCCTGAATGACACAAAATTTACTGCATGGTTTTTGAGGCACAGATATCAGAACTGGGCCTAATTTCCCCATCATGTTCCCACAGATGTCATATGCAGAGTGACACCACCGCATTCCTACTTCAGAGTGTGGATGCCCAAGACCAACGCAATTCTTGGAGAAGAAAGAACTTGTGGAAGAACTTTGTACCAAGTTGTAAGTCTTATTTGATACACACTATTTCTTTCTGATTTATAGTTGCTGACAGGACAACCGTAAACAACTGTTTACTTGATTGCAGCCAATATAGATGAGTGTAGATTTCAGAGAATATTTACCAAACATTTATTCTAGTGTGAACCTGTCAGATCTACATTCAGAAGTCTGCCTTGCTGCTGTTCAAGCTGCTAATGGTGATATTTAAAGCCCTGAAAAGTTCTGGTTTCTTTTTGCATGCTACTGCTATATTTATCGTTCTCATCTCACATCGTACTGTTCTCACCCATCACAACAATTACAGTTGGTAAGGGTGTGCTTGTTAGCTAATTTAAATTTGAACACTTCAAGCCAAACCCAGCATCAAATGAAATCCCTGGCAAAACCTTCACTGACTTCACTGGGAATGAGACCAACTGGAGGAGCAAGACTCCGGCGAGAGGCATGTATCACTGCAATTCACATACTGCTGAGCTCGTGAGAACAGGGACGAGGCATTATTTGAAGGCAGCTGCAGTTGTGTTTCATTTGACAAACCTCTTCTCTTTTGTTTTGCAAAATATTAAGAGACTCTGCAAGTAGCAAAGCTAGCAGCCTCGATGACTCAGTGCAGAGAGTTTTGGGCCAGCCTGGCTGCAGACTGGCAGTGTCGGGGAAGGTTCAGGCAATTCTCTGCTTCCTGATGCACAGTCTTTCCTAAAATAACGCGGTGGTGCTAAACATAGCTCTGCCATGTACGTTTAATAAATGACAATTCCTGCAGCATGTACAAGCCACTGCGTTTGTCAAGATAAGTACATCAATATGAGATGTCATGTTAGCCTAGACAAAGAGATTCAACCAGATAGCTTTGTCAAACACAAAGCAAAGGGGCTCATTCAAACTGACAAAGGAAGAAATGTAAAAGTTATACCTACCGATGCAGTCTGAACACACTCAGTCCTCCCCTGCTTTGGAGGAATCTCAAGCCAGAAAGTGACCTCCTGTACCTGATGTACTAAATTCCCTCCTAATCAGGAACAATACTCTTGTCACCTCAAACCCCTCTACCACATTTTTCAGAAGTTCAATGATACCTGTCAGTATGTATCAGATCATACGTACACGTACTTTTGCGGATAAGGACTTTTCATAAATGACATATGCACACAGGGTATGTCTAACAGGCAAAAATAACAGGCATAACTAATTGCCATATATCCAAGCTACTGTTTATTACTTGATCACTTTTCTTACTTACACATAGGGAAGTTTAAATTTAATTTTAAGGCAATGGCAAATGACCCTGCACACACACACGCACACAATTCAGAATTTTCCTGAGAAAATTCAGTTCAGCTTCTCACCACTGAGCCCTGACTGAATCATGTCCTTTGGGGGAAGAAAAAGCCTTCTGGAAACTACAATTGGCCAGGCATTTCTCTTTTGCCAGGGAGCTGTAAGTTTAGTTTCTCCTTCAAATGTAAAGCCATTTGAAGGCTGGCTGAAGCATCCCCTTCACACGCAGTTGATGCTGAGTGCAGGGGAAGGCAGCTCAGCCCAGCTTCCACCGAGCTCAGGACCACATGCTCCCCTTCTCCCCTCCAGCACCCACCATGACCAGACCTGAGAAGATACAGGGGGTAAGTGAAAACAACCCTAGAAAAAGAGAGAAAATACTGCAAAGTGGATACTAACCTCTCTCAGGACTCCACCTTTAATACATCCTAATGGGATTTTCCTTCCCCTCAAAACTGAGACATAATGAAACCCAGGAAAATTCACATTCAACACTTCCAGAGTAGAGCGAATACACATTAAAATATTCAGGAATTATTCAAATGTTAATACAGCAAAGCGCTCTATTATTCATACTCTGCAATATCTTGCCTTAATGCTCTTTTGGGAGAAGACCTTTTCCAGTTTTTTTTTTTTTCTGAGTTTAATAAATTGGGACTTTGAAACAACTGTCCAATATATGAGGTGCTATATTTTCTTTAAAAGAAAACAAAGGTACGAAGTCGAAGGCAAATTCATTGCTTCCTAATATAAAATACCTTTTCACTTCCTGAACATTGCCTGTAGCTTTGCTAATTTATTGCCATGAAAATATTGTTACTACTTAATGCACTAGTACTTTTGTCAATAGGCAGCTTTCCCCAAGGCATATTTGAGAATGCTCTGCTAATCAGGGTTGATGCAGTTATTCCAAAGCAGCCAGGTCTTTAGAAAAAGGTTCATGTTTAATTCCAGTACGGGTGAGTGTTGCCATTTCTTCAAAGCACAATATTTTTAATTCACTGAATTCGTTTCTGTAGCTATCTGAAGCACTAACTAAATTATCCAGCCCCAGACTCAGTTTGAATCAGTATGTTTCAAAGAGTATTGCTGGCAACTTTACCTCTTAACATATAACTTATGCGAGATATTCCTCATTTTGTGATGGCAAGGATTAAATAAAGATTTAATCAGAAACAGAAATCTGTGCTATACCATCAGCATGGAACATAAAAAAAAAAAAAGGGTGTTTAAGCAGATACTCACTTGGATCTAACTTCTTACTTTTCTACATCTGCTTAAGCTCTTGAGGTTATGACCTCAAGGGCAGCTGAATTTTCAGTGTTTGTTTTCCAAGCATGCTGATAATCATAAACAGCACAGTGAGTGACAATGAGGTCACATACACATACACGTCATACTACAGTTTTATTCTCTCTAGTAAATATGGAAATCTACATCAGTACAACTTTATTGAGGCTACGCAAATCATCTTAATTGGTGCAGGAGCTTTTAATGCATGTATATTTTCAGTCATTTTTAATGTATTTGCAGTTCTCTGCAGATGAAAAATTGAATAAAGTTCCTCAAGAACAGGTCAGGCCATTTATTTCAATTAGAAATAGTAATGAAATTCCAGTAAACTATTAAATGTCACTTAATCTGTATTCAAGATAAATAGAATACTTAATTTCTCTTGACATGTTCCATGACGAGGTACCATACTCGTCTTTGTATTGACTAAAGTGGTGCTCCTCTGCTTTCCATACCACAGTGACATTTAGTGACATTATTCCTGCTCGAACCGAGCATGGACATAATCTGGTTTGCAGCTAGCCCACCAAGGTAAGAAGTGTGTCTGCATGGGGGTGAAGGCTCCACTGCCTTTGTTCTGGCTGGCTCAGGTCAGTGCTGAGCTCCCCTTTGTTCATCTTAATGGGAAACTTGGCGTTTTGCTCATTTTGTTTTCCTTCTGCCATCGCAACCCCTACATTTCTACACATCAAAATAGCAATACTATTCCTACCTCAGGCATAACAGATTCCCTAACTAAAGGCAGAATTACAACAATCAATAAATATTTAAAAGTAGCTAGATGTTCTGGGATGACTCAGAGAAGTACCACAAGTTCTTCTTTGAAGCGCACTGCAGCCCATCACCTCCACAAGAAGTTCCTCAGATTCAAGAGACTTGTAAGGAGATCTGACACAGCAGGCTTGAAACTGAAACAGAAGGCTTGGAGTATTAAGGAACATTACCGACATGGAGAAAAAAACTGGACTCAGTAGAGATCTTCTCAGTTACAGTTATATTCCTTGGTTTACATTTGAAAAATATAAAAGATTCAATTTGAGGAAGTGAGGTCTTAGGTTCTAATTCTCCTGGAAATAATCAAGATGGCTTGCGATAATTCTCCATGTCTGAAGTCGCCCACACACATGGCTTGAATTCAAAGTCTGCACGTCTTTAAGAGATTTATATTAAGCTGCACTAAGTAGTTGTTACTCATTTCTTCTGAGTGCGATCAAGCTAAGTTAAACTAAAATTTACCTTGCCAATACATTTCTATCCCTCACACTCTGTGGTTTCCCCCTTCATCTGAGAAAACAATAACACTGAAAGGAGACAGCAAAAAGATGGTTTAACATCTCATCATCCACACCTAGTACTCATTTTTGGTCTTTTGACAAGCCTGCAGCTCAGGAAGCTAGCAAAAGGATATAAACAAGGCAGAGGATCAGCACTTCCAGTTCCCAGGGACATTTTCAAATAAAACTCCAAAATTGTCTGAGAACTACATAATTGAACATATTAAATATTCCTCAGGAAACAAGAAAAATATATACATACAAATACACACAGGCATGCTCCTCTTTGTAATGCTCCATTCATAGACATTGAAAGTCTGCATGAAAAGATGGCATGGTCCATGTAAGCCATGGAGGGAAGGAGAAGGCTGGTTAGGAGCTCAGCAGCAGAGATGCAAACAGATGTTCAATAGTTCAGTGTCTAGTGCCCTGCTCCACACCAGCCACATGACCATCTGTAGACAGGTGTGTCTTTTGATAAATATATACAAAAAACTTGGAATACACCTGAAGCTGATTCTTTAATCTTATGCGCAGAAGAGAATACATCCAGTTTCTTTTGACATGCAGAGGTCTGTACACTGCATATTCTATATAAAAACATAATACAGGTTGCTGAAATTACAGCCACAGTTTTCTAAAGGATCTTTTTTTTTTTTTTTTTTTTTTTTAGAGAAACAATTACAATACAGCTCTTTCCCAAATGAAAGAATACAGTATTTCATTTCTCGTGGTCTACACAACATCCAACGAATAAGGCACGGTGACGTGATCTTTTGGTATTCCCTTTAAGCCGTTTTTGAGATGGATTGCTACAGTGGGTGGCATTCACAAGAACACATGTTAAGCAACACACATTCAAATCTTGCCAGTTTTATGGTTTCTTACAACACGCTTCAATGTGAAGTGATTCACATGAAGGAGATGGAGAAAACTTTTCTATTACTGTAAAAAAATGATGTTATATGCATTTATCGTCCAAAATAAACATGTTGACACCACAAGCTGAAATAAAACGAGGAAATTAAGCTTAGTTCCTCTTTCTACCTCAAAATGTTGCATTTACATTTCAACCCATTAAAGCTGAGTGACACTTTCTGTGTAAGATGAGCTTGTCCTGACAGCTAACCCACATTACTATCAGACCCATCAAATTAAAACAAGGTGAGCTCAAAAAGAAATCAATGCCAAAGATTTTAATTTCCTTGATGTCACATGCTGGCATCTTAGGAATGTTATAATTCCTATAGAGAAGGTAGAAAAGAGAGAAGGTAATGAAGCGAGAAGGCAGAAAATTCCTTGGTAAGAAGGAATTGATGACTGTGAATACACACAATGCTGAAAGAGAGAAGTGAAACAGTTGTGAAGGTGGGAGATGCACTGCAGCAGCACTGATAAGCAAGAACTTTTATGGAATTTTGTTTTTATATAAGACATGTGATAGTAATTTCAGAACGACATCAGTCCAATGGCATATCGCTTTCAAGGAAAAAAAAATCTCTCTGAAATGACACAGTAGGTTTTGGAAGATGCTGTACTTAGACTTGATGTATATGTTCAGGGATGTCTTTGGCCACCACCCTATCGGATTTGGTACATTGTCTCTGATAGGTCTCTGATTGCCTCTTCTTGAAACATCTGTCATCGGTCCGACATTACAGGAAGAAGTGAACAAATAAATATCTCAAAGCAGTCAACTGTGTTGTACTTGGGAAGTGACTAGTGGTCCTCTATTAAAAACAGGAGTCCTGAAACTTATTATCCTCTTAGCCTTATCATGAGCACCTCCACATTGTTAACCAAGTTGAATTTCACCCATTATTCCCACATCCAGGTCCCCTGCTGATGATGGTAATTCTCAGTTTTAATTCATCACAACCATAACTAATTCTAGAGACCCAGACCTGCAGACTTCCCCATCACCTTGCTTACATATCTTCTGGAAGTTTTTCCAAGGCAGAAAGTGCCCACAATTTCAAGGTCAACTGACAACTGCTCAGGTTTCCTGAAAAACCATTATCGAAAATACGGGCAACCTGGGTCATCAAACAACTTTCTGAAGCACTTCATTCTCAACTCTGAAGCAAACATGCATTTTAATACCTTATTTTCTTTCACAAATCATTTTCCCCTCCATGGCACTGCCCATTTAATTCTATAGCTGTATTCAACCTGCATATCTTATTTGCAGCAGGAAATCTACAGAAAACTTCAGACAAAACAATTTCTACCTTCCGGACCACATTAACCTTATGCTTTAATCTTTCCAGAAGATAAGAATTAGGTGAATGTCGGGGTTTTATCAAACTGGAATACACTTTTCCGAGACCTGCACTTTTCCGGCCTTTCAGCAGAACGTGTGTCCTGAACACAGACCGACTCATGCCCGGGGCAGCTGACGCATGGTTTTGACATTCACTGCTCACTTCCATCCCCTAGTAAATAAACGCGGGCAACAGGAGCTGTTCCTCCAGCCACAAGGCTGCTTCCTTCGGGAGCCACTTCGCCAGCAGGACCTGACACTAGCCTGCTACCTGTAAGGGCAGGCGAGGGCAGCTATCACCCCCCAACACAATGGAAAAGTTGCAGAAGGCAAAATAAATAAATAAAGCAGAAAAAAAAAAAAAAAAAAAACACCCAAAGCATCTCGTAGGTGGTCCTGTCAATCCTTGCCTTCACACCCAAACTGGACCGGAGCCAAGGGCCCGGCCAAAACCCCGAAGAGCGGTCTTACCTTGTTGGAGTAGGGGGGCTTGCTGAGGTTGATGCCGTCGCGGACGAGCTTGTCGCGGATCATGATCTTCAGCTTGAGCCGGGGGTAAGCAACCAGCCCCCCCCGGCCGGGGCGGTGCCGGGGGGCCGCCAGCCCCGGCCCCGACGGGGGGCGGCCGGTGTCGGGGGGCGCAGGCGGCGGCTCCAGGGTGAAATAGAGCCCCGCCGCCGTCTCGGCCGCCTCCTTGAGCCGCCGCACGGCTTCGTGGATCCGGCGGCGGTGCTGGGGCACGGCCACGCCGATGGCATCCAGGTCCGGGTCCCCGATCTGCTTGCACACCTCCAGGTCGTCGTAGCCGTTGTCGACGAAGGACTCGGCGTACTGGGGGAGCTGCAGGGTCTTCAGCCACTCGTACACGATGTTGGTGCACATGCTGGCTCCGCGGGGACGGCGACCGCAACTTTCAGCACCGGAGCCAGCCTCCCCCCGGCCGGAGGAAACAGGGACACGGCCAGGAGCCGCGCCGCGAGTCGCGGGGCTCGGGAGCAAGGTCAAGAAATGAACACCCACCGGGGAAAAAAGAAAAAAAAAAAAAAAGAAGAAAAAAGCAAGCCACAAATCCCTAGAGCAGATCAGCGGGGCATCGACAGCGCTGCCGAGCGAAGCCCTCCCGCTTCTTCCTCCTCCTCTGCTGCTGCCACCAAGCGCCGCCGCCCGCTGCCACCGGAGAGGGGAGGCTCGGGCGAGAGCGAAGCCAAGTGCGAGGGTGCATCCCCTAAAATCCCCAGCCGCTGCCGCACAACATCCACCCACTTTCTCTGGAAGTAATTCGCCGGCGCTGTCCTTTTTTTTTTTTTTTTCCCTCTCCCCCCCCCCTTCCTTCCAGCGTTGGTTTCTGTTCCAGCTCCCGTCTCACCTTCCCGTGCTCTGTCGCATGATGAATCCGCTCCCTGCGTGGGGCCGGTCACGCCGGGCGAGCAGGATCCCGTTCCCTCGCCCAGCACAGCTCCCTTCTTTTCTTTTTTTATTACTTCATTTTTATTTTTACGTCCTTTCCCCTGTCACTGCCGGCAGCGGGTGCACACGGCTCCTTTCGGATTAGGATTAAAAAAAAAAAAAAAAAAAAAAAAAAGGGATAAGGAAGGATCCCGCTCACTTTCCCAAGTTACTTTCCCCGCTGCCCTTCATCCCTGCCCCGGGATGCCGGCATCAGGCGCCCGGCCGGCAGCGAGCCCCCCTCCTGTTCCCCCAGCCCCGGGCGGGCAGGCAGCCGGACACAACTTTTATCCCCTTTATCCCCCTTACCCTCTCACCCCCCTTATCCCCGTTATCCCCTGTTGTCCTCTGACCCCCCCCGGCCGCTGCCCCGTGCTGCTGGCGGTGCCGAGCGGGCGGCCGGGCTCCGCGCATCCCCCGGCGGCAGGGCCGGCCCCGGGGCTGCCGAGCCGCCCCCCGCAGGTCGCTGCCGCCTGCCCCGCTGCCTTGGCGGAGCCTCCCCGGCCCCCCCCGTCAGCGGGACCCCTCTGCGGAGCCCCCTCCCTGCCGGCTCCTCCTTCCCCCTACCCCTGGGGGCTTCGGGTGGCTCCTCCGGCTCCTCCCGGCGCGGCTTCTCCCCGCTCCTGCTCCTCCTCCTGTGCCGCCAGCCCCTGCCCCGCCGCCCTCACAACTTTACCCGCTGCCGGTGGTCGCGGGCTGACAGGCAGCCGCCGCCGGCCGCCCCCTCTGCACGGCACGGCACGGCTCGGCACGGCTCGGCACGGCTCGGGGCTAGGGCCAGGGGATGAGGCAGGGGCTGGGGATGGAGCTGGGGCAGCGGCAGGGGGTCTGCCCGCTCTCCGCACGCTCTCCCGCCGCCCCGTCCCCCTTGCGGGCTCGGCGCCGGCAGGACGGGCAGCGGCGGCTGGGCACCGCGTCCCGAGCGGGGCTGCTGGCGGGGACGAACCTCGCACCCCTCAGCCCCGTCCCCGCTACCCCCAGCCGGGGGCTGCCCGCTGCCGGCGGAGGCGCCTGAGGGCGGCCGCCGCTCTCCGGCCGCACCGCCGGGCTCGCGGCGCCCTCGCCAGGCCGCCGAGGGAAGCGCCACCGCCGGCTGCGGCCCCGCCGGGGCCAGGCGTCGCCCCGCCGCCCCGGGGGGACCCAAAGGGGCCGGGGGAGTCGCCTCGTCTCGGAGGGACCCGCGGCCGTGGCGCTACGGGGGGAGCGGGGCGGCGCCTGGAGCCCGCGGTCTCCTCACAGGAGGCTGTGGGCAGGGGGCATGGAGCTGGGGGCAGCCCGAATTAGGCTGCGGGGAGCTGCTGAGGGCACCCCTCGTGCCTCTTCCCTTTCATAACTCAGTTATTTTTAGTGGTAACAGGATTCCTGGGGGACCTCTGTAGCGGGTGGGCCCAGGTTTCTCCTGTGGACTTCGTAGCAATTCACCTCAGGATTGTTTAACACAGCAACTTTCTCAGCAAAAGCACTGTATTGCAGGGCGTATTTTAGAAGTTACATACTTACAAATGGTTATAATGCAGCCTCTGGGTACCGCTCACACATTCATACGCTAAAAGGGGAAAAAGAACAGCACTTTTTTCCTTTTAAAATCTCCTTCCACTCATCTTCTCATCCAGTATCTTTTTTTCTTTCCAGGCCACACAATATTTCAAACCCTCTCCTCAGCCCAGACACAGAGATTGCAGCAGAAATTATCTTCTTTTCACAGGCCTGGTGAACCACTGACAAGGCCGGAGAAATTAGCAAGGAGGTTCTGCGATTGGGAGCTGGAATTGATGGTGTCAGAGACAGATGGGGAAAACTGGCTGGTGCAGCCCCCATTCATCGGGCTTACTGACAGCACATACAGAATTATATCGGTTTCATCTGTGGATTTCAGAAGGGCCTGGGAGGGCTTTTAAGGTATTGCAAACATTGTGGTTCAGCTGTGGCTTGGTAAACCATGTGCCTCTCATCTGTAAAAGGGCAGGGTCCTGAGCTTCTCTCTGAACCTGTGCGTTGTTGCCTTGGGGCTGTGTTCAGCCTCAGGTTATAGAGCTATGAAACTGTCTCTGGTTTGGCATTGACCTTGATTTCACAAAAGGAGTTCACCTGGTAGCAGATACAGCAGAGTTTTAGGTGACATTGAAATAAAAAATAATAATAATAATAATAATAATAATAAAAAGTTATGTCCTTTAAAAAGACCATAAAAAAAACGATCGGAGGTCCATGGAGGAAAAGACCCATCCTCCTCACCTCAGCCCCTGGGAACACACCAGAGCAAGTCTTCATGAAGACTTGTGTAGAGGTTTGGTGGCTACTGAAAAGGGCATTCCTTGGGGTTGATTGTGGGGCTAGTACTGTACAGTATCTTTGCTCATGCCCTCAGTGGCAAGGTGGGCTGCATCCTCTGTGAGTTCCCAGATGACACCAGACTGGGAGGGGTAGGCAATAGCCTGGGATCCTAATTTGAGACTGAAGGAGGAAGGTCTCCAAGTGGAGGAGCAGGATATGGAGGCGTGTTTTGAGTGATAACAGCAGACTCAGTATGAAAACCTGTTACATGCAAAATGATTATTAAAAATTATTAAATGCAAAATTTGCTAATTCCTCAGATATCAAATTATAGTTTTGATCTAGCTGAAGCCTAAGAGCAGGCTTTCTGATTGTAAGGCTCCACTTGTCATTTGTATTGCATATGTAGAGCTACTAAATAAGATAGCAAGACATTAAACAATATTTCTTGCTGTATTTGCAGATTAATTTCAGTGGTGGAATAGAGATACTGTATTTCAGCTTACATTTAGCTTTTAGCTTATCTCTGCAGAGTACACTATTTATGCTCACATTATATACAGATACTAATTAAGTTGTTAATATATCACAAGATGGGAGAAGCTTTCCCTGAATACACAGGGTTTCCTGACATAAATTGGAAATAGGCTGTGCCTAAACAAAGAGCCAAAGCACAAGCAATTTGTAAGTGAAAGGCGCACAGGCTGACTAATAGTATGGGTGAGCTAAAACATGTACAGGTAAATCTGCCTTCAAGTTCCAGGATAAACAGCAGAAAGGAACTAGCACCACACATCCTGGCTTTCTTCATTAGGTATTGTACCCAGCTCTTCAGCATGCAAATACTCTTTCTCTTTTCTAGGCCCTGAAATGGTCTGTGGTCTCTGACCTTCCAATGGACCATGTGAGAAGGGATGAGCCTCCCAGGGAAAATCTGAAACACGTTGTTCTAGTAGAGATACACAGCAAGTATCTTCCTAACTGTATGTTATGTATAAATGTAATCACAGGTATATATGTAATCATGCAGGTGACAGACAAGTGAGAACAGGGCACTCCTCCTTGCTTCTCATACTTTGCCATTCAAATAAAGACCACTGCTTTCTGGGCAAAGTTAATCAAGCCACACTGCGACTGGAATTCATTAGAATTGTGTGGGCTGATGAAAGTTGACACAATGCATTTAACTTCTGTAGTGCTCCATGCGAATGGGTCATCTCCAACATTTCCAAAGTCAATCTCAACTTCGTTTTTCAATTTCAGCAGATAATAAAGAGAACACATATTACAAGTTGCACTGATCATACAGGATTGTAATGTTGCAGTCACTATCTACATAAACACATTATGGAGGGCAAGTCTGGAAATGTTTGCTACCAAGTTAGTAGAATTTTCCTTGTGAGCAGTTTGGTAGTGAAGGGTAAGGACCAAATTTTTTCTTTTCAGGTTAAGTTTGTAGCAGCTTTCAGCAAAATGGATAGAAGTTATTTCTAACTTGTATTCAGAAGAATCAAGTCCAGATGAGATCCGTGGCAGAAAAATACCATTCTTCCCTAGGATTTTTTTTTTCCAGCATCTTTTCAGGCACACTATGAGGAAAAAAAATGAGAGTCCTGGCAGGTTTCACCATGTCAGACTGTATTATTCATGTAACATGACATAAATGTGATACTTATTGCCAAAAAGGATACATCATAGCAATGGCAGGTTTGTTTAGCAAATGTAAAGGATATTTTAACCAGATCAGTTTAGGTATCCTTCAAACAGAGGGCACCCTGCATTCATTCAGGGCACCAATAAATGAAAAATATTTCATCCTTGAACTTCTGAAGTGTATGCTATTAAAATATATGCTTAGCTAATGGATTACATTGTCAGATAATGGTAGATTTTGCGAAGCTGTGGACACCCATTTTCTATACTGTGAGATGTTGTATAAAGTCATTTTGTGTGGAGTGAGATAAATCAGATTGTAGCTGAATGCTAACTTGCACCTAGATAAAAATATACTCAGGAATCTTTAAAGGTTGTTTTTGTTTGTTTATTTGTTGGTTTGTTTCCTACCTTTACCATTACTGACTCATTTTTGACACATTAAGGAAGCATTGCAGGCCTTTGCTCTGGATAGCTGAGTACTTACTGTTTTGAACCACACTGATATATCTGATGTTTGAAACAAAGCTAGACACAAACACAAATATTCTGAAGGATAATCACCTTGTGGATGAATTGGAGGAAGAGTCTGAAAATAATAAAATTCAATTAAGGTATTTGTGAAGCTCAGCTAGAAAAGGAAATTCAAATTCACATACAGCATGAGGGTATAGCACATGATTATATTGCTATAAATAACGTACTGAGTGCAAGCTAATACTTCTGTACTTTTCTAAAACACAGAAGCAAATTCTCAAATACTTTTCTAAGGTTTCCACCAGGGCAGAAGGTGAATAATTCACTAAAATGAATGTAACTGCTCATACACAAAGGTAAATATTTGCAGAATTAGGCTATTAGTTAAGGTAAACAGAGCTCTTTATACTTCCTTGTAAAATGTTGCAAATATGTGACCATACCTGGAGTACATTGGCAAAAAGTCCTGAGGAATTTAATGGTGATGAGACAAAGCTTGAAAATACTCTCTTATCTAAAGGTGAGTGTGAAGTGAAGAATATATAGATACAAAACTCAGCATCTAAAGGAAGATTAGCTCATGTAAACTCTGCAAATAAATAAACTTATGTATAAAGGTTAGAAATTCAGAAATTAGTACACATTATGTCAGCCCTCATGAACTGTACTAATGAATAGTACTGGCTGTTAAGTATTCTGGTGGTTGAATTTTCCTCATTAAAAAAAAAAAAAAAAAAAGAGGACCACTACTTTAAGTACCCTTTCACAGAAGAATGGAAAATTTAGATTGGAAACGACACCTGAAGGTCATCCAGTCCCACACCCTGCTGAGAGCAAAGTGAGCTTCAGAGCCAGATCAGGTTGCAGGTGGGTTTGCCCAGCTGACTTCTGAAAATCTGCAAGGATGGAAATTCCCCATCGTCTCTGGGCAACCTGTTCCAGCTTACTTCCTCTTTTACCAGGAAGAACATTTGCCTCCTGTTTAGTGAAAGCAACTGTGCCCTTTGTCTCATTTCCTTTTGCTGGGCACTTTTAAGAAAGGTTTGGCTTTATCTTCTGTATAGATTTCCCGTTAGGTTGTCAAAAGCTGCAGATTGGTTTCCTTTGCTTTCTCATCTCTAGGCTAAACAAGCCTTTACCCTCTCCTCATATTTTGTCAGTAGACAAAAATTTGAAAAGATAATATTTTTGAGGAATGAAGATGTATTTAAGCAAAAGCTCTATCACAGAAAAGAGAAACAGAAAAAGAAGACTGACGAAAACATGGCAATACGGAATTTCATATGAAATCTAAATGTAAAAAGAGTATTGTTTACAAAATGAAATGTATCAATGGTTTATAAAAACAAAGCAATGCTTTAATTTTAAAGGAAACTTTAAATATACAAAAACAACCTTCAGTCCCAAATATACTCATGATATTCATATTTATAATAATATAATGAGTCTATCTAAAGGGGAAAATAAAAGGACCTAGCTGATGAAGCATCTCTTTTTTTTTTTTTTTGTAGTCATGAAATTAAATTTTTTTTGGATTTGAAATCACATTTGAAACAGAGTAGCTACTTTATTTACTGTGGTACTCTTGCTTCCTTTCCCATAAAAATTTACAGGCACTAATTTAAGATCAGGACTATGATAACTAGATCACTTTCTGAATGTAACAGAGAAGCAAATTTAATAGAAATGGGAATAAATATCTACATCAAGGCTGTTGTTTTCCTCAGACCAAGTTCTGTAACCAGAATTCAGTCTAAACATTTAGCTTCTTTTTCCTCAGTAGCAGAATGAGAAGGTGTAAGAGCTAAACTTCTCCCACAGAGCAGCCCATTCTCTGTTAACCAGTAGACTCCTAACTTTTTATTTTATTTTATTTTATTTTATTTTATTTTATTTTATTTTATTTTATTTTATTTTATTTTATTTTATTTTATTTTATTTTTTGTATTCCACTTCCAGTGAAGAGCTAAAACCAGTCTGCACAAGTACTAGCTTCTTGGCCTTCCATGGCAAAACCTCTAAAACAAAAGAATACAAAAACACTTTGTCCTTAGAAATATATTGTGACTGCTGTTTCACTCACTGCTGGTGGACACCTGTTTTCACAATGCAATAGTTTCCTACAAGAATTCAGAACGGGCTTGTCTTTACAAACTTTAAACAGTGACCAGTATTGGCTCTGAGCCAGAAGGCAATGCTGATGTGGTGTGCACACAGGAATTTTACATTTACCCAAAATGTTTTATTTCACGCAGAACGGTATTTAAATGACCTACTTATAGCAGGCAAATGTAAAAAGAAATCCTATATTATTATTAATAGTAGTGTTCCTGGTACTACTTATGTTGTGGCAGTCCCTGGAAATACCAGCTGAACATCAGCACAGTGGGTAGAAACTTAATTAATATAAACACCCACATAACTTACAGTCTAGCACTTCCACATGACACTGCCTTGGAATCATAACGAACAAAAAGCCGAGAGCTTTGGTTTCTTGGGCGTTTACTGTGAGCTTCTGTCACCTTTTTTTCTACAAATGTCCACATACTCCTCTTCATCAAGAAGAGCTCCTTTATCACATGCTTGCACAAACCATGAAACAACAGTCTTTATGCAGCTTTGAAGTTTGTTATTGCTGTTGTTGTTGTTGTTTTTTCCAACGAGAAATTGAATTTAGAGCATACAGCTACTGCCTAATAAAATTGAACTCACTTACAGTCAGCATAGTCATATGTCTTACACAAAGACATTGTAAAAACCTGCAAACATCAGGCAGGCACCACATTTCCAGGACACAAAAGCATTTTGTGGAGAAAAAAATGATTTAGTAAAATGGGGGAAAATGGATCCATCATTTCTAACTAGCCTGTGCAGCTTGTCCTAAAAATTGTGGCACTAATTACCAGCTGTAATTACTGTGGGGCAGGAAGTGTCTGTCGGGGACAAGGGAAATGATCGACCCTTCAGAAATTATCCTCTTGGTTCCAGAAGATTCCTCCAATGTCCTAAGACCACAATGCAATATTTTGACCCCAGGGGACATTAGGGAAAACACCCTGCTTTTTGTTCAGCTGAGGTTTCCCTGTCATCTGGGAGCAGAGTCACCCATTCGTTTTACAGAGCAATCAGAAAAGCTGCCAACTGACAGTCAGCTCTTAGTTTCTCTCATGTTTGCTTTTACTCTGCCTCTCTTCAGAGGCATGCAGGTGAAATCCCAGATTTATAATGTATTTAGAGGGAGATAGATAAAAAATGATGAGACTTTTAAAATTTCTCAAAGCCACAGCTCTCTAAGTACATAAACATTAGAAGTGTGTTCTTAAACTCTCTTCTCTTATATGCACAGCCAATAATAGACTGGTTATTTTCATTACCCGCTGGCATATGCTCAGTTCCTTTGACCATGTGCTCTTTCTCTGACTGCTCCATTCATCCATCCTTCCTCCATGTCTATTATCCCTACCAATTTCCTGCAGCTCTGTCTGCCTCATGGACTGTGTTTTCCATCATCTCCCATTTCCACAATTCCTCCTCTTTCCTTCATGACTTCTGTGCTGAATGGCTTTTTTGTTAACACTCTCCACTTTCTGTTATTTTCTCCTTTTCTCACCACGTCCAGATCTGATTCCTGCCCCCCTCCAACAGAAATAGCCCAGTTGGAAAATTCCCTTGCAATGTTTGCCTTGTTCTTATACTGACTTTTTGCTTAGGCTCTTGCTACCTAGACAGTATATCGAACTCAAGGGACTTCTCATCTGATTCAGTTTGGCCATTGCTATGTGTGATCTTACTGAAGGGTGAAAGAACAGTCCCAGCTTTCCCTTTTTTTCTCTTGAGCTCAGCTGCTATAGACAGCATAAACACACAGAGCTTTCTGAACAGCACTTGAGATGCAGGACATAAAAGCTGGAGCCTTGTGAGGTAGAAATCATCAAGAGTAAAGCAGAGCGTACTTATTCTGTTTCTTGAGGCTCATCCAAAGTAAAGCGCTTCTTTGTAGGGAGAAGGCAAGATTGTTATCCAGGTGGCTATCAGGTAAAAACCCCTGGAGCCAAGCAGTGCTGCAGGGTAACAGTCATGATTTTTCCTCTTACAGGCCTATTCCCAGCACATCAGCAGGACCAGTAGGCACCAGAACACATGAGGAAAAGGAGGAGGAGGGGGAGAAGGAGAAGGAAGGAAAAGAGGAGGAGGAAGAATAAGGAGAAGGAAGTGGAGGAGAAAGAGGAAGTGGAAGAACTGGCTGTGTGAAAGGGTATAGCATGGCCCAAGTAATTAGACACTCTGAGGTGGCTAAGGATTTAGATCCTGGCTTTGAACTGTGGGGTCTTGATAGTGCTGATTCTGAAGAGTCTCCATCAGGAGATTAGAAAGCTCTTGCTGTGGCAGTTCAAAACTAAGATGGTAAAAATTGTTTGGATTTATGCAAAAGCTCCTCTCCAAATAATCAATGTTTGAAAGAATCAAATATTTCCCTGAATTCCCCTCAGACGCTCCCATTCTGGATGAGTAATGAGAAATTAATCATCCTGTCAGAATAAACGCCGTGAGACCTTTTAGTCATGCTCGCCCCTTCCTCTGTAATAGATTTTTGTCAGTCATCCAACTAGGTCTCCCAGAAGGCAGTGCCGCATCCCAGCTCACGCCTTTTATGTGGCCTCTTTTGCAGCTGGGGCCTGTTTCTGGCCCTGTGGTGTGTCGGGAGTCGATCAGGCATCACAGGAGCCCGGCCCATCACGCCCACCTTACCTCTGCCGACTGTCGCCCCGCAGCACCTCGCTGTCGCTTCCTTATTTCAGGTGGGTCCCGGTCTTCCTGCAGCTGGTACCCTGCATCTCTCTGACACAGGCGGTCGGGGAGGGTGCGTCTGTGGGTTTTTAACTGCTTGGTTGTAAAAACACAAGCCTAGCAGAATATTACAAGATCAGGGAATTAAAAAACAAACGGTTTTTTGAATTCATTTACACCATGCATATTTCTGATAAAGTGGATCTAACAGTCTAATTAAAAATAAATAGAAGAGAGAGGAAGAAGCAATATGTGCTTACCATCTGAGCAATTTTTCCTTGTTAATAAAGAATCATGCCAGCTGAAAGAACCCTGAGATTTTCCAAAGATACACAATCAGGATGAAGGGTTTTATCTCCAGAGAACACATCCAGTGTTATATCTCTGATGTATTATATTTTAGTGCCTTTTTCTACAAATGGTATCTCAACAGATTTTTTTTTTTAATCTATGCATTTTTGAGTTGTCATTTCTCTATATCATGCATGCAGTACCCGCACACTTATAAACGCTTTCACTTGAGTGAATTCTCATCCATCTTTCATTATCAGCTTATTTTGAAGTGAATTTGGGAAGACTCCTGAGGGGTTGTAGAGACATATGCAGATCTACCAGTTAACCTCTGCACCTCTGGTGGGAGAAGATGGAAGAAAGAAGACTTATAAAGCAAACAACTTTCAAAGATCAAAAATACCACGTGTGTAGATTTCTGCTGTTTGTTAACCTTGGAAGTGTCGGTAGAGAGACAGAAGAAATGTTTTCTTCCCTTCCAGTCTTCTATAAGCTTTCATATCACACCCACTTCAGTGGAACAGGCAAAGCAGGAGTGGGCTGTTATCTATTTGAAAGGGGCTGGCTATCTGAGATGATCCAAGCTGTGACACAAACTCCAGTGCTGAGACCTATTTCAGAAATGGCCTCACTGACAACTCCTTGGCATTTGTCAACATCCTCACTCTTATCATTATGTCAAGTCAGAAGATGCATTTTTGAGTATGGCTCTGCCTTTTAAGCATCAGAAAAAGGCTATCTCAGCTGGGTGAACCACGGACATTTCTGAGCTCCCAGGTGTCTAAGTCGAGGTGCATTCTTCAACTGTGTCATAACCTCTTACTAAAGTAAGTTTTCAGGGTCTATGTAGTTACCTCTGCATTGACTCATAACATAAGAGTAAGGGTCACACAGACTGTCAGACCCGTGTTGCTCACATCAGTGAAGACCTCGATTTGAATGGCTGAGAGACCCGGATATTGAAGCGTGCCACAAAGTACACCCATCTTTCCATCTAACTGCGGCCTTTGGGTTTCAGTCTTGCTAATGATTTGAGACAGGTTAAATCGTGTCAGCATGAAGTTCAAGACTCTAATTTGAAAGGAAGATCCAGGGCTTGATCTAAATCTAACATCAATAAAATAATGAAGTATTAACTTAATTTGGATTAGTCAAATATTAGGGCAATTCCTGTTTCATTCAGGACCAATTAAATACTCATATGGAAGAGTAATATATCTTTATCTCTGACCAGTCTTATCCTCATAAAATCAGCATTGGTTCAGACTGGTCAGATAAAGTGCAGAATTATTCTTCAGGGATGTGCTGTAATGATTTATTCCCTCTCTTCAGAGAATATAAAAAGCTACCTCTTTCTAGTGATTTCAGTCAGTAAATTGATGAGGCAATCTGTAGTTTACCTTTCCATTGGCAGGTATATAAGCTACAACCCCAGATGCTCCCTGTCTCTCTATAATAAAATCCCACCTTTCTTATGGCAGCAAAAATCAAACCAAAAAAGCCTGCATCAATTCCAACACGTGCAAAATGTTCCAACTCCAGTGCAGGGCTTGTGGGGTTACAAGCTTTTACCAAAACTCCATCTCACCCAAATGGGTTCTTTTATTTTGAGAAGAAGGCGCTGTCTTCTATGGATGCTTTTAATCAGAGCTTTAAATTCCTAAGTTCTCTGTTTGATAGATGTTTTCTACCCTGCACACTGCTATGCTGAACTATGCACTGCATGTCTACTGTAAGAGTAGATCCCAGGAAATGACACTTCGTTGAAGTTAAGTTAGATTGATGCCAAAGATCAATTTTTGTGAACTGGGTAAGGAACACAAAATGGGGGCACTATTAACGATATGAAAGAAAGCTATACATCTCTGTGGTCTGCCTAGAAATTCAACCTTAACAGACATGAATGTAATTTTTAATGAATAATGAAATTAATTAATATTTTTGATTAAAATTTAAGCGTGCTTTGTACAACACAGGTGCATAAAGCTTGGCTATGTTAGAAGCCCTCACTGAGCCTCTAGAACTGACCAAATTCAAACTCCAGCTTAGTCCTAATTGCAGAGTAAAGCATCGAACACTGTAGATGCCAAGCTGAAGAAGTTAGGGGGTTCAGAGCTCTGAAGAGTAATGACGGAATGCCACGTGGTCTTCACTTTGCCCCTGCCCAAAGTACAAATAGAAAACAGTGTCTGTTTCACTGGAAACCAAAGATGTTTAAGGCTGCTCTTTTAATATTGGCTGGTCTGACCTACACTCTAACATTCTCAGCAGCTCCCCTGAGATGTAACACTGCTAAAACCTTGCAGCAGTTATGAGTGAAACACCTGTTTTTCTAAAGTGTTAATTCTGACTGTTGCTTAAAAACACATTTATCTGTTCAAATACCACAACTGCTTCTAAGATATATAGATAGATTGAATTTTGGTATCCTATTGCTATATTCATTAGAAAGACTTAGATATTATTAGATTAACAACTGTTTCTACACAGCATTGATTCCCATTTAAATGCCAGAATAAGCACCCCGAGATCCAAAAAATCTGCAGGAGTGATGCTCTGTGGCCGCTTGATCCTGCTCATTGCAGTGGCAGGCTGTGTGGAGCCCGAGGCTTTTCCCTATTTGGCTCCGACCCCTCAACTGAGGTGCTCAGTATCAGCACAGGGCTTCAGTTGCCTTCCCCCCTTTGGCTCTGACCCCTCAGAGCCTTTCCTGAGAAAGAAATAAGCATTACTGCTCCCCTGCCTTCCCACTAATGCAAACAGCCCAGGAGCCCTCTGAGTAGCAAGGACTTGTCACGCCATCATTCATCAATAGTGAAATGGAAATCTTGATTGCCATTAAAGAACCTTTTTTATATTCTTGCGAGGCTGTAACAAGCATTTCAACTGTTCATTTGCGTTAACATTGCAAGATAGGGTGTAACCTGGAGACTAACTAATTAAATGCTCTTTGATTTTGAGTGAAGTGTTTGCTACAGTTTAGACAACAGAGTCTAATTAGCGCTGGATGTTTAATGGAACTAAAGACCCATGAAAAGCAAAAGGTGCTGAAATAAAAAGTCAGTGAGAGAGATGTGAAGATAAATGAGAGCAAAATAAGGAAAGTAAAATAACCCTTTGCTATATTAGAAATACCATTCCCTCAAACAAACCTATATTATGAGAAATTGATAAAATCTCACCAACTCAAATGTCCATCTGCTGAAGATAATATAATGGAAAGCTATCCAAAACACATTATGCCAGCAAGCAACATATTAAGGTATTTCTCACTATCTCAGGACATTTCATTTCTTCCAGGCAACAAATTCACCCCAGTACTTTTACAAAGGAATAAAAACTCAGTATGTATTGCTTTGTGCTTTATGATTCACAGCATCTCAGCAGGAAATCGAATGTTTGCCTTAGCAGCACCTTTTTCTGTCAGTAAATGCAGCCAATTTATGGTTTTCCTTGGCTGAGAAAAATGTGTATGCAACTTTCTACCCATATGCAGTTAAGTCCGTAAAGTTCAAAAAAAAAAAAAATTCTCAACAGATGAGTCTACAGTGTAGCTTTAAAACAATAAACTTTTATTCAATGCATGTGTCCTCTCTAAGAGGGGATTAAGCTGAAAGGCCTGGGAATAGCAAAATCGAGATTGCATCCCCAGCTCTGCCACTAATTCCTTGGTACTATCTTCAGCTGAAGACCTGGGAGCAAGATGTGCCAAATCAGCACTAAAAGCCATGGCCAATTTAATTTTTCAGCACCTCAGGTTCCTAGGCACCACAGATATAGCACTCATAACATTTTTTTTTTTTCAGTGGGGAGTTAGTTTTTAGTTTTAATTTTTGTTTTGTTTTGCTTTGGTGTGTTCTTCTGAAAAAAAAATCAACAATGAAGTCAGGAAGCTGGTAATACATCACATATTTACATAATCACTACTGGTCCCTAAATAAGAGTGATTAAAAAAAAAAAAAGCACGCAGGGTAATTGCAGTACAAACACAGATGCCTTGATCCCGCAGCAGCAGCATGCCAATAAGTGTGGAATCCCCCAACTGCTTTCTAAGAAATAACATTTGTGCAATGATGTGCAGCATCCCTATCTGGTGGCGTGTCATTCCCCATGGTTTACCTTCTCCTCAAGGCAGAGAAAAAAAAAAAAAAAAAAAAAGGACAAGACATCAACCAGGGCTGCACTTCTGTACACGGGGAGGCATGCCCTTTGGACAAGGCCCCAGAGAATTACAGCCAGGGTGGCCGGGCAGGACGGGCTCACAGCCGCATGAATGAGTTGCTCCAGTTGCTGAGGGACTTGCAGGGGAGTTTCAGAGCTTGACCTCACACAAGCTTGTATGAGCCAACCCCAGTGTGTCATGGCCCAGGCCCCAACCCCAATGGACTATGACCAGAACATAGCAGAAGTCTCCATGCCAACATAGGGTCAGTATGTTCTGCTGCACTGTGGCTGTGTTTTTCTTCATGGGCTGCAGGTAGGCTGCCTTTTTGAGTTTGGATTGGCATCTCACGCTGTTAGTGTGAAAGCCAACACTGAGCAGTTGCTGAGCTGCCTTCTTAGATTGCTGCTTGAAGTAAAGTCCGAGTACGACAGCTGCAAACTAGAGTCTTAAAGTCACCAAACCCCTGTGTCCTTTGGCCAGTGGTACAAAGAATGACTAGCTGCTTCACAGCCCACCACAGGCAACTTTTACAGGACGACTTCCAACTATGTCATATGGAGATTTGTGCTTGGCTTATGAGGGAAAGAGGCCACAGAAGTTGCCGAGATATTTTTGGAAGATTGTGTCAGTCTTAGAAAGCCAGTCTTGTTTACATCTGCACTTTGTCTACAGACCCACTTTTTTTTTGCCAAAAGGAGCCATTAGTTCAGCCCACTTCATAGCCAGGGCATGAACTAACAGTTTACAGTTTGGACATCTGCAGGGAAATGAAACAATTATTAGATCACATATGGGACATTGGTGCTACAGAGAAGCTTGGCATGCATAGGGCGTGCTTACATTTATGTTACAGTTTGGACTGGGATTTCACAGTCTGAAGCATGCCTCACAATTTTTTCAGCTTACAGTTTTGATAAACTTGGTAGAGTTCAGTTCTCTTCAGTTCAGTTTAGTAGAGTTCAGTTCTCTATTCTCGGCGAAGTCTTGGCAAAGTCAGGAAGGGGACCAGTAAAACCGCTGTATTGGACTTCCAGAGGGCTGACTTTGATCTGTTCAGGACACTGGTTGGCAGAGTCCCTTGGGAGGTGGTTCTGAAGGGCAGAGGAGTCCAGGAAGGCTGGGCACTCCTCAAGAAGGAAATCTTAGTGGCTCAGGAGCGGTCTGTCCCCACGTGCCCAAAGATGAGCCAGCGCAGAAGAAGACTGGCCTGGCTGAACAGAGAGTTTTGGCTCGAGCTTAGGAGAAAAAAGAGGGTTTATAATCTTTGGAAAAGAGGGCGGGCCACTCAGAAGGACTATAAGGATGTTGCGAGGCTGTGCAGGGACATAATTAGAAAGGCCAAAGCTCATCTGGAGCTCAATCTGGCTACAGCCGTTAAAGATAAAAAACGTTTTTACAAATACATCATCACAAAAAGGAGGACTAAGGGGAATCTCCATCCTTTACTGGAAGCGAGGGGAAACTTAGTTACAAAAGATGAGGAAAAGGCTGAGGTGCTTAATGCCGCCTTTGCCTCAGTCTTTAGCGACAAAACCGGTTGTTCTCTGGATACCCAGTGCCCTGAGCTGGTGGAAGGGGATGGGGAGCAGGATGTGGCCCTCACTATCCACGAGGAAATGGTTGGTGACCTGCTACAGCACTTGGATGTACGCAAGTTGATGGGGCTGGATGGGATCTACCCGAGGGTACTGAGAGAGCTGGTGGAGGAGCTGGCCAAGCCACTTTCCATCATTTATCGGTAGTCCTGGCTATCAGGGGAGGTCCCAGTCAACCGGTGGCTAGCAAACATCTAGCCCATCTACAAGAAGGGCCGGAGGGCAGACCCGGGGAACTATAGGCCTGTTAGTTTGACCTCAGTGCCAGGAAAGCTCATGGAGCAGATTATCTTGAGTGTCATCACGCAGCACTTGCAGGGCAAGCAGGCGATCAGGCCCAGTCAGCATGGGTTTATGAAAGGCAGGTCCTGCTTGACTAACCTGTTCTCCTTCTATGACAAAGTGACACGCTTAATGGATGAGGGAAAGGCTGTGGATGTGGTCTACCTTGACTTCAGTAAGGCTTTTGATACTGTTTCCCACAACATTCTCCTCAAGAAACTGGCTGCTCGTGGCTTGGACTGGTATACGCTTCGTTGGGTTAAAAACTGGCTGGATAGCCGGGCCCAAAAAGTTGTGGTGAATGGAGTCAAATCCAGTTGGAGGCCGGTCACTAGTGGAGTCCCCCAGGGCTCAGTACGGGGTGGGCCAGTCCTCTTTAATATCTTTATCGATGATCTGGATGAGGGGATCGAGTGCACCCTCAGTAAGTTTGCAGATGACACCAAGTTAGGTGCATGTGTCGATCTGCTCGAGGGTAGGAAGGCTCTGCAGGAGGATCTGGATAGGCTGGACCGGTGGGCTGAGGTCAACTGCATGAAGTTCAACAAGGCCAAGTGCCGGGTCCTGCACCTGGGGCGCAACAACCCCAAGCAGCGCTACAGGCTGGGAGATGAGTGGTTGGAAAGTTGCCTGGCAGAGAAGGACCTGGAAGTATTGGTTGATAGTTGGCTGAATATGAGCCAGCAGTGTGCTCAGGTGGCCAAGAAGGCCAACAGCATCCTGGCTTGCATAAGAAGCAGTGTGGCCAGCAGGTCTAGGGAAGTGATTGTCCCCCTGTACTCGGCTCTGGTGAGGCCGCACCTCGAGTACTGTGTTCAGTTTTGGGCCCCTCGCTATAAGGACGTGGAGGTGCTCGAGAGAGTCCAGAGAAGGGCAACGAAGCTGGTGAGGGGACTGGAGAACAAGTCTTATGAGGAGCGGCTGAGGGAGCTGGGATTGTTCAGCCTGGAAAAGAGAAGGCTCAGGGGTGACCTTATCACGCTCTACAGGTACCTTAAAGGAGGCTGTAGAGAGGTGGGGGTTGGTCTATTCTCCCACGTGCCTGGTGACAGGACGAGGGGGAATGGGCTAAAGTTGCACCAGGGGAGGTTTAGGTTGGATGTTAGGAAGAACTTCTTTTCTGAAAGGGTTGTTAGGCATTGGAATGGGCTGCCCAGGGAGGTGGTTGAGTCACCATCCCTGGAAGTCTTTAAGAGACGTTTAGATGTCGAACTTAGTGATATGGTTTAGTGGAGGACTTGTTAGTGTTATCTCAGAGGTTGGACTCGGTGATCTTGGAGGTCTCTTCCAACCTAGATGATTCTGTGATTCTGTAATGTGGCAGAAAATACTTGGTGGACATCACAACACACCCTTAGAGCGAAGGAACTGGTTTCCTCCTGGTCAAAGCTAAACCAAAATACATGCTCCAGGAACACACATAATGTGTTTCATCTGCTTACTGGGGTCCAGCCCAGGGGGCCAGAACAGTCCTAGTCCAAAGTAACCCTCCCGACTTGGTTATGGTCAGAAGAACAGCTCTTTACCATAAAGTGTTTCTGTCTACAGACATCTTTCTACCAGGCAATACTGTTCTCTAATGCAGCTGTAGCCACAGTGGTCTGTCTCTAGGACAATATTTTCATCTCTACTTGGCAGGCTTGGAGCTACTGCCATCTCAGAGGAAAGAGAACTGATTCAGCAGCTAGAGCAGCAGGGTTTTATACAGATCAGCACAGCACACAAGGTGGCACCATATGTTCCTGCCCTTCAGCATCTTACAAATATCAATTAATTCCAGCAGGCACCAACACAGAAGCAGGTAGTAATTAGAGATTTGGAGAAAGGGATGGCATTAGCAGTCTAAATATTGGGGGAAATTCATGCTACGCTTAGATGTACGTGAAGGAGGACAAACTGAAGGTCATTTGCATATTTCCATAAAAAAAGCTGTGATAGCAGTCAGCCCCCCCCCTTCCCTCCAACACGCTAAGCTAGAGCTTGCTTGGTCAGAGCTAAATCCCGGGAGATTTGGAAAAGAAGCTCATATTCAGTGCAATGAAGAACAGGAACTCAATGAAGACTCTCACGTGAGGGGATAAAATGAATGAAACATTGAGCTACAAGGAAGATACCTTCCCTCAGGAGTATTGTGAATGTCACAGAGCAGCTTCTTGGTGCTACTGAAATATAGCTAACACATTAACAAACAATAATTTCTCCAAAAGTGCAAATTTATATAATTTTAATTATTTGGGGTATTATATCACTCATTGTAATTACACTAAATTTTAACTTGGATTTACTGCCTTGTATTTAATGTATTCATTCACCGTAGCTGTGAAATTTAAGTGATCAAAGGGAAGAAAGATAAGATTTTAGGCCTGTCTTAGTGTTCTTATGTTATCTAAATAATGACAAAAAGCAAAGCTGTATCTTATTTTCTTTCTTTCAGGGAAAATTTGTTATATTTTCAAGTAAAGTTTCCTGATTTTCTTAAAGGCTTTGAAGTACAGTGACTTGATGACAGGACTCTGCTGCCAGCAGAGAGTGGAAGATGCAGCTACAGCCACTGTCTAAGTGAGTCTTAACCAGTGGGTGGAGACACTGTAAGGCCAAAGCACAGCTTTACAAAGTTGGGTAACCAAGCTCTTTCAAAGATCCCAGGCCAGAGAATTAGAGTAGCATCAACAATGACATCCTTTCAAATTTGTGCATTTGATTTTTAAAGCAAAACAAAACAAAAAAACAACCTCCACACATGTAAATGCAAGTCCGTAATTTGAAAGGCAAGAGGAAGAAGGATCTGAGTGCCTAAAGTCATAGAGGACTGATTTTGGTAACAGTAACCACATCTTATCAAAATTATTGTCTCTGAAGAACTTCCACCCTGTCACTTGCAATCTGTCAGACCACTTCTATTGAAACATACATTGGCAAACATAATTACTTACACAGAAAAAAATAGAGCAAGAAATAATTACTGAATTTCCAGGTCTATTTGCACAGAACTTAGTGGTTTTCTTTTTCTCCAGTGCCAGTGCCAATGAAGTCTCTAGAGACAGACAATACAAGTATTTCATTTGGAGCAGAGGAAAGTCATGCCACTGGTGGTATGTCCTTCTCCATCAGCTATCCTTTGTTTCCTGAGGTGGGTTAATATAGTCCTTTGTTTTTCTGTTTTCCTGTAGAATCTTTGTTGATGCTAGAGGGGAAATGTTGAAGAGCAAGTCCAAGCTGAGAAGATGAGAAATACTGAAAACTTAACTCCAAGGCTGGTTTTCATGAAAGATTAAATAGAAACAACTGGAACAACGAGACTACTGCTAGGTCTGCAACTCATCTGCTATTCACATGGATTAGTGCTGAGAATGAAGAAATTAAATGGATGAACCTCAGAAATGCAGACAGGACCCTGGAATGCTGCTCATATAATTAGTTCAAATGAAATTTGAGTTAATATCTGGTGCTGTGCGTTGTTTCTGAAGTCACAGCTGTTGCTTTATGAGGAGGGAAGGGAGACTTCGGTGTTGTTATTTGTGCTTAACTTGCTGCATTAATATCAGATTTCTGAAATTGAATCCCAGCCCCAAAGCATGGCCTTTTCACTGTCAATCAATTCGTATTGTTTTGAAGACTGGGAATGGTACAAGGTCACCAAATCTCAGAAGGCTTAGAAAAAAAGCCATTTAAGAACTTAAGCGAGAGAAAACACTGAGGTTTAGGAGGCAAACTTTTGCACCAAGAATGACATTCCCAAAAAGCACACCACCTCCTAATCCTAAAAAATTGAAAGGCACATGAGACTTGGCTTCAGGATAGTTTAGTGGTTAGACAAAAATGGAGGCAAACTATCAAAACAGACAGTCACCATAACCAAAATGGATTACAGTTTCTGTTTTTTGTTGTTGGTGGTGGTGGTGGTGGTGGTTGTTATTTGGTGTTTTTCTTTTTTGGCCTTTCTCAATCCAGTGGCTCCCTGAAGACTTCTTTACACCTCAAAACATCTAATTGAAAGGCAGGTCAGGCCTTAATGTGGCTCACTGTTGCCAACAGCAGTTTTGCTATTCACTCTAGAAATCCAGGACTGACTTTCTTCCTTCTAAGACCTTTCCTTTGATACAAAGAAAAAAATAATCCCTGCACTAAGATTTGTTGGTCTTTTGAAAGAGAAGATAATGTTCAGCATTTTACTGACCCTAGCCCTACAGTCCAGAAGAAAAATGAATAGTCACAGAATGTCCAGAGACCATTTCCCCTTCAGGAGACCATTTTATTCATGATCTAGTCAAGAAAAAGGTCTGAAACCTTCAGGTAAGATTAAGTAAATTAGGCTTATAGGTAGCTCTGTGCCCCGCACAAGATGAGTCTAGAAGAGAGTAATGGATGCAAACCAATACAAATGCTTACAGTCACACATTTTGGCATTCTGTGTTTTGTCTTCGGTGAAGACACTGGAGGCTCATGAACTGTGAGAAGGCTCTTAAGCAATGAATGCCAAAGAATTCATTTATGTGGATATTCTGCTCCCAGGAGGGTGAAATTCAATAGCAGAAAGTAAACGTTTTATACTCTTTTCTTCCTGAAAAGACTCATCATTTGTGATAGAAACTTATAAGTGTTTAATCCTAATTAAGACATGACTATCATATTTGGTCAACATGTGAAACGGAAAGAAATGGCGTTAGTGGATTACTTGTCCATCAAAATTCTTAAGGTACTCTTCAGCCTTCATAAGAGTCTCATGGGAGTGTTTGCTAGAAAGGAGAGAGATGCCCCTCTGACCTGACTGACAGCTGGAAAGGCGGCAGCAATTTTCCTGTTGAATTCAGACTGCTGCATGATAAACACTGTTTTAAAGTGAAAGCTTGAAATACGAATGTGGATCCTTTGCATCAAATTTGTGCTGACTAAAGAAAATGTGCTAGGCAACACAGGTTATCAAAACCATGCTGCCCCAGTCCTGCTGGTGTTTGCAATTCTATATGTAACAACAAATCAAAGGGAAAGTTTGATTCATCTCATTTCATGAACAAATTGTAATTTGTATTTTTGTGGTCCAGCAGACTACAGAATTGGGATTTGTAATTGGATCCAAACAAACAGAGCTGGCCTTTTTCCAGCAGTGGAGCTGGGGGAGTGCCCAAAGCTCACATCCCTTCCTCATGGGTCAGTTCAGGAGGATGAGGCTCTCTACGAAATGGTGCTGAGATGACCACAACACTGGCCATTTTTAGTGCTAAAAACACAAGCCACTCCTTTGACCTCCTGTCTGGAGGAAGAGGTAAATGCGTTTTTTCCACTCAGTAGTTCTGGAAGGTGCATAGGTATCACAGTGTTAATCATCTGTATAAGGACCGCAATCAATAAATTGTGAGACAAAGGCATGGAAAGCTCTGCTGAGGCTGCACTCAAGGTGCTTTTATAACATAAATAACAAAAGCAATTTTACGGCTTGGTGCCTGAAAGGACAGGGCTATATGGAGCACTGATTAAAGTGGACAAAAAGCAGATTTTCCCCCAGGGGCCAGCTTAGACCCATCCCTAGGGCAATGCAAAGCCATGGGGTGGAGGAAGGGACTGAGCGTTTCACACCTGGCAGATGGCTCTCTGCTGAGAGATTCATCAGAATCTGAAGAAGTTGTGTTGGCAGAAACTATACAAGTGACAAGGTAGGAGGAAAGGGAGGGAGCACAGCCCTAGCAAGCCTAGCAAGGATACAGATCCAAAGATGGGGAATAACCTCAGAAAGTGTGGCTAGCAGTGTCCTATCTGGACCTTCTGAAGTCTTTCTAGAATGAGGGCAGTAGAGACAAGGAAGTGGTTGCAGGGTGTGAGGCAGTGCAGAGGCAGATGGTGAGAAGAGCACCTGGGGCACTGGGGCAGGTTGGGGACAGGCACTGGTAGAAAACCAGCTGGTTGGGGACAGGAAAGGAGAAAATGTCTGCTTTACAACCAGAATTGCTCCAACAATGTACTCAAATCAAACCTATTTTGTCTCAAGTGGTCTAAATTTTCACTATCCAAAGTAAAAACTCAGTCTGCTCTCACCTATTTGCTGTGTTTCAGGTTAGCATGAAATTGTATAAATCTTTTACACAGAAAACAAAGGATTAGCATAATTTGACATCTGAAGTTAACTTTTCTTCATAGTTGTCTATATTTCCATTCTAGATTTGAAAGAAAAAATTGACTCTTTGTTTTAAGCCAGGTTGTTTTCCCTGAAAGGATTTCCTTCAGAATAAGCCTTGCTGACCCCTCTGCCCCAGATCTCCGTGGCCTGAAGTGGATTAACTTTCCACCTGACATGCCAGCATTTACTAAATTTCCTAGATTTTTTTAAGAGCAGAGAAAAAGGACTAGGACACCTCCAGCCTCTGATCATGGATAACAGATGCTGGGGGGAGTTTGATGGAGAATGGACATCAGGCATAACTTTGCTATCAACACGGGTTCTTGTTTCCTTGGACTTTAATTTGGTACAAATTTTGTTACACATTAGTTACCAACAGTTTAGACATTCACAAATGATAGTACACTTCTAGCAGCCCATTGAGCAATTCTCAGTAACACAACAAGTACACAAGCTTGGGCATGGTAGCCAGGACATGGCAACACACCCTGGTAAGAACTGTTTGATGGAGGGCTGCAAACTCACCTGTTATTCCGGCATAAAAGATGTGTGTGATGAGAACGGTAGTCTGCGAGGTGGATCGGATCCAGAAAGTCTGTCTCTGTCTTTCAGAAATTTGAAGTAGCTTGTCAGACAGAAAATATTATGAGACATAATGATCATAACACAGCTTTGAAGAACAACTCTAAGAAAAAAAAATCTCCTCAGACAACTAACACATTCAATTCTTGGGTTGTTGCTCATAAATATGAAGTGCAAAGCAGCTGTATGACAGCCCACACGCTGCCATGGGCTGAGGAACTAGGGAAAACTATTTTTCAGTGTTGGCCCTATCAAGGATGTATGCTCTAGCACAGAGTATAGCGTTTATACCACCATGCCACAGAGGTTTGGCTCCAAAACACCAGGAGAACTCCAATGAAAACATAAAAAGTCTGTACAGTCATTTTCTTGGGGTCACAAACAATTGCTTTGCTTGACATGAAGACTTAATGTAGAGCTTCAAATCCAGAGAAAGGAAAGAATTGGAGGCTACACAAGGTTATTGCTGTAATCTGCCTCTGAAAAAAAGTTCCTGATTCTGCTTTTGCTTTTCAGTAATGTATTTTGATTGAGTTATTGCATTTTATTTTATTTCTTTGCTTATGACAACAGTTTTTATAGCACAACAAGGAGGAAAACAAACCCCAGGTACCATGGGCTGTGCTGTCCTTGGTTGGTGGAGGAGGAGCAGGGCTGAGTCGATGGTTCTCACAGACACCAGAATGATGTATACATCTCCAAATGTTACATAGGCCACACTGGGATTGACTAGCGTGCTGTTCTTGTACTCATTTTGTTTTAGAATTTGAAAAATTTTTCTAAATATTCACCATCACATCTGCACTTGAAGAGAAACATCTAAAACTCTAAAAACACCTAAAAAGATCTTTTTCTAGTACACCAAATGAAGAATTGCAACTTACAAGTTACTTCACTGCTGGTGGTAATGAATCCACACCCTTTATGTCTTTTACCGGCTGAGAAGCTCCGCCAATAAGCACAAAACTATGGAAATGCGGTTGGGGTTGCAAAGGGACATTCTGAAATAAATCTACAAGCAGCACTGGGTCTGTTCTAGAGATACCACGTTAGCAAACAGGAGTGGCAGCCTAAGTAAAACGCCTGGGCAGAATGAGGCAGTGATGAAACATGGCATGAAATCCGCTGGGCTCCAGCCATCATGGGGACAAAACATAGTTAGTTAACACCCGCAGTAGCTGGGGGGGCAGAAATATGTCCATGAGCATTGCTTGTACAGAAAGTCCACAGAACTACTGTCTCAACAAAATCACTTGAGAATAAGCTTTATCATAAGCCACTGATGCTACACACTAACATATCAAGGCATTGAAAGCCATTACGTTTTTTCCTGAGAACAACTGCAGGAGATGTAGCTGATGGGTAGATAACCTCGCTATAAGGGGTGAGGGGGGATTCATGTGCCTCATTTGTCAGGAGCACTTAAGTAATTATTTGTAAATGTTCATTCTTGAAGATAGAAATTGTTTGCTTGTGAGCAATAATAAATTACACATTTTAAATATTTGATCGTCTGCTGTTGGAAAAAAGGTCATTACAAAAGCAGTTTCCACTAGCTAAGATTCATAATAGAAATTCAAGCCCTTTGTTGAAAAGTCCTTGGATTTAAGGATCTCATCTTTTTCTGTAGTGAAAAAATAAGTAAGAACATTGCCTATTTAGGTGAATCTATATGCTTGATAAAAACTTTATAGGTTTTTCAACTGGCTATTACATTTAGAATGAACCCATTTAGTCATTGTTATTCTTCCCTTATTCTTAGCTGAAATGCTGGATTTTGCTAATGCACATGGCTGTTTAATGGGGTCACCACAATATTGAAAGAATAATTGTCAGAAACAGGGTAAATTGTTTTCTCTGCGCTTTATTGTTACCATTACTGTTCTGAGATGTATATCAAACAAAGTTACCTAAATTGCCTCTGAGAACCTCATTGCAATGTGATGGATTCCTACAATTTAGCTGGCAGAACAGATTGCCTCGTGGTCCTAACACACTGCCGCGCTTCCTCCCCCCGCCACTCCATTCTATAGACATTGTGTTTTAATAAAAAGTTATAGTTATGCTGCCTCACCTTCATCACAGACTAGAAATGCAGACTTGAAACACGCTTGAAGCGATTTCTATTTTTTTTTCAATAATTTTCCAGAGCAAGAATAATAATTATGCAGGTTTAAATAATAGTTTCTACAAAATAGTTGATAGTAACCTTTCTGAAGAGGGTATCTGTGTGCTTTCTGAATGAAAATGCAAGTACATAAGAGTTAATTAAGTCCTGCAGTAAAAACTTAAAGACTGTTTCTTCTGAAATGCAGTCATGTAAAAACGATTTCTGATTTCTGACTGAATAGCTCCGTATAATATCCAGTCACATCCGCTTACTTGTTTGATATGACTTTTATTGCCTTTTCCCCTTGAGATACAGTACATACCAATGCTATTTTAAAAGTCTCCTTTCATTGCAGAACCACATCTCGTGGCCAGACAGGGGACAAAGACTTCAGCAAGCCTTTTCAGACCTGCACGGCCCTCCTCTCCCCACAGTCAGGCATACGTGCTGTACAGATAGGTTTTCTCTAAATTTGTTTTGTTGTTGTACGACTTCTAATTTATTGTAGGTATCCAGAGAGGTAAACTGACAGGCAGCTGAATGGTAGGGTGATATTTCTCTCCTGACAACACTAGATGGACCCAGGCACAGGAAACAATGTGGTATCATGAGATATTTCTGCGAATATGATGCCTTCAACTGAGCAGCTTCAAGACTGTTTTGGCTTTAAATCTGAATTTACCAGATATAACAGGGATTTGACATTGACCCTTCACCTGAGAGTAATACATTTTTTATCTTTTAATAACACAGAGTAGTGCTGCATTGTGATTTCAGGAAGCTCTTTGAGTAAACAAATCATATTCATTGCCTAGAGACTAACATGACTTCCCAGAGTCTATACAGATGAGAGATAAGGCTTGGAAAAGTTTTGAGGTAGCTAACAGCAGAATTTAAGGGTACATTTCTGCACTGGTTAGAACTAATGTTTAGAGTTATCTTTATTTATATATTTTTTTAAGGTACATTTGTTTATGGAAATGCTAGAAGTGATTTCTTAACACTATTTGATCCGAATGAAGGTTTTAAACTGGGTCTGTAGCCCAGTTTCTCAGGAGGTTATATGTGCTCTTAGAGACTGCCTGCCTATACTGAGCAAATTGGTTTTGTATTTAAACTCCAGTTTGCGATTTCACTTAAATCTCATGTCATACTGAAAATAATCCCTTCCAATTTCTGATACCTGTTCTGGCCATCAACTGTGGCAGACACATTGTGGTGGGGACAGCTGTGGGCCTGGGCCAGGCTGCCCTGTGGGCAGAAATGAGTGAGCCTGGGGAAGGTCAACATTACGGTGAAATAAAGTGGTGCCTTTAAACAGAAAATGAAGACTACATTGATAAAATTGAGGAATTTTGTTTAAAATGCATTGTTGCAACGGCTTTCCAGGGGAAATTTGCATTGCTGTGGGTAACTATCACAGCATGTCAGGCTCTGCACCTACTTTACAGCCCTCGCAGCAGAGAACTTTGCTCAAGATCCAGTTTTGGATGGCAGCTGCCCCGTATGGGGAACTTCAGCTGGTACATGGTGGTACGAATGAAACGTGCCCAGCACAGCAGGATGACAAAAATGTAATTAGCTGTGGGCTAGGCTTGGAAATTAGCTGGCTGGGTGGGAAGCAGCAAGATTTGCCTGAGGTTGGAGGAATAACCAAGTGAAATACTTTGGAACCTAGTGGGGTCCATAAACACACTGGCCAAGCGGGAAAGGTTTCCAACTATGTGGTTGGAAAACAACAGCAGAAGGACATACGCACCACTGGAAAGCTGAGGACCGAATATCACCCTCATTGCCTACATGCAAATCTTGAAGATACTAATGAGAGTTTTGAAACTGTGTTCAAACTGGAAGGGAATATTTTTGTGTAACACAGCAGAGAGTAATTGCCTACAGACTGAAATGAACAGAACGTGCATTGTACCATTTATTTTATCAATTGAATTCCATGATTTGTTCCTCATCTTACAGTCTCTTAATAGCATTAAGTGATGATTGTGTGCTACTGTGGGTAATCAGAATGAAAATTAGCCTTTTTCAGTCAAATTAATTGTCTCTATTTATTCTGCTTCCAATTCAGTTTTTAGCTATTATTTATAGTCTATTTAAGAAAGATTGCATCTCTTCTGCAAAACCACTGTCTTCAGCAAAACCACTGTCAGAAATAAGAGCAGTTTTACAAAAAACTGAAATAACGCAGCATTTCTCATTTCAGTTGGATGTGCCTTCCATACTTAGTTTTTTGGCTTGAAAAGAAAGCCATTATATTCAGATAATAGTTTTCCCAGCCAAAAGCATGCACTCATATGGAAAAGATTGACTGTTAAACTCTAACAAAATCTGTAATCTACGCACAATGACATTTTATAATAGAAGCCTGCTCTAAGGCATTTTGTTTTTATTTTTAAAAACTCCTGAGGAACCACAGAGTTGGAGTTATCTGAACACAGATCAGGATGTCTCTTTGTGCTATTGACAAAAGCTGATTTGTTCGGTGCTAGAAAAGGTTGGGAGGGGTGTGTCAGAGTTGTGGTGATTATGGCAAAGGTCACTAGCTCTGAAATCTTAATGTGGTAGAAGAGCTGGGTAACCTCAATTTGTGCCATCCTTATTATTGATCATCCATAATAATTGCTAAATGACCCAGGGCTCACTTCATTACAGTCAGACCTAGGTAAAAATAAAAATAAAAGCATGCTGCTGCCTTGGCTATGCATCTTGAAACAAAGCTTCACCCTGGCTCCAACAGTCGGCCCCTCAGATGGGTAGTAAGCACAGGCCTGTATAAATCATCCTCAGATAAACATGAATTTCCCAGAAAACATGAGTGAGTGATGAGCAGAATGACATGGTGTGCAGTGTTCCTGAGGGCTGGGTTAAGCCAGGTTTTGAACGTCCCCTACACTGGTGCTGCTGTTCCTGTCCCTGGGGGATTTCCGCAAAGCTCAGGAGGGGTGAGAAGCTGTGAGCAGATCTGCATCCTTGTATTATGCTCTGTTGCTTAGAGGACGAGCTTAAATTGAAAACTAATATCGTGAGCTGGAACAGTCAGAGAAACCAAGCTGCTTCTCATGGGTCTCCAGTGATGCCTTATGTTTGCAAAACAGCACTTCAGGCCTTGGCAAGCAAAGCTGGGTTTTGATGTGCCATCAAATCAGCAGCCCCTCAAACACAGACCTCGTCCCATTGCGCTTGTTTGGCGCAGCCACCTCCATCCCCACGGCCTCCAGCTGCCCACCCAGCACTAGTGACCCTCAGCCCAGTGTCCTGCTCCCCTTCCCTCACCTGCACAAACCCAGCAGGGCCCTGCCAGCCCACGCCCTGCTCCAGGGGCCACCACCACCGCCCAGCCCGGCTCCCCCCAGCTCTCCCCTCACCGCCATGTCAGTGCCCAGCCCTGCCTGAAGCCTGGCCCCGCACAAAGCGCCCCCATCCTGCACTGCAGCCCCTTGCCTCTCCTCCTCCTGGATTAACCACCGTGCTCTTCACCAACCTGATGGGAAGAGGGAGGCCATTCGTGAACACAGCATTTTGGAGTCTTCCTCTTCAAGGCAGGCCTGCCATGCCACTGCTCCTGTGGCCCAGCTGCAGATACTTGTCTGGCACCAAGAGGGAGGAAAGTGCTCCATGGTGAGCTACTGCCCTGCCCTCCTGGGGCACAGGCCTTGGTGACGCTTTACTTCTAGCTCATTTCAGTCATCCTGAATGCCCTATGATGTGACAGCACAGCTTTTAATTAGAACCACGGGGCAAGAGCAGGAGCTTATTTCACTCCAGAGTAGGAGAGGTGGTAAGGATGAGAAGGGGTGGCTCTTTACTTGTTAATTTGCCAGTTTTGCTCCCACAGACATCCAGCTGGTGCCCCACAGCTTGTTACCTACAAGCCTCGTTCGCTGCTGACAGCGACCTGGAAGCAGCAGCTCAGGACTCAGGCATGCCCACACAGCCCGGCCTCCTCAGCCAAAATTTCAAATTTCTCACTTCACCAGGCTCTGGGAATAAAAGACAAATCTGTTCCTGTGTCACCTGCATTTCTGACAGAGAGCAAGAGGCCTGGGGCAAGGCAGCCCTGCAGAACAGCGACCGTGAGGCCAAAGGCTACTCAAAGAGCTCTGTAACGAATTGTTTCTTCACGCAAAATGGTGGCTGCACTGCAACACCCCACGGACAGATGCGGTCACATCTTGGTGTACGGTAGGAAGCTACACGCATGTTGTTATGTTAAGTACCATTGCCAGTTCATTTGGCCCAGAGCAGCGTTTATTTTTCTCTTTTCTCTCCATAATAAGAAGATCTATAAAAAACAAAGGTTGATTAATTTTCACCTTCCCTGTTAAAGAAACCCTGGGCTATGTCTTGTCACGCTTGCTTCACAGCCACCTCACAAAAACACTTGGGGTAAAAACCCCAGTGTCAGTATGAGAGCAGCTTGCAGGACTGCGTGAAGGGGGTCCCTGCTTCCACTACTCTGCCAAATGTGAAGGGCACCTGTATCCCTTGGGGAAGGGCAGAGGCCCCAGTCTGGATGTCAGGGAGGAGGCAGCAATACCAGACCCTCACTCTCCATTTCCTCACACAACACAGCTGTGAGGATCACTTTGGAAGCCTGCTGCGTTGTGCTCGCTGCCTCCCCCTGTGTTGCGTTCCCTCTGCATCCCCCTTCACAGCAGCAGCAAGCACGAGCAGTTTGTCTCCATGTTTATTGCCTGCACAGCACCCTGTGCCCCGCCAGAGCTATCTTTGCTCATTTAGTGGGATGCCAGATCTCATGTGGTTAGAGATCTATGCCAAACACCATCAATTCTGGTTAATTTTTTTCAAGCAGGGCTGCTTCATTTTTTCCATGCTGCTGTTTATGTTAGGGAGCAGCTCCCTGCAAATACCAGAAGAGCCACACTTTATCTCCTTTTACATGCATTCCTACAAGCCCTCCTTTGCCACAATAGCTGCCAAAATGTCACAGGAATTCAACTGGCCCTATGCCAACTAGCTCAGCCAAACCTTTTCTCCCTGTTCTACCTCCTTGCCCATCTGACCTACATCAGTCATTCTTCTGCCAGGCTGAAGCCTATGGGGCCAGGCTCAGATCAATGTTTCTTTCCACATTTTTGTAGCTCTTGTAACAACAAGAACAGAGCAGATCACGACCAGGGATCTCAGAGATATCAGAGAGATAGCAATTCACACAGCTCATGATCTGGCCCAACCTTGTAGCTTAAGAAATTCCTTTCAGCAGGTACTGGAGAACTTTTAAATCATTGCTTGTCATCAGTTACATGTAGGACTATGGCAAACAGCCATTACTCGCATCAGCTTTGCCTTCTCTCCAGGTCAGGTCACAAGGAGCAGGGTCTTCAGACTTGAAATTGGCTTTCCAAAATGTGGTACATGGCCAAGCCCTGTCATTGCTTACATTTTGGAAGCCTACATGGATTCTTTGCTTGCTGTTCTGTTTCAAAGCTGATATGCACACACATACTCCATCTGAAGACAATAACTGTAATGAAGCGAAGCCTCACAAGGGGCCTGGCCCACTGCACTGTGCACTCCTTGATCCCAGAAAACCAAGAAGCACCATAACTGGTAGGTGACCTCCTGACATTCAGAGAACAGAATCTCAGCAAGTACCTTTTATAAGAAATTTGCAGGTGCCCCAGAGCATGAGGAGGTACCACCTCAAAATTGTTCTCTCTTCACTCCCACAGAGAAGGCTGCATTATTCTTCACAGGAGTCTTCTGCACCACAGAAATCACAGTTGTATACATTTCCTCATTATATCTGCTTAATTAGGCAGAGGCATTGGTAAACTTATCAAAACAGTATGCATAGTCTCACACTTTGATTGCAAACCCTTTCAAATCAGAAAGCCTCTCAAGCCCTGCCTACACTGCGGATGAAGCAAGATACAGAAATGCTGTTATCTGCTCTGAAACAGAACATAATTCTTTCCACTTTCCTTTTGACTGTGGATTTTCTACATTCCTCCGTTGCCCCTTCTGAGCGGTTTTGGGGTCAAACAGCTGCAAGCGAGCATTGGAGAAGTGCTCAGATCTCAGCCAGCCAGAGGGTGCAGCTCCCTCCTTCCCTCCCTCCCAGCCTGCACACTAGCCCCAGCCCAGTCTCCTTTGGCAGAGAAATACAGTGCTAAGGGAGCATTAATTACATACTGTGAAAATCAGCCAAACAACCTGGAATTATGCTCTGGTGCACTGATGTCGATTGCTACATCTGTACTCATCCCTCAGCACTGGGCCTCAGTTGCCTACTGCCAAGTTGTTAGAGGACTTCCCAAACCTCCCATATAACTCCCAGGCAGGGTTGGCCAGGAGCCGTTCCTAATAAAGAATCCGGATATGAGCACCTTTTGGAGGGTGGCACAGTTTAATACTAACACGCACACCCTCATGTGTCAGCAGGGCTCAGATGTATTTCATTTAGAGTAAGTTTGCAATGGAACTGCCATAACACACGATATGCAGAAGGACCACGTTTTATGTGGCTCTCATCAAATCCTGGCTTTTGCTACATTAAAGTGCTTCACTTTGCAGCCCTAGCTGGGCAATACCCTCCCTCCTTTTGTCAGTCCTTTGATGCCATATGCAGCCATGCAGTCCCACAGGGAGGAGGGAACTATTTTTGCCACAGTAATGAAGATGATGACCAGAGCCACTGAGTGGCTGGAGTCATTGTGACAGCTCAGAACACCCTCCATTTAACTGGACTGAAGTTAAAACAGTTTTTGATTCCAACGCATCATCCTATTTATAACTCCATGTTTAAGGTTCAGAATACTCAGCTTTCAGATATTAGAGTGGAATTAAAAAAGGGAGGCAGGAAGGTCTGGAACCGGCAGATTTTTGATACAGATGAAATTATATCCTCACTGCATTAACTGCATACTAAAACAACCAGCACTGAAGTATTTAACTACTTGAGGTGGCATGAGATTAAAAAAAATTTCACCAAGGTGCTGCAGTTTCACACATCTCAGAATTACTGCCCCAGCCTCTCTTCAGATTCAGCATTTATGCATCATTCAGAACATTTTTTATTTTTAACCCCCACAACAACAAAAGACAGGAAGTTTAATGGATTGAAAGCTATCCTTGCAAGATGTCCTTATTATAAAGGACATCTCAAAACTTTAAGCAAAATGAAGACGACTCTTTTGGCAAGAAGGGACTTACTGCACACTCCAAACAGCAGTAAAAGGATTGTTAGGGGAAGGAAAAAAAAGGGGGGGGAGGGGGAGAAGTAAATTAGACTCACTTCAGGAGAGATTTGAATAGTTTATTTTGCCCAATCAGAGCCCTTCAGCATAATGACACATTCATATACACATATATGAACATTTTTTTCTGAAACATTAATGTATAATACATTTTAAATTTAAAATACCAGCTGCACAGGTATTTTTATTTACAAAAATATTCCATACTTAATTTTTTTTTTTTACTTTGTTATGATGACATAGTTCAGTTCAAGTACATGTAAGTAAAATAACTCTATGCAATCTAACATAGTTGTTTGTAACAGTACAGTTTGCAGTTCATATGAAACTATATTTGTAGACAGATGGATTTGCAACCCTACCTAAAATGCATATTCCAGTAATCACCCTCAGAAGAGCTAGTGGGGCTCAGCAAGACTTAACTGAAAATAAGTTGCAATGAACAAAAAGAAAAAACACACATGTACACACTAAGTTATACATAAACAAGAACTGCTACACATCAAGCATGCTTACCCACAAGTGGGCAATGTTAGAAAAATTTACTGATTTCCCCCCCGGCCCATGGAGCTGGTACAATGAAACAGTAGCATAACTAGAAAGCAGCATGTTTTCCTAGTTCTAACCACTACAGATAGCAGAGCTCAGGTCTAAAATAACATATTACTGCTTATTTACAGTTCTTTTTTAAAAGGGAATATTTAAAACATGTTCCCACCCCACTCTCTTTGCATCACTGAATGGTAGTAGTAATCCACATACAACTCCTTACATGTTTTCAACTGAAACAGCTTAACTTCTAGTTATTATTTGCCTGTAATATGTAACTTAGGTACTAATAAAAACAAATGCAAGTGTCAAAGAAACCTACGGCTGTATGACAAACATTTTGAGGTGCTTACCACGAAAAAATAAAAGGAATGCCAATTGACAGCTTTCATTTGATTGTTCTATGTTTCCGTCTTGTTTCTTCTTTACCAACACCCACGTCTTTAAGCCTGAACTTTATAAAGAATAAAAGAACTCAGAAACGCAGTACGCTCATCTGGCTTGGAACAGTAATAAAATAGATGATAGACAGCACATTTTTATAACATACATGAGAGAGAGAAACTGGCCCAGCTTAAGTTAGCTTTTCAATGAAAACTGAAATTACACCAGTATACCTGATTCTCCTAAACTACGCATTTGTTGATTCACTTCCTCCCCTCAAACATCATTTGTTTTTGTCTACAAAGTGAAGATTTTGTGGTAGTAGCACAGCTATCAACATCTACCCAGAAAGAATCACGTTATACATGAAATTGGCCAGAATGAAGGAAGAAGTTCCACTGACAAGTTACCTTGCAACTTGTAGAGGGAGGCAAGTCCTTGCACTCCTTCCCCACCACATGCAGAACTTCAGCCACCATCAGTATCCACCAGTTATATGAAACCATGATGAGAAAAGGGAGGAGGGTACTTCTTCAGTCACAGGCTATAGGTTTTTCAACACACATTTGGTATACAAAAGAATTGATTTACATGTAAAGAGCTGATGTATAATGAAGACTTGTACATTAGTCAAAGAAAATCTGTATTGGACAAACCTCATTTCAATTTTTGGGAATTTTAAGAGTCCAAGGAATATAGCTGAAAATTCTTTCATGTGAATACTTAAAAAAATCATAGAAAGCAAGTCAGCCATTGACTGCAGCTATTGAGAAAACTTCTACGTTACATTAGTTTTTTGAATGCACTATCTTCCCTCTTCATACTTAGGGAATTTTTTTAAAGAATGTTCAAAATGGGAGGTAAAAGTATAATTATTTTCTGCAAAGCAAAATGGGCTGTTTGTTTTCATTGCTTAGTAATTGTATCATCTCGATATGAGATATGAATGTATTCATAAGCTTAAAACAACTTCTTCTATGGATAATATACATACTTTAAGTACTTTGACTTAAAAATTGAACATAAGTCTTTAAAATTAAAGGTAGAAGTGTACATATAAAAATTATTTAAAATTAAAAGTATATTCTTAAGCAGTATGTATAAATATAACAGTTTGTTGTATTATCTAGTAACAAATCTGAAAGTGTTGCAGAAATTTATAAACTGAATGCTGACACAGGATAAGTGCCTTTCATTAGACTCTACATTGTATATACTTGTATATACATATTTTGCTAAGAAAACACACATTCTGAATTATAGTCACATAATTAGCAAATGTGCCCCAAAGTAACCTGCTCTAAACTCTTCACTGAATGTGTGTGCTTATATACAAATAATGAACCTAAACTGCACAAATGTCCAAACAAAATTAAGGAATAAAGTATCATGACTGAATTAAAGTGCAGGAAAAATTCAAGTTTAAAAGTTCAGGTAGGATCAGTGCTATTAATTAAGGAAAAAAAAAAAGAAAAGAAGAAAAAAACAAAAAGGAAAAAAGGAAGTGAACTTGCTTCCAAAAGTCCTCCTTTGGATGTAGCTTTCTAACATCTCCTGCCGTGTAAGTACCACCTCAGGCAAAAATCTTTGTATAAAGACAGACAAAAAACACAGCTATATATTACTATATTTTATAACTTTTTTTTTTGCCAAAGAACAAATCACTGGAGATGCCTGTGGTGTAACACTTTCAGACTTATTTGGAATACACGCATATTTACACATATCAACATTCAGAAGTTACAATTTGGCAGGACTAAGGTGAAGAAAAGCTTCTTCAGTTTACAGTTCCTAATGAGACACACTACATATAAACAGATAGGTAGCAGCAGTTTCTTACACTTCCATCAAAAAAATAAAAAAAGTAATGCTCAATTGTATAATTTTCCAGACACTCTAAAAAAGTTTCACACAACTAAAATGCTAGCAAAAAAAAAAACAAAAACACAGGGGTGTTTTCCCCCAAGGATTTCAACGTAGTTTGCTGTACAAAAGGTGCACCACAAATAGCAGAAGATACATGTATATGATCAACTTCCTTCCACAGAGAAGGAATAAGGAACATCTTACACTGAGATTGTACATAGCCCCTGTTATTGACCAAGAACCATTTTTCATATTCATCTTCTGAGCAACTATTTCATTAGTTTTCAAATCTAGAAACATGCTCTGAACATGTGCAACAAAAGATTCAACTATGATACATTCTATAATACCAAATAAACCACTGCTCTCCTTGTACTGGCACATTGTCTCTCGTTGCCTCATTTTTTGCTTGCTGGTGGTCATCAAATGTTTCCCAATGGGAAAAAGTTTAATATGCTTTTCTTTCAAGCCAAGGTCATCTTCCATTGAACTGATACCACAATTTGCTGAAGAGTATTTTTGCCATCCTCTCTCCCAGAGACTAACCAGACTAATTTTCCAGGATGATTCTGTTGTTCTGAAACACAGTTCATCTTCAACAAGTTAAATAATAATCAGTCATCTCCATTTATGAACGTGAGAAAAGTATGGGCACGAATGTCAGGTAGGGTGTTATATTTTTGTAAATGGTATGACCAGAGTTTATCTAGTTCTCTTCTACCTGGACTTTAAACAAAATGGTATTGATTTAAATATGCATTAGTTGGACACTAAGAAAAAAAATAGATTAACAGGCAGAGACAAAATGTGTGGCAAGCTGAGTTAACGTTGCCTCAATAGATATGGTACAGAGACATCAAGAAAACAGTGCCACATGTTCAAATTGTGATGTTCATATAGCTGACACGGTATGGTATGCCTTCATACTGGCAACAAAAAATTACTTGTCTTTAAATGTAACTATAGATAAAATCAGAAAACTTATCGATTTGTGCTACAAATCTCAAGCACATTTACTGGGATGAGTGACTAATTAAAAAAAAGAATTAAGAACCATCATTAACTTTACTATTTGGCATCTTTTTATATGTATTTTAAGGTTCACATATCTATGTACCTGCAACATCACTTCACAATACAGATATAACCCAGGTTTTGCTTCAGAACATTTGGAAAGCGTGTGAAAAACACACACAGAATGCAGTGCTTGGACAAGCAGACCCAAATAATTAATTTCTGACAATATTGAAAGACATCACCTATCAGCTTCTAAGTATTCCCTTTTACAAAACAAAACCAGACAGTAACTATTCCTGCCTTTTTGAGGAAAACAAAGGCCAAATTCATTTTTGAAATGCAAACATTTATTTTAAAAGACCCCTGGTCATCCCCACTATTACAGCTTTAGCGCAGCAGCCATTAACAAGTAAGCTCAGCTAAATTATTTACCTTACCCAACTTGAATATCATTTCACTGAGTTTTAGTGGACATTTAACATTGCCCACAATATTGAAAACACTGCTTTACAGATTAAATCTGAACTTTAGGCAAGCTGCCTTTAACACTTTGTGGGGCTGAGATAGGTACTTGTAAAATAGCTCTACTAGCAGGGTTTAGAAATTTGCTAAATATCCTGACAATTATTAAATATCAGATGCTTGCCATTATTCATGCATCAGCACCTCCATGGAGTGTAAAACTGTTTGAAAACCTGAGTACGAGATTATCCGATTTCAGAGTAAATGACTAGAGGGGCATCTAGAACGTAAGTTTTAAGCGAAACTATCTCAGCTATTTTAATTAGTGGCTGTAAAGATACATTCTGTTAAACTTTTATAAAAATTCACAGCATGAATGGAACCCACAGCCAGTTCTAAACGTTATACAAACTGAACCAATAATTGTTTTTGGCAAAAAGTAATATTTAACTAAACAGAAGTTGAAGTATTCTTACCACAATGAAGATGTTACCACATTTCACATTGCACATCCATAACACAAATGAAAACTCCCAGCATGACACATTCCAGTCATATTATTCACTTGACTTCTTTTAATGCAAAAATTGTGTATTCTCTTGTTTTGCACTTCACAGAATATGATGTGAATACAAGAATACTAGATCGGGGTCCAAGGAAAGACTATGCACAGGTCAACTATGTATACAATTTTCAACATGAAATTTTCCAAGCTTAGAGATTTTCTGATGAAAGAAATGACAGCAAGCTTCCACTCTTCTTCAACAATAATGGTAAATATAGAGAGTCCTAGAGAGGGTAAGTGTAAGTCAGCTACTGTCCAGCAAGACAAACAACTTTATTCCAGCTCTCGGACCCCTGATTTATTGCCTCTCCTCACAGGAGGGTATAACACTGGCAGCAAGTACAACAGCACAAAAACTTTTGGCATATGAAATATTAACACAGGATTGACCCTGCATTGCCCCTGCCCATCACACTACTTCCTTTATCCCTTTTCCACATATTCCAGTTACCTGCTCTGTTCTCCAACTCTCAGCTAACCAACAGCTAAGAAACACTCAAGGTTTCTTTCTTTTTACGTTTCTCTTAAATATAAAGCTCCTCAGTTAAAGCCACGACTGAGGTAAAACAGTGTGTGATTTGTGCTAGGAAACAACAGTATCCAATGCTGAATACTTCTTTAAATTTCAATGTTCCTGCCAAAATTAATGAAAAACAAGATTTTCATCAGGACAAAATTAAACAGGTGTAATTGATGAGCATCATCAGAATTGGTACCACTTCTTGTCTTTGTACTTCAACATCATCTAAAAAACAAAGAAACAATTTTTAATTAATGTTTCTATAATGTACTACAGAGTGCTATAACACAAACAACGCATCATAGCTGAACAGTGAGGGTTTGGCATGATGAATTTTCTAATGGTGACATAATTGCTGATTTTCTGGTCTCTGATAGAAGATGACAATTTCGGAGAATGGGAAGGTTGCACAGAAGATTGGGGGATGAAAGGAGATCTGCAGGACACTCAAGAGAACAGCTATCCTTCGTACTGACTGAGGAAAAAATGAACTTGGAGTCACAGACTGTTGGATCTTTCTTAAGAATCACAGGAATCTCACACAGAGCATTAATTATCTAATTCAGTGACAAATTCTTTAAGTAATGGGAAATGAGCAGGCCTTTTGGAAATCTACATACCACTCAGACAGATGGCACACTCCAGACCGATGTGCCAAAAAACAAAAGGTGCTTACCTTAATATTTAACTATTAGGAGTAATGATTGCAAGATAGAAATGAAGTATGTTATAAATGACATTGCATTCCCTTTAGACCTCTCTAATATGCCTTTAAAGTGGAAGTCAGTTTCTTGCAAAGATTACATGTATTCAATAGACAATCAATTTGATGCTCTTAGTTTAACATGTAATGAACTCACCTCATGAGCATGTTTAGAGAAAGAATCGGCACTGTAAAGCATAGCTGCAGTTTTTTCTTCCAGTTCTCCTAGTTTCTGTCCTCGTTCATCTAGTGCCAGCCGGGCTCGTGCTAGTTCACCAACTACACCAGATGCTGCTCCTTTGACACCTTCAATACCCCCAGGCCCTGGAATATGCTGGGCAAGACTTCTTGATGCCTTTCCAGACGCTGATTCTCCAACTGGAGGCATTTGCAAAGCAGCAAAAAAAGAACAGTAGGGTTTTTTTTATCATTATGACATAAATATCAATATAACTGCTTTATAAAGAGGTGTTTTTTTTTTTTACATGGACAGCAAACACTTAATCATAAGCATGCCTATGAGCAATACTCACTACTCTGTTACTATTTAATCAAATTGAGATTTTGAAAACATATTTCAGAGTTTCCAGGCATTTTATAAAATTTTAACCTCGTCACAGTTCAAGCATGAAATTAAAACTCACAACAGTGTTGACATCACCATCATTAACAGAATTATGCAGTTTTTAACAATACAGCTTGCTTCACAAGGAGGGCGTTGGAAATTCAGTAAAGCAGGAGAACTTCAGTAATAGGAGCTGCGGTCAATACTGGAAGTGCTTTGCTGTTATAACCTACCAGCGTAAGTTTCCTACAGTGGAAATTTAGTTTTAGATTCAGACACCTAAAGACTAGTTATCAGTGATCCCATTAGTGTAAGCAAACACGTTTAAAAGAAAAGTAACATACATCTTGGAAAGACAGAGCACAGCTGTATGAACAAATCAGTTCATCCTAAAATAAACACCCACAAGTGGTGAGCTGAACAGCTCTGCTCCGGTGACCATACTGACTAGATCTCCTTTGCTCATACTGGGACATAAGCCACCTAGTTCAGTTTAGAAACTTAGACACTGATATCTCTCTCAAACTGACTTGTATACTCTACAAATATCGAAAGAAAGGACAAGAAAAGGCCTTTTTGGGTATTAAAGTCAAACCAAACAATCTTTTTATTTTTGTCTTTTAAAAATGAAATTATGGTTAACATTTTTCCCCCCACCTCTAACAAAGAATATTATTATTGTTAAATTAAAAAAATGCTGCAGTATTTCAGGATTTTCTGATCTGATTTTATGGTTCTAGGAAGAATGATTTTCATTTCAACCAATACTACATACATTTTGATTCTTGAGGAACATACAGAAAACCATTTCACTTATTGCAGACAGATTCTGCAGTGATCCTCATGTTAAGTATTACTATTCTGAAGATGTTTTCAGATGTCTTAGTTGTCATTGAACTCACTATCAGGCTACAATTCATTTGGATTTTTTCCCTATTCAGCATTTTTATTCTGATAATTTGAGCCAAAAAGGCATTTTCTATTGAAAACCACAAAGCCAGAGATAGTTATAAAAACCACTTGAGATCTCCTTAAAAATAGGTCAGAGGAGTCAGTGCAAAATTGTGGAAACTTCAAATGATGTAAAATGATACCTTCTAAAGTTATAAGTATGCTTTTCTGTTGCCATGAACTGGTAGTTTTCCCATGTTCCAGGCATGCTAATTAAATGTGTAATTTCTATGTGCGAGTTTCTCTAATAGAATACTTGACCAACCTTTCAAATTATTATGTGTACATAACTACAAATGACATTTTTAAATTGGAAAACACCTCTCAATATTTTTTATTTATAAATACACACGCATGTTCAAAATATATAGGCAAAGAAGTAAGCATTAATTTTTACTGGATAGATCAAAAGAACTTATAATAGAAAAGTTTGTCAGGGAGCCCTGTCTGATTTAACAGCAACATTTCACACTGAAAAGCAAACAGTTCTACTTACCAATAAACTTGCATAAAATGATGTTTCAACTAGCAAATCTATGACTAAGTAGATTTTATTTCCTTTAAATATATTAAAATGCTGCATACAACCACAATAAAGGACTAATAAATATGTAATCAAGAAGTAATGACAAAATGCAATAGAATTTTGGCCAAATGTGAACTTAATTCAGTCCTCTATTCATAGGACAATAAAGTACAATACAGTGGTGTCCTCTCTCTCATTTCTGAGGCACAAGCCGAATGAAGAAAAAAATCTAGTAGGTGAATTGAAGTAGAATAGTTTCAGTTTTCTTACTGTTCAAATGTAGTGCTCTCCAGAACCAGTCTCTTTCAGTTTACCAGCATTAAGAGAATTATGGACAGTGCTACAGACTTAAGATGAATAAATATGAGATCAGTTGTCCCTTTTACTGTCTTATCATCCAATCTTGAATAAATAAGGTAAAGCAGTCTGTGAGAAAACAGTAACATTTTCTGATCTTGTTGGTAAGGTGTGCAACATGTAAAGCTATGAAAATTTATTTCTTGTCGTTCCCTTTCTCAGTTTCCTCTTTGCAAATGTAGTGTCCTATTAACACAGTCAAAACATTTCTCAAGGATCACTGGCTTCCTTGGGTGGAAGTAACAGAAAAATAAAGAATATTAAAAACTTACACAGTTCTTCTCTGTCAAGTGACTGTGCCCCACCTCCGAACAGGCCTTTAAAGAAACCCCTATTTGGTGCTTCTGGTGTTTCTACAGGAGTGAAGAGCTCACCCAACATTTCCTTTTCAATAAAGAGATACAACAAGGCATACATCATTTCACACACAAATTAATGAAATATTCTGTCACTTCAGACATTTATTTCATCGATCTGAATTTCAAAACAAATATGTTTTAATAGACATCTGCCTTTGCAGTAGGTAGTCACTGCTACTTAGGAAATAAAAAATAAAAACATACTAGGAAATCTGTCCAGACCATCTGTTCAGATAGTTGCAAGCTTATAGCTCAAGAATATTTGCAAAGAAATGTATTTGAGTAAAGCTGTATTTTCTTCTCAACTTGGGCAATACTTCTGATCTTGTTCTGTTGAAACTGTATCTACAAATGCTCATATCCACAGGTTGCACAACAGAACTTGCATAATGTATTTCTGCTATATCTGTATTCTAAACAACTTTGAAGCTGAAGCATTGTAGTGAATCTGTTGAAATTGTTAATACCGCTGCAACATAATAATTTCCTTCAAGTATCTTAAGTTAGCAATCTCCACTTAAGTCTGCACGCACCTCCACCAGCATCATTTGACCAAGAGTTGTGCATATGTTAAACATGGACGAAACTGTTTCATGCAAGAGTATGGATGAAACAGTGCAATGTAAGAGTGGGGGAAATTCATCCTGAATTTGACTCTACAATGAGAAAAATCAGAGCATGATAGCTGAAGCATAGCTTTATGAGAAATTTAATTACTGTAAGCACTGTGAATTTAAAATAGAGACTCGGAGGATAGCCATGTTAGAAGACAGTAAATTTGGTTTTATTAATTACCTGGAGATTTTCACATGTTTCTTGACTGTAGGTGAGCCTCTGTATTTCAGTCGGTGAGACAAGATAGAGTGCTTGTCCATTATTGGTGAAGCAGAATGTCCTGGCTATTCGCATATTGGTGAGTGGCAGGTAATACACATCCAACAGTGGCCTTAAACTTGGCAAACTTAAAGAATAAAAAAAAGCAAATGTAGCAGGATTATCTATTATTGATCAAATGGCTCATTTTTAAAGCACATTATTTTCCTCCTCACTATCTGAATAAGTACAGCATATACAGGATATCATTTAATGCAGTGAAGAACAATTTCAAAACAGAACTATGCAATCTTCCAGTTAGCACCTCAAAAAGAGAAACAGACATCTGCAACAGCTGCATTTGAAAGCATCATTTAAATGATACTCTGAGTATATAAGTCAAAGGTACACTTAAAGTACTATTCAGTAATTACTAATGAAATATTTTAATACCTGCTTATTTTTTTTCTTTCATATACAATTAAATACCCTGCCTCTTCTTTCAGATGAAGATTTTCCTGAATAAAACCACAGGTCTGAAAGAATTGTTCACTTAACGCAGGAAAATATGCAGGGGGAGTGCTTTCAAAGAATAACAGAATTCAGTAATCTCAAACAATAATTTTGTGAATTTATGCCTGCCTTTTTTTCCCTGACTGTATATTTAAAAGGAAATCCTCTTAAATCAAAGTTTTGCTTAGCTTATATTTTCTGTTTCTGCATATGGAACTGCAGTACTTACTGTATCAGGCTACTGAAGAACAGATGCAATGCACTCATGCTGTAATAATGCTCAAGCTACCAAACATTCCTCTCCCTCAAAGAAACACTAAATGCACGGATGCCTTATGTCTTTATAAATATAACCCAAAATGAACCCCTACCTCAAAAATATTACTTGTGAAATTTCTGTACAAACAGAATTTACACAAAATGTTAACTAAAAATCCATCAACCACATATTAAGCAGCTTCTGCTGCAGATAATATCTGCGTAAGATTACTAGTTCTAAAGACTTAAGAAAGCAGGACAAAGTGAAGCTGAAACTAATGATAAAGAAAAAATATAGTGATAGCAACAAGTGTCGTTCCCCTCCCCTCCCCCCCCCCGCCTTTAGCATGATACTGAAATTTCTAAGTGTTAACCTTGCATTTTACAGACTATGTGTTGTCCAATAGCAGGAAACTGACAAACAAAAGGAAGGAGAGTAGATACCTGTAGAACTTTCCTCCATAGTCATATTAAGAATTAAAAAGAAATATTTTCTTTTAAGCACATCATCCAGCAATGACACATCTACCCTGCTTGTATGTAAAATAGGAATATTCCTAGATTGAGTTAGTAAGAGGGAACTGCTTTGCCTCAGACTGCTGGAAGCATCAAATAATCCTTACAGCTTTGAGAGAAATCATGACAATATTAGGTCACATAGGACAAGCATGACGTTAATGACAGCATTTTCAGAGTATTAAACAAACCTGTAGCAGAATGGTCTTATCTAAATTTATATCTGTAGATAGGCATTGGGCATCTTGGGCATGACGATACTCTGACAACTTTACGCAAATGGCAGCAATTTCATGCTTATGAAGTTTCCTCTTTGATAGGTCCGACTCCCTTGGCAAACAAGTGTAGCTGCCACCAGAAATAACTATTCCTGAAATAAATTCATGTTGTTCTAAATAAACTCATGACAAAAAGTCATGTCAGGGCAAGGTTGTCATAGGAGCTGATCCCTGGGAGTTCAACTTATCTACACATCATAACAATTCAGTATCTATAATTTAGCACCTACTTCTCAATGCAAAGTTCATTCGAAAATAAAGTTGATCATGAAAAAAACAGGATTTGTTTGAATATATGGAATGTGAACATTACCAAATTCAGCTTCAATTACGGAAAAAACAGTACTTGCCCTGCAGACAAGCAAGGTGAACAGCATTTTCTAGGGATGTTTAGAATGTATACTGGGGTATAGATCAACGGAGTTACCAACAGACTTAAAAATCAAGACAAACTTTTTAAATTATGATATGAAACAGCTTTAGTTTTATTCCTAGCAGCTCCCTGAAGAAGTGAACATCTTTTTATAGAATTTCCCAAGCTTAGTGCTTGATATTAGCAACTTCTAAAATGATCTTTTAGGAATTTTACTGGCAGAATTTTGAGTGCCATATTCCACATTCATCTTACCATCAGCCACGAATAAAATGTAGGTGCAAGGATATAGGTATATACAGTCTTTTTCCCCCCTACCCCTACTCAGAATAAAACAGCATTTGCAAATATTCAAGAGAAAAGACAGGTAAAGGTTACAAATGTGAAATAAGTACCTTCAAACATTACTTTTACATGTTTAAATTAATAACTTAAACCTCTTAATTTAGATTATTTTTCTATACTACAACTGTCATCAATTTCACCTTTATAGCCTGAGTTTAAGGCCTTTGAGACATGAGCAAGCTACACAACAAAATAGTAAGCTCAAGACATGACTGAGAAGCAAACAGAACTGTAACAACTGCACCAAAAATATGCAGAGCTATGATTAGCTAAAGGTCTAACTTAGAGCAGTTTCCCCCATCCAGGAGTAAGCTCACATTTGAGACAATCTTCATGAGTTCAAGGACTTACAATTATTTGTTGAATTGGTGTAACTTGAGTTAGTGATAAATAATAGGAATATATAATCAAAGGTATCCTGGCCCAGATGTTAGAGGTTCATCAACGCTGAAGTGAATGTACATTTATTTTATTGATATTCTTCTGAAAAAATAAACTATTGAGTTTTATCTAACTTAAGACTCATTTTTTATTTATATATATGTATGTATATCTTTCTATCAAGCAAGTCTTACCTAAAAGTCATAATATGTCCATTGGCACAGAAACATGCAAGGCAGATACTGTTACTCAATGACACTATATCTCCACGAAGAACAAAAGAAGTCTCTGTTATGTTTTGCTTATAAATACAGTTCTGGGATGGCAGTGAGATAACTTTTGCTTGCTTTTCAGAACATATCACTGCATATTGGTTTTCACTGATTTCCTGAGAGGAAGAGGGGGACACTGAAACAGGTCGTCGCTTTTTCAATTTATCTTTTTCATCTTTATCTTCAGGAACATTGTGTTCTCTCCAGGGTTCATGTGCTGGTGAGACTAAAGATCCTGTGGTATCCAGAAAAGCCATTCTCAAAATTGCCCCTTTTAGCCTCAGGATGGTTCCTAAGAAATAGAAGTTGAGAAGATTTCTAAAACAGTTCTAAGTTGAATTTTAAATACAAAATATTCCTTTATGAAGTTAGCAGAATGAAAGCTAAACAAGAACTTAGACTTGCCTAAACAAAACAGAAGTAAAACCTTTGGGCATTAATCTGAAAACCAATGAAGCACATGCAAGTTCACATACCTATTCAATAAAATGTTAAACCAGTTTTCAAAATTTAAGTGTCTGAATATACTCCATTAACATCAATGGTAATGTATTTATTTATTAAAAGAATGGAGCTGGAATGCATATTTGTAACAAACTTTACAAACATGCATCGTGTTCTGCAATGAAGTTGTAGTAGGAAAGCTAAATCTATGCCTAACAGTACATTATTCAGTGTTTATCTTTATTTAGGCAACATTCTGAAAACCATTATTAAGACATCATTACAACAAAATCAGTTGCTGTGTATCAGTAAAACAAGATCTCAGTAAATCACAAGAATACTTCATAATTAGTATTTAAACCATTAAAATAGACAGCCCTTAATTTTTATTTATTTTTTCCATGATTCAGTAGAACTGAGTTTCCTACCATAGCACCAAAAAAAAAACAAAAACAAAATACACATTCTCTACTATCTCTGTTTAACTGTTGCCATCCACTACATTAAAATGAGAAAGTCTACTTTTCTCAACAGATATACTTTGATTTTTTTCTTTTATTATTATGACATTATATATTCAACTTTGGAACATTAAAATTCTGGTAATAAAAGTAATCAATCTATATTGTTAACCTTATTATCTAGATCAATGAAGTATATATTTCCAATTACTCCATAACTGAGAAAAATAGTTTCTTAATATAATAAAATAAAAGCATGAGAAACAACAGCAATATTTATCCAAGTATCTTTAGGCTGTACTCTGCTTTCTACTCACCACTAGGAGAAACAATTACTGGCTGAAGAAGTCTTTGCTCTCCTCCTGGGGGTAGGTTCAGTACAATGACAAGCACTGTACCCAGGGTGGTCCCAACCCACAAGCACGGGGAAGGTGATGTATCGGCTTTTCTTGTGAAAGTCTCACAAAAATGAAGAGCTGAAATTGCCTCGCGTGACTCTTTATCAATGCTAGTTACACTAGAACTCCTGGATCGACTGAAAGAGTTGTCTTTGACATCTGAAAACAGATAGGTATTAATTAGAAAGAGCAAAATGCAGGAATTAAGAAAATTGAGATAATCTTTTAGTTTTGTTCTTTAGTATATGTATCATACTACTGCTTTTTATTACTACTTTATTCTTCCTTAATTATATTTCTACTGTGATTCTTCCTTAATCATATTTCTTTTTGATTCTATTTTGAACAAAGCACCCAATCTTTCTTTGCAGAGGTAGTGATTAAGTAATTGCCATGAATGACTTATCACAGAATGGTTTGGGTTGGGAGGGACTTTAAAGACCATCTTCTTCCAATCCCCCTGTCAGGGGCAGGGACACCTCCTTCTAGACCAGGTTGCTCAAAGCTCCGTCCAGCCTGGCCTTGAACATCTCTAGGGTTGGAACATCCACACCTTCTCTGGGCAACTTGCTCCCGTGTCTCACTACTTCTTTCTTACTAGTATCAAATCTAAACCTGCTCTTTTTTAGTTTGAAACTGTTACCCCTTGACCTGTCACTACACTCCCTGATAAAGCATATTGGACACTTCTGCCTTCTTGAGACAAAAAGTTATCATTAAACAACAGGAGTCCTTAAAAAAAATAAAAAAGTAAAATTAAAAAAAACCTGTCAATTAGCTCATTGATCAGATAAAAAATGGTTTCCATGACAAACAGCTTAATGATTTTTTTTTTTTTTTTTTTTTTAAGATTCAACTATTTTAGTTTAAGAAGGACAGGCACAACCAGACATCATGATTACACAACCTGTAATGACTTACAATATTGTCCCACTTCAGGAAACTGCATGAAGGAGTTTTCATAGGCCATTTGCACACACCTGAACTTTTAGTAAGAGAAACATCAAACGCTACCAAATGCCATTTGGCACTGCTATGAAAAGCTGAAGATCTCCTTTTTGAATAAAGTACAATATGGCAGTAACAGTTTTCATCAGGTTGTCTTAGTCTTTTTGCTTGGCAAATACGGTTCTTGTAACAGACGGTGAATTCTCATATTAACAAAAAAATTCAAAACAAACCATGCTGCTCTATTCTAGCTGTGTACTGTCTGTACCTGTGGTGATACTTAATACATCAGCATGTCTGAAGTTATCTGTGCACTCCAAATTAATGCTTTACTTTCTCAATGCATCGTTCCACAATTTTAGCATGAGACAACACTTATCAGTAAAGTCTGGTGCACTTTATTTATATCATGACTTCCTAAAACTAAGTTATTATTTTAGGTCTTCAGGTGGAGCACGGAACATTTCTTAAGCAGGATTATGAGCTAAAAAGCAACGTTTAACTGCATACTCACTAGAAGCATCAATATGCTAATTTCATTAAATAATTGCAACTTTTCTACAAAGAACATCCAACATGCATTTGAAAAATCTTACAAACTAGATTTCAGCTGACAAAATACAGGCATCTAGACAATATAAACAGTGAAACTCTCAGGAGACATTTGTCTCATTCCAACAAGGATAGAAAAATTATTGTCCTGCCTTGTTTTTATTTTATTTAATTCAAATGTAAAACATCAATCATAAAAAGAAACTAGGTCAACCACTCATATGCTGACATCTCAAGTTTTCACATTTAAAAACATTGCCTAGGAAAAACATCAAATCCAGTGTAAAATGATGAAAGTCGTTTTATATTTTTTTTAATGACCATAACCTCTTACAATGCTTGTGCCTTCAAGCTTAAATATTTATTGGCTTTTTGTTTTTTTGTTCCAACTCTAACAGATTAATCACTCTGAATATAATCATACATTCGAATTTTGCTGACATTAAAATACATATTTGCAAAAAAAAAGCATAAATATTCTGTAAACCAAATTAAGGCCAAAAAAAGCTGGAATATCTTGGTACATTCAGAATTTAAAAACGCAAACCAACTGTAAACCATCTGCATGAATAAAAGATAACTCAAATCCTGGCATCTCACTAGAACGTGGGACTACATGTGGTTTCATTAATTATACCCCTTTGACTAAAGATTTGAGAACATACTTTCTATACTCCTTATTTCAGGAAAGATCCTTCTCCTCTTCCTGAGAAAGATACAATTACTGCAACAGGCATAAAATGTACTTTTCTTCAGTTGCAGCTGGTTGAACATTTGAAAAGCATGTGTACAAATTCCAGAAGTATTGGAATGGACAGGGAAACACAAAGATTAACTAGCCAAACAATACAGACATTGTAGAGAGTGGACAACTCATTCAAAGAGAACTGGGAGTGAAAGATTTAACTGCATTAGTGCATATTCTTTATCCTGAAGTCAGGCAAGAATCTAATTTCTTAGTAGATTAGTTTTGAATGAAGAGGAAGTTACAATAGTGTGACTACAAAACCATTTCATCAGAAGGAAGGAAAGATGAGCCTCTTCTAAGCAACCAAACCACAGAGTAGGACCGAGTGGTAATGGTACCTTAATCATCTGGGTTACAACGTTGAAAAGCGATGGTATAATGCAGACTACAGTATGCTTAAGATGATTTCTATTTTAGGAATTGGAAGATAAATATAGAAGCACATTTTGTTTTGGCTACTTAGAGAGAAAGGGGAGTAAGTCAAAGATTTAGAGACAGAAAAGTATTTTGAAAGAGCACAACCATGAAAGAGTAAATGTGATCAAGGTTCAAGAAGCCATGGAAGAAAATGAAAGAAAATATGGATAATAAACTTGTGAGAAAGACATTTCAGAGGTGTCTCCTAGATCCAGTACATACGGTCACATAAGTGACAAAAAAATACAAGCAAGCTGAGAGTCACTGAAGAACCCTATGCAAAAACTATTCCACTAGAAGAAAAGATGGTAAGTCGAATAAAAACAGACATCTCATTGCCTAAGAAAGTTATTTACAGACCTGAAATTTTAAGACTTTTATACAGAACAAAATGAGGTGTATAGGTGCAGATAGCTACACATAGGGTAAAGTCAAGCAAAACCAAAGACCATTACAACTAAGTAGTAAAGAAATACACCAGAAGGGAGTTGACCAAAAAAGCTCCGTTATTTCATTAGAACAGCAAATATTAAATCACGTAGAAAATGCTGACAATTTTAGCATTAGAAAATACTGAGTTTTAGCATTCTTTTTTCTCCCTGCTTCAATTAAAAAAAAAAATCTATGTACTTACTGCTATTGAAGAATTTCAAGTAAAAACAACAGTAGGAATAGAATGAATTTGATAATATTTAAGTGTAAATGTGTTCCAGTTTGCAAAGTCTGATAAAGTAGTAAGGAAGAACAAACACACAATGAAAAGACAAACCAAATTTTTGTGTTCCTTACTGCCAACAATGCCATGGTTAAATCATTCTAGTTCTACACAGAAGAGCCTTAGAAAGATGAGGAAAAACTCATCCAGAGGCAATTAACAGAAGCCATCCTAGACTTAGACAACGCAACTTTAAAAACAAAAACAAACCTAAACCTATCTGCAAAAATGAAGATTAGCAATGTGACGACAGCTTTCAACAGCATAAAAAATGGCCTAGCAAAGAGAAACAGAACCATAGCTATCCATGTTCCTTGTGGAAAGGACAAGAAGAAAAACTAAGTTAATATGGAAGCAGGGAGTATCGTTTGAATATTGTTTGAATAACAGGAAATTTGTTTAACTGGCTATAAAACAAACTTTTTCTGGTATTTTTCTAGAAACTTATTTATTGGAGGCTCATGAATGAGAGGTTAAACTGCCAGACACCTGGATCCTTGCCATAGCAATGGATTAAAGGATTTCTGAGGGTTTCTTCCAGCTTCACATTTATCTGAGCAGAGCAAGCTGTAATGTAAATCAGGGTGGTCTAACTCTTGAGTTTCAGGATATTCCAGTGCCATCAATTCTTCCCTTGCTGATAGCAAGGGTTGTCAAATACACAGTTCTGCAGCTGACAGTCTGATCCTGATCTGTTTTCTGTTGGGGTTATACAAGGGATTCTGCTGCAAGAGGGGAAAAGAGCTGTAGCAGACAGAAGGCAGCTTTCCTATACAGGCTACATCTACTGCTGTAGGTCTACAGCTGTCCCCGATCATCTTTTTCTCTAAAAGGCTGGGGAGCTGGATCTGATCTACAAGCTGGCAGTCAACTTTTGATGAAAAAGCTCTTAAAAAAAAACCAAACTATTCATTTGTATGTTGTTTTAGTTATGCAAAACCTTCAGCATTACAAACTTCACAACTTAATTGCTTATTATGTAAAAAGGTATTGTACTTTTTCAAGAAAATTGAAATTCTCAGAGTGGCCATCTACCCAGCAAACAGCTGTATGTTATTTTCATTTATGGAGAGTGGTCACAAGACAATTACCATTTGTAAAAATGCATCCAACTATTTGTTGAGCAGACCTCAACATATCCTGTTGTTCCCAAGATACTGTATTTTTCAATTTAAAATATATCAGATGGTTTTAAACAGGCAAGCAATTTTCCTTACAATAAATTACCTGCTTATTCAACACTTGTTCTATCATAGCACTATTGTGGAAGTAGGAGTGACAGATGCCTAAAAATTATGACAAAAACGTGATAAGCCATGTACAAAATTTGCAGGCTTACCTTACGATGACAGCAATGACATTTTGTGCCTGAGATCCCCCAAAGAGAGTGGAATTAAAATTTTAGTTCTATACTTCAGATAATGCAACTCAGTCATGATAGTTTACATAAGTAAGGACTCTTTAATGTATGCACACTCTGCAAAACAGTTTCAATAAAAATAAAATCAACTATGTAAACTTACCTAAATCAGGCTTTAACTCAGTTGGCAAACTTAGCTTCCTGGACATCTTTGCTGAAAAGTGAAGTATATCTTTTTTTTAAAAAGAATAAACATGATTCTGCTGGCCTTTATTTGCCTCTTTCCAAACATTTAATAAATTATTGTTCATTACATTAACTGCAGTACTTAACAGGATTTCTATTAAAGCAGAGCCCGACTTTCACAAGTGAAGGGTGCAAAGTAGAACATGGAAGATACCGCGGTCTTCAAACGCAGCATTTTATTACTCTTGCCCAACTTCATTTCCCCTTAGATTTCTGAATGAACTTGATGGATTGGATGAATTTTGCTTTGGCTCAAACTCAAATTTTATCTCTTTGGGTAAGAGAAGATAATGTAAACTCAGTTACTGCAAGAATATACACTGAAATTTTCAAAAATTTAACAACCCCTCCACTCTTCTTCTGCCCTACTTCCTGATCACACCTGAGATACTTTAAAAAAGAAAACAGATGAAATTTTAATTACTCTAAAATGTAAGGGGTAAGAGTACATGTGTAAAATAAGCTAGTAATCTGAGATGTAATCAGCAATCTTAGAAGAAATACATTACAAAGAATAATTATATATGATCAGCAGCATACAAATGCAACATTCAAAAAAGTCAAATTTCAACAGTACTGGTCATGTGAAAAATAGAGCTTAAAATCATCACTGACTTAGAGAATTCTATTTGTAGGAACAGAAATCTTATGGCCTATTTAAAATACAGTATTATGCTAACAAACATTGATAAAGTAATAGTCACTAGTAGACTTGTAGCCATACATCCTTCATCCTTCTTTTAACAATTAGTAGAAAGAATAATTTTGATGTAGTTCAACTTCTAGACCAGGGCTAGAATTTGAATTTCTCAGCCACATGCCTGAATTTTGATATATCATTTAGTTCTTCATTGTCTTTTAAGGGTAACACTTCTCCACCTAAAGTAGATGTTGGATACCCATCATTAGGCAGATTGAATCTTGCAGCTTCTCTCTGTTAAACTCTCTGGAGTTCGCTTATTCTAATTATCCTTTTTTTAACAGAAATCATTGTTTGCTACATGTCCTGAAGAAGAGTGCATGATTTAAAGTTACTTCCACTCCTTCAAAAGGAGAAGTACTTCACTGTATCATCAATTATGCTCATCAATATTACAAATGCTAGTTATCTGAATGGATGAACAGTTTTATTCCTGTCATACATCATAAAAAATTGAGAGTAAGACTCCAGAAATAATCTTCTCATTTCCTTCACATGTCATTGTTACAAAGTATGTCCTGTTCAAATTAAATTGAACTCAGACCACAATGCTAGTTATTTTAACTTACTTTAGTGCAGGCTGAAATGGAAAAGGGTACTGCACCTAAATGTTTTCTATCCTCACAGCCTTGCATTGGCATCTGCCTGGCTTAATGATGAGGCCAGAGTTCATCTTCAAGAAGTTTCTGCCAGAGGTTGTTTTCAGTAAGACTGACTCTTGTTTCAGATCACTGCTCAGCTATACATATGGAAAACTGTGGTACACTGCGCTAGTGACCATGAGCCCTTTTTTCTGCTGTCAGTCTGAACTTGCATCAGCTTGGTGCAAGAACACGGAATCTCATCCGGAATTGGGAATTATAAGACAGGTGTTCCTCATCATAAGACTTGTCTTCTGTTTTGGACATGTAAATCATAAAAAGCTGAGATACTGAACAAAAGCTGAAGCATGCACACAGAAAAATTGAGCTGGTTTTGGCTTTTCACAGCTTTTACCATGTGTGAATATCAGTAATGATTAGTTTATTTAATCATATTGAAAACTAGAGTGGTCACTTTTGGCTTCTCAAATCGAAGTGTTTAACAACTCCGGAAAAATGGCAAAAACCAAGATATTAGGCAACAGGTCATACAAAATACAGGTTCGTATGTCAGATTCTATGAGTCAATCCCCACTTTTGGCTTTTTTGTTCACTAGTAAAAGGCCAGCCGCATGATCTAGGTTGACAGGGTAAAGCAAATCTGCCCAATGTCTTTTTCAGTACATACTAAAAAATGCCTCTCATTAATAGGACAACAGGATACAAGAGATAAGACTGTCATTACTAGAAATCATGAATTAATGTTATGAAGAAAACTTACAGTTCAAAATATACTTCAATGTGTCAAAAGCCTCAATAATTCCAATGTAAATAAACTAGAGCTTATTTAAATAGCGGTACTGCCATCTTGTGTTTAGAGAGATAGGTGCCTGAAGATGCAGTAAGAAAATAGGAATATTTCACCAGCTAAATCGTTTTTTAACAGTATTTGGTATAATAAACTGCCTGCATTCATATATGGCTTATAGTTTACAATAGTTTTAAGAAAATTCGGTTTTGCCATGACCCAGATGAAAAATAGCAATACTGCCAGACAGCTAGAGAACTACCACATAAAAGATAATGATCAGGGAAAAGGAAAGAAAACAGGATTGAGATCTCAGTGTCAGGCTTTTGACTTTATTTGTACAACAGGACAAAGGCGATGTCAACTGCCCCTTCTGAGTGTGACTGACCTCGAGTAGCAGCTGTGATGCCACTGCTGAATACCTCTCTTGGTGATTGCTGCCCCATTTACAGCCAAGGCTGCCTTTCTACAACCAGTGCAAGACAAGGAGACAGGCTAGGGAGTAATTCTGCTGCTCTTGCCTCTGCTTAGACCTACACTTTATACTTCTCTAAATTAGAAAACCTGAAGTTGTACATAGGCCACATACACACATTCTCTTGCTTATTTATATAACTAAATACATATCTCGTGAAAATATGAGATCAGAGAACTGTCCAAGAACAACATCCATGATTCTTGGAGATTTCTCATATGTCAGTCTTGAAGGGAACAGGTGGTAAATATGAAAGGTTACCTTGGCATACTGTGCTATTTTTCAGTATAGCAGGCTTGACCAATTCAATGAAGAAAACCTGAAGGATACCTGAGACACGTCTGAACTGTCAACAAGAAGATGTGGCTTAAAGTAATAGTTATATCTTATTTGCAGCATGTTACCCTGAGCTACGTTACAAAATGTTACATTGTATAGCACAGTAGTTTGAAAGCTGTAAACTGTTTTCTCATATATTCCTTATTCAAGGAAACAGTCAAAACCCTCTGCTAAAAAAAAATCCTCTAAACCTAAAATAAAGTGAGACAAGTATCTTGGTGTTTTGACAGACACGAGAATAGTTTACATGAAGCATAATTCATTTAACATTTAATGAGAAATATCTAACCAGCTTAGAGTTTTCTTTTAGTTCTTGCTAGTATTTTAGACATACTGAAGTCCCCACATGATTCAACGTTTGACAACTACATAGAAGAAAAAATTTAAATTACCAAATTTCATGATGCTTAAAGAATCAAATACTGTACTGGTGACAGTTAAAGAAAGAAATAGATTATCAATGCTGAGATGTCTAGATTTGATATAAGAATAATGAAGCCATTTTACAAGAGAATGCCTGAATCAGACAAAATATTAAACACTGGAAAAAAAACCCACTCTTACTCTGGCATTAGGGCATCTGAGAAGTTAACCTTTGATTCTGTGAAAACAGTATTAAAAGTCAATGACTTCAGCATTGTTTGGCAATTTTAGTTGTACACTTCATAATGTGAAAAGCCTTACGTTAATGGTAACAGCTAGGAGTACAGAAATTTTGAATTACAACTACTCTGGTTAGATCTGCCTAATGATATTATTTGCAATTGTTCTTAAATTTGCAGATTGAAGAAAAGAAAAACGATTTCACTGAAGAATGCAGTCTCCTGAAATAATTATAGAGGTATTAGAGTCTACAATATTTTGCATATAACTTTACTAAAGCTTCTTACAGAAATGGATGTTGTAATACCTCACGTTCTGACCAGATTCATATTGATATATTAAGTCACATACAAGTCATTGTATCAAATACTTAACTGACACAAACATGTAAAACAGCTAAAGATATTGCTTCAGCTGGAATCAGATCACAATGCCTTTCTACAAAAATTACATAGTCTTAGACATGAAATACTTCCTATCATTTTTTTTCCTTTATGTCTAACACACTTTTCAATAGTAATTCACAGAACATTATTTACGTTTTCAAATATTTGTCATTCCTAAGAGAAATGTTTGCATCACATAACGGCCAGAGTATTTTCTGTAAATTCCTAGTTGGTTAAACCAAGTATCTCTGTGTATCTAAGGTAATTGCAGCTATTCTGAAGTTCACCCCAATGCAAACAAAGGGGAAACGTGACCCTAGAGCCACATATTAACAATAGACCTTCGGATAGGTACATTCACAATTTCTTTTTTTTTTTTTTCCCCCTAAATACTCAGAAAGACAAAGCTGAAGTGTTGCTTCATGAAACATTTGCATTTTAACTTACTTATACTACTGTTGCAATCTTTGATGACCTTTGATCCTTTAATGAAGTAAGAACCCTTGCCTGATACTGTCACTAATGATACAAATCAATAGAAATTAAGATGTTTCTACATAAAAGTTTTAATAAAATGACTAAATTGACAATGGTTTCATATTTCTAAATGGATGCATTTTCTGTTACCACCTTACAGACCTATCACTGAAATGAAATTACTTCTCCCTTTGTCAGCAGTTTTCTCTTACTGTTCACATCGGACAAAAAACACAGGGGTGATATTAACAGTGACTGAAATAAACTATGTAAACTATTCTTTTTTTTGTAACCCATTTTGACAGGTTGTATTTCACACATGGATAAAGACCTGAAAGAACTTGAACTGACTGCATGATACGCCAGTGCAAAAAGCTACAACCATGCTACATACAAACTCATTCCTGTGAACACAGTTGATGGTAAATTGTGTTCTTTCATACCACAGTGTGAAGATAATGACAAAGTAGCACTCACATTTTACAAAACTCATTTTCCATTCACATTTAGCTGACAATTCCATTTGTCAGCTATTCAAAACAATGAAAATGCATTCAAACAATGAAAATGCAAAAACATGCAACTAGTGGCATAGCATTTTGCCTTATTTTACATATACCAAAGAGCATACAATGTAAGTTCAGAAAGTCATGCAGGGGAAAGATGCTGTATATAAGGTATAGAAAACATAGTAGTGGAGGAAAAAAAACCCAAGAACATTCCTTGCACAGCATCCAACTACTCGAAACTAACAGAATGCAGATGAAATAATTACATTTCTTCAGACTTCCATTACACTGTGCAAGGTACACAAATCAAAGTATGGGCTGACTGGGAAACAGTTATGAATTACACATCCAATGCATTCATTATGGCCTCAGCTTTGCATTTAACTTACACCCTGAAGAAGGCATTGCTTGTAAACGTTATGCTATTTTAGCTGTGAAAAACATTCACACTTTCATTTGAAAGGCTTCAAGCTGAAACAGATGTCAACAGTTCTATAGAATTATCATTAGCATGTTTTATTAATACCGTAATATTACTCTTTTTAAAAAAGGGAAAAATAAAGTAATGCTCAAACACATTATAAGACCTCATATCTTGTGCAAAAAAATAAGTTTAGAAGAGACTGCTTTGGGACAAAAGGAAAATACCTCATCAACAGGCATTGACATAACATGCACAAGATTAAGTGTTGTTTTTCTCATGAGAAAAACTGAACATAAGCTTCCAGTTAGCCGGAATCCTCTAGGAGGACATATCAATGAATATTCATGTAAACCATACTCAAGTTTTTCCAATTACATAATTTAATTGACATAATGATCTATTATTGAGAGACAGTTACTTTTTTGAATTGTGCTTAGGCTTCCACTGTCTCTGAGCTCATCTTCCCTAACCTGTTATCGCTGCAGTTGTGATAGTACTGAGCAAAGGGGACATTTCTTGCTCTTCCTCATGTTATGCTTCAGATTCCAAAAGGAACCTTCACCATAGTCATATTTTCATATTAACAGTTCTTCTCGATTACTGAATTGTGGATTTGTGGTTTAGGATTAAAAGTTAAGTTGTCAAACAGCAAATCAAACAGAATAGTGAAAAAGAAACATCCATCACCTGACCTTATGGTTCAACATAACCTATGAAGTAGTACTTCAGCAAGCAACTTCACTACACAAAATAGTTTCAGTTTTTTGACCTCACAAGAGAGATAAAATTAAGCCTTCTTGCAATGATATACTAATGTAACAACAGAAAACATAATGAAACATTAACAGAGATTCTGAAATGAAAGTAGCCATATCCCATGCAAGAAGAGCCCTTTCCCAAAATCAAATCACCCAGCCCCTGGACTTCATTTAATGACTCAAGTGTTACAAGCAGAGTTAATTTTCATTCCAATCACAAAAGGGTTCAATCTATAACCCACATACAACATATTCCAAGGCAGTTTGTTGCCAAATTTTTAAGCTAAGTCTGGATGGATTTGGAAGGATATTGTGTCACTGTTAGACGCAGAAAAAGTAAATACATTCTGGACCAGTAATGGGGTGTATATAATATATATATATATATTTATGATCAAATATTTGGTCATATATATATATATATATGACTAAAAGTCCTTTTCCATGTGATTAAATCAAAACATGATACTACCTCCACCTTGACCACTGTAATATGGAAATCTGACCACGTGGTTATGAATGTAATGCACAAAAAAATTTAATCAGCCACATGTTCTCAAAGGGAGCATACCTTTGCAAAAATAGTGGAATAATGTTGTGAATTGCATAGACTGAACTCTTAGTACAGATTAGAATTCCACCCATCCAGAAAACAGAGAAGTGCATTTGCAAGAGTCTAATTTAAGCCACCAGTATCCTTGATTTTTTTTAAATTGTGCCCAGTGTATTTAGTACAGAAGCAGCCCACAGAATTACCAATTAGAATAAAGAATGAAAAACAACTAAGTATGCATTTTTTAAAATTTTATTTATTTTTTGCTGCTGAGTTAGTGTTGCATAGAGTAAGGCACTGGATTAGGAAGAGAACATTTTCTTTCTAGTTCCTACCTATGTCATTGGCTACCATCCTGGAAAACATTCTGCTTTTGGTCTTCACTGTAAATAATATATTAATAAAAAAAGGTCAATCTATGTATCAAAGAATGAACCGGAAAAAAGACTTTAGAAAAGAAAAATACTGTACCCTTTTCTATAAAATTATTCATTTTTTGATCATCATCAGAATTTGGTGAACCAGAACCTATGAGTGAAGACAGAATGAAATTGATATACATTTAATTTTGACACAAAACCAATGTATTAATAAAATTTTCAGTTTAAGGTAGATAAAAAGATTTATTAAAATATAAAATACTGATAGTGGTATTCTCTGGTAGCTGGTAGCTGTACTAGATACTATGGATTGCAAATTATTTTGTTGGGACAGGAATTCTGCCATATTGACGTTAACGACAAAAATTATAATTCAGGTTTTATGTTGCACAGTGCCGCAAGTTTATTTGTTAGAAATATTTCTCTCACTGAATAAAGTGTTTAACACTGAATAACTGTATTGCTGTCCTAATCATGCTTCCAGACAAAAAATTAACCCAAATTACAATTCACAGAACACAGTAGTAACAATAAACTAAGAAGTTTTGAAAATCTGTTTTTTTCCGATGCAATATATCATTGTTTGGCCCCAGTTCCTCAATTATTCCACCAACAGCTCAAAGCCAATGTTGTCACCTAGGATTTTTCAGAATTCTTAATACTGAAAAAACAGTAGTGGTGTCTATAGGCCACTACTTGAAGCCTCCTATTGACGTAAGATTAAAACACAGTTCAACTGAAAATAGAAAATTTCACTGGATTTTATTTTGCGCAAGTGTAAAAATAAGAATGGAATGCAAACATTTTGACCTTTGTGAATACAAAATTATGAAGGTTTACAATGCTATACATTTATTTTATGGTCAGATGAATGCCCTCAGTCTATCACCTCCTAATTTCTGGGGGAAAAAAAAAAAGCAGGAGACAGAGTTACCATCTGTCTCCTTCCCCCCCCCCCCAGGTTTTCTATAGTTCTCTTATTAAAACTGTAGGATACACTCCTAACTTGCAGGTGGCCCCTTTCACAGTCCTCTAAACTGTATAATCACCCACTGGAGCAAATCAAATGGAAGTTAGCTTCCACATCTCTTCACTTGGGGACTGAAATGTGGAAGAGGTGGAAAATCTAGATCACTTGAGCAAATACAGACTTCAACCCAAACTGACTGGTTTGTTTTACAGGTCATATCGTTAACAGTCAAAGCCAGTAACATACTAAATTGTCAATCCACCCCTCCAAAATTAAAGGTAGTTAAACTTTTTGTGCTAGTGTATTTCCTTCTTCACTAGCCAGACTATTTTGGAAAAACTCCATTTAAATTTGGCCTCCGTCCTGCACCTCAAGTTCACCAATACTGTGCAACACTTTCTCCAAAATGTCCTCTCTTATCTCTCTGGAAACAGCATGTTATTTTCACATGACTAAAAGAGGACTACTTTCCAGTGTTGTGATCTTGCCCACAAAAGGTGTAAAACTTAGAAACCAAACCTAAAAAACTGCAGTTCTTCTCATATCCATAAGGGCTGGCCTTCCCCGGAACATACAAACATCACAAAAAGATTTCTTATCAGTGAGGTGACTGCCCATTTGCCTCCCTCCCTAGTTACAAGTACCCTTCTCAAAAGAAAACTGGAGAAGCCTGCCATGAACCTTCTCATTCACAAAAAACTGGGAGGAGAGGACAGAACAGAGGGAAGCAGGACAGCGTCTAAACTTACCACTTCAAGAATCTACTTTACAGGGCTTGCAGCTGTGGCTTCTCAGCTCCCTCTTTTCTCTATTCAGTATTTTTGGTATTTAGAATTATTTCTCTTTAGTACTGCATGTGTACCTAAGATATCATATACTCTTTTCACAGAATATTCAGCTCTCCAAAATTCTAGGTGTTATTCTGTTCATTTTATTGTAAGATAACTTCTAAAGTCTTCTCAGACAGTCAATTTATAAATTAAAAGTTACATCTATCACTCTATGGTTAAGATTTTCCCTCTAATTTTGTTTCCTTTCAGGACATTTAAATCTGTCTATTCTAAGTTGTCCCCTTATTTGATTCTCTTAAAATAATATATATATATGTATCCGAACTACGTTATATTTTAATCTACTCCAGCTAACACAACCCAGACATGAGGGAGGGAGGGTAGGCAGATTGTTAAATTTAAGATTTTTCCATATAAACCTTGATTCTTACCCTAGTACTTCCATTGCACTGTTAGTGGAAATGGTGATTTGAGTTTTATACCACTTCAACATCAACATTATGAAAAAAGCCTCTAATTCAACTTAGTGTTTTAAGCTTTAGCTATACAAGTTGGAAGTCATTTGGGCTGACATTTGAGTGATGCTGGAGCAAGAGAGAAAAAAGATTGCAGAGTTACAACTCATTATTTGTTCCCTGTAAACATTTTTGCAAAAATAGTAAGTTTTTCAATGGAGATGGGGCAGATGATAACAAGAGGTTTAATCTACTGCGTTTCAGTTCTAAACAGCTTCCTTCATGGCTCACTTCCTTCATTCCTCACATGGCTCACAGGCTACAGTAGAAAAGGAATCTATCCTTAGACCCATATATTGATTACCAGTTTGCATGACATTGTAAGTATACTAGCTACATTATATTAGCTATTTGTGTAAACCTGCAACTTTGACCTTTACTCTAATTTGGAGTAGAGCTTTCAATGAAATAGATGAAGTGACATTACTTCTTCAAAAGTTTTGTCAAGAGTAATGCTGAAGATGTGACTTCTTTTTTTTTTTACCTGTTACGTGAAATATTCATTTCTAATACTATATACTGACACATACTATTTAATATTTACATATCTACAGCCTCAGTGAGCCAACATTGAAAATTTTTAAGTTGTATAACATATTGCTGAAGCTTTCCTTTAGAATATTCAAATACAGTAATAGCAACTGAATATCTATCCCCCCCCCCCTTTTTTTTAGGCAAGGAAATCGTACTTCATAAGGATGACAGTTTCTGAAGACCTCTGATTCCAAAGGAAAATGATAATTTGTGGAAGCAGAAGTAAACTAGCTCCTTTTGCAAACTTTTTTTTTTAAACCACTTCTGAGAACTGAAACACCAGATACCTGAACTATTACAGGAATTCATACACCTCTTATCAGTGTTTCAGAATTCCATTGTGCAGTTTAGTAGGCTCCCTGAAACACAAATATTGCAGATTGTATCTCTCTTCACTCATCTTTATGACTTTTTTTATTGCATCTGTTAAACTTTGCTTTAAAAATACAGTGGAGCAACACAGCAAAATTTTTCAGAACTTCTCACAAGTTACACAGGTTTTATATAATTACTTAACAAGTATGTGTTGACTTAAAGCATGCCATCTTCTGTGGAAATAAGAAGCTGAAAGTTAGAGAAAGTGATGATTACCTGAAGTAGGTGATTTGCAGCGATCTTCTGGCACCATTGTACCTTCATTAATATCACAAAGACCTGCTGGAACACAAAAACAATGTATAGTGAACATGGCTGCTATTTCATCCTTTCTTCCATTACAGTTAGGAATTTTATATTAAATACAAACCAGCTGTTTGTGGTAGAATTTGTTACGTATTGCACTTTTTAAAATTTGGACATTAGCTGCAGTGATTGCAAAGCTATTTACTTCATCCTACTCATTAGATTTCAGTGCAAAGTACTATCTTTTAAGCACGACACTTATCTGAACACTTAATTACATGATATAGATATATATTAAGTACACATTTATATTTTGAAAAAAATCCTAAAAAATGTAATTGTTAAAGAAAGTCACACGAAAGAGGATCTCTAAGACTACAACCACATTCAGAGTATATGTGAAACCACTGAGTTCTTTCACTATTTGCTTTCCATCTGTTAAAGTGATGAGCTTTGTATTTACTTTTGTACTGTGAAGTTCAATATGGAGTTTTGCTGGAAGATTATGTCATTTACTGAATTTAAGGTATTAGGGTGCTTAAAAAAGCATTCTTCCTTTTATGAAGGGATTTCACTAAATTATATTGTCAACTCTGACCATTTGAATAACTAATATGTTAGCATCTAAAGCTCATTCCTTACATTCTAATGAAGGAAATAAAGCATAGGAGTTCATTATCAGATGCTAAAGATGGAAGCTACTGCATTAACGTCCTAAAGATTATTCCACAGCATTAACTAGGAATATACAAGGAATTTTGCCCTTTTCCTTTTTGATAATAAATTGCTAGCAACACTGCCCAGTTTTAAACACACTTGAGACTATAAATGTTTTGTACTACACAGGGTTGTGTAATAAGTTTTCTTAAAAATCCACAAGCTGCTCTCCCAAAAAAGCAAAGTAAGTTTTAGACAGTAGCATGGGTGGACAATATATATTTAATTTATGTATATTTAAAGAATGATGTCTGATACATTTACGGATAAATTTCAGCATGTTATCTCTCCAAGATGGCCTGAACAGACCACATGTTATAAATTCATAAATCAATAGCTCTGCTAATCACAAGTAAGAGTGATCAAAATCAGCTTACAATTAATGACCTTTCTCATTAAGATCTCTGAAAATTCAGAGCTCCCTTTTCACATATTAAAAGGATGTAGTTACCATTCTGAGAATATGGCCTTGGTAAGAGCAGATGTCCCTCAAAAATATAAAGACAGATCCTGATCAGGTTTCTTTAAGAAAGAAACATGAATTTTTGGTGCTGGGAACAGACAACCAAATAAACACTGCACTTGGTTACTATATGGGGAAGCTTTTAGATCAGAATGGGGGGGGACTGAAGTCTCCTTTTTGGGAAGAAAAGGATCTTTTAAGCCTAAGATGTGCTTATTAACAGCTGTACTAGCTAACACCCAGAAGGATTCTCTGACCCTACTCTTCCAGCTGGTGGAAAGCACATGCCTCACAGAATGCTTTCACTGGGCAGCCTATATCATCAATAGAGGAACAAAAAATATGTCAGGAGCAGCCAAGCATAGTTTATCAAACCAATTAACATCTATAAAGAAGTTTTAGGTGTCCTGAATCTTTGAGGTGGACTCTTCTGGTACTAACAGTTGAAAAGCCAGCTTCATGCACAAATACCATTTTAACATTTTAATTTTCTTTCATCACTGACTGTTTATTCTTGCCACTTCCCACTTTCTTTTTTGGTAATCCAGCAAAAACTTTGCCAGAGTTGCTGAGTGGGATTTGAAAATGAACACAGTCCTCAAGTATGAGGGGAAACAGTTCTTGCAAGCATGACAAAGAAATACCCAGGAGGTTTGCTGGCCTTCAGTCTGAATTGCAACACTTCACTTTAAAACACACTACCCAAGGCCTTCGGGTGTCTGCCATCTATAAACCTGTCAGCTTAGGCACAGTGCTGTGCTCACACTGTCACTCAGATGCTACATACCTGTTGTACATGAAGCTCTATTACAACACGCAGAAATATGAGCTCATTACTCCAGATCAAAGCACAGTTTCAATTCTGACATGTAACAACAACAGACAACACAGTATCATATTATGTAGACTGGTTCATCACTGGAAGCAGCACTCTTTGACCAAATATGAAGCAAATCCTCACAGCAGCAATACTGGGAGGACATACCCATCCTGTGCTTTTAGAAATAGTCATGTTTCTAAATCATGCTCCTTAGGGAGCCAAACTATATAAATCCAAAGATGCAGTTCAGGAATTTAACATCCTCTCTCCTCACAAATATTTTAATTCTTTATCTTCAGAGGATGAATTGAATTTCTCACACTAGTTTCCTCTGAAAAGTGAAATCCGACTGGAATAGCCTTTAGACAAGAATAAAGTCATATACCTACACACTTGCTTCCTCTGTAATAAGTATTTAAGTTAAATTTGATTAATATACATCTTAATGAATAACACATATCAATTGATCCAACAGAAGACCTCAAAATAGTCTCCTGTCATGAAGCTATAAGCCAATTTTATGTATTAGGTAAGATTTATCCCACTAAAGAGTAAGTGTGCATTATGACCATCATTATGGCACATAAACCTTGGAAGTCTAAGCATAGCCAACATTGTTATTATTTGACAGATAGGAGGAAGGGACAGGTACATAAAAATTAATTTTACGTATTAGTTGTTACAATGAACAGAGTAATGAAGATGAGCTGAGCCTATGAACTATGAATGTCTGTCTGCCTTATAACCCAAGGTACCCTGATATAACTCGTGCGCGCAGTAAATTCATGAAAATTTCTCTGGTTTCAGGCTTACAACATACGTGCAACTTGCTGTGAATTTCTAAACCAATTGATCCAAAGCCTTCTATTTCAGAACTGCAACCTGACTAAAACACAAATATATGGAAAAGTGACCTTCTTAACAAGCTCTTAGCTTCTTTCTGAAGTCTAGTAGCAGGAAATTTGAAATAAACTCCAAAATGAATCAAAGCCATATAACGTTACTAAAGATAGAAAAAACATTATGCTGTATCAAAAGCTCCCTTGAACTACAACCAAATTTAACTGATATATTATGCTTCATAAGATGTTGGATGATTTTGTGCATAAGCTTCAGGCAGATTTATCACAGAAGAAACAACAACTTTACTGAAAACCTGCCTAATTAAAAAATACAATTAAAATAATAAACATGACAATTAGAATTCAAAATAATTGACCTGAGACAGTGAAAAAAACCACTATAATCAAACTGTATGATTTCAGTTCTGTATTTGGCTTAGCCACAATTGATGTTGGTCTGGTTTAGTTTAAGCCTAGGTTTAAAAATTCAAAATAAGTTCAGGTCCAGATTCAGTTCAAGGAGAAAGAGGATGGGTAAATGACTAGAACAACCAACCCCTGTATTTTCTTCTGGTTTGATTCAACTCCAGTTCTGAAATCCTTGTTGGTTACATTAAAAAAAAAAGACTTTTTGATGTGTAATCAAAGACAAGATGTGTAGTCACATGCAAGCAAAAACTGCTTCTATTTCGTCTGAATAATCCTGAACTACCTCTGGTAAAACATATAAAAATGTTATAGAAATATATAAAACTTAAATATATTTCTAGTATATTGTACTGGAGTTGAAAAATCACAAACCCTTGCAACTCCCACCAATAATAAGCTTTGAAAGAGTTCAGGTTGGTGTCTTCTTTGAACTCAAAATTATGGAACTAAGCAAGCAACAACTGCTGTTTATAGATCTTTTGTGTAGTCATAAAATTTTGAAGTGTTTGGTATTTGGTACCAGTACTGGCTGTCTTCTTACTGGCTCTATTCTCCTGTCATATTTAGGAATATGTATATCAAGCAAAGATCTCAAAACAGTGTTAACAGCCACCATGAATAGATTTTTCATCACCCTGTAAAAATTTTTCTCACATACATTGTGCTTTTCAGCATACAGCCAAAGCTATTTTTTTTTCTTCCACAATCACGAGTTAAAAATGAAGGTTGACTTTGTTTTTATCCATGACAAGCACCTGTAGACGTTGTCTAGCAGGCCGTCACAAAACACATACTGCATGCTTCACAAACTATCAACTGTCACCTAAAACGTGAGTAAAATACCTGGTAAGATTCACTTAAATTCCAAAACATTCCCAACCATAGATACAGACTAGTTTGTACCTGTAGAACTAGTCTGAAATGTCGGTTCACAGTCAAACTAGCGTAGAGTACCTTGACTCTAAATAGATGTTGCTTTAAGATGCGACCCTGAAATTCTTTTCCGAGTAAAAAGATGACAAACATATATTCTTGCATCACAAGTGAAGGAAAAATCTTGCATTTCTACTCGTGTTTTAGAAAATACATAACTCTTAGTCTATGATTTTTTTTTAAGAAAGTCTTTTTGAATTTTCAACTGATTAACTCAGAACATGCAATTTAATAAGTTATAAATGTCTATTTAATATACCATCTGCTTACAATTTACACTGGAACATACAAAATAGCAGTGTTCTTAGTGAGGAAGGACCAACGCTTCTTGCTTTGGTCAAAATCTGTGGAAATGGCTGAATAACAGAATATTTTTTTCCACTCCCCTCTATCATGAAATCATTGAATCTTTGGTTTTGCTGATCTTGAATACTATGGACAGTAGCAATATGCTGCTTTGTCACATTGTCTGAACCTGAACTTCACGCAACTAGTTAAGAATTTGTCTGAATGCCTACATAGGTTAGTATGATTACTTTCTAATGCTGTTGTTGTCTCAAAGAATGAGAAATACACTCAAGTTTCTCTAAAACATCCACATTAAGCACGCAAACACTTTTACTAGGAAGATTTACAAACTCAGTACTAGTAATCTCTGAAGGTTATTAGAACTGTACAGCAGTTGAAAAAATCTTATGCATAAAAATCTTCAGATGTATTAAAACAGAAATGCTTTAAAGACAGAAATAAAAGAATTCAATGAATGCAGTCTTGAAATACAAACAAGTACATGTAAGTTCCTTGCATTTTTGAAGGCACTAAACACCGATATTAACATTCAAGAACTGGAGAATGCAAAACCCCAAAGACTAGTTCATATAGCTCCAATCCTATTAATACAGCAAATAATTATGCTTTAGCTTAACAGAGTTATGTAAACATATACAGCAATAATTATTTCTAAGCTACCAAAGTCTGGATAACAGAAAGAACTAGAAATAACTAGAAATCATTAGAAATGTTAAATAACTCTAAAGAAATTAATTTCAGTCTTTACAGAAAGTGAGCTTGTAGCTCTAGCTAATCAAGATTTGGAAAGGATGGTGAAGGAAGGCAGGATCAACTACCTGGTTAAGAAACCAACTCTTACAAAACCTATTCTAACCTATTAAACATTCCAGGTAAACTCAGCTTTTCAACTGCTGGCTTCAGAAGGTAGTTCTGGAACTTCCGCCCATCTTTTGTTTCCCTTCACAATGTCAAAGGAGCAGCAGATCCCAGCTTTCAGTTCTGTATCATCTCAAGGTGGAAACATTCCTTTCATGCCTAACTCTTCCTCGGCAGCAGATGATGGAAGACCATAAAGGAAGTAATATTTGGCTATTGAGCCTATCACCTCTGAAATGCATTTTTTTTTTTTCCTCTTTGGGAAAAATCACAGAGAAACTAACAAAACTAGACCACAGTCTCAAGTATGCCTTCACCCACCCCAGTCACTGTTCCTTGGGTTTTGTTTTATTCTACACTCCTGTTATAAGGTGGTCAGATCACACACCTCTGCCCAAGGGCTGGAGAAAACTGGCATACTAGGGAAATGAAAAACGTTATGCTTTTAAAATCTGCTTTATATTTTCTGAATTCTTGGATGCTGTGACTGCTGGAATAAGTCCTGAGAGTAACTCATGGTTTTGATGGGCTACCGTCAGCCCCCTAGAGGGCTGTGCAATGCACCAACACCTCAACTTTTAAACCCTACAAGCAACATCTTTGTAGTAGGAAGCTTTCACTTGTAATCCACAAATCACAGTTACAATGTTAATAAGTAAATAAGAATTGTCATCATCTTACACGAGTTCTGAAGCTTTTTGAGCCAGGATGGGGACCAAGCAAGGGAAGGTTCTAGCCTCAGAGGACCACTGGATTTAGTGAGCTAGATCTTTAATCTATAGACATCAGTAACTTATGAGACAGGTTCTTGCTTTCCTCCTCTCTCCTGCCAGTACATAGACTATCATGTTTGCTTTTTTCCTTCCAGTTTCTTTCAATGATGCCATGAACAAGAAATGATAGATGTATGATGGATTAAAATCAGTTTCTAAAACTAAAACAATTACTTAAAATGGAATAACAAAAAATATTTGTGGTGAGTAAACAGCAAGTAAAAAAAGCAGGTTCAGATGTTCAAAAATATTTTATTGCCATGAGATGACTTACTTATATAAGAGGTGCGAAGCTTTTTCACAGACTCTGAATATAAGTTAGAAAGGCCGCACATGCAAGAAGCCACAGTCAGCATACCTTTATGCAGCAATGAGAAAAGGAAAGACGGAGACACTAACAGTACATTTGAGATAGAAAAGCCAGCTGAACAACTTGTATAACCAGATTTAGAAAACGCTCTTGCCATGCAGATCATTAGTATTAAAATGTAAGATGAAAAATTATATGATTTCATGTAACAGTTATATTCATGAGCAAGAAAGACTCAATCCATGAACATCTTAGCCACAGTGTTAACTCAGAGTTATGCTGAACATTAAAATAATAAAAGGCAAGTAATTTTTAACACTAAAAATGCAGTTAATACATAAATGCATGAGGCAGAAGTTAAGCCCTTTACTACCAAGAGCAATTAACACAGTGAAGCAGCAAAGTTATTTCTTTCTCAAAAATATATATATATTTTTAAATTTATACTTAAAGTATAGCTTATCTGACACAGCCTAAGAACTGCTTATGTTCTGCTTTATGCTAATGCTTTTTAAAGCAGCTTCCTCAGTTGAAGTAAGCTGACTGGTGGTAACTACATCTTTCTCAAACCAATGATTTACTAAAATTTCCTGGAGCATCCATTTTCACTTGGATAGCATGTTACTTGAACGTTATTCTGGATCACTTAAAATAAACCAACCAACCCTAGAGCATGAAGAAGTTTTTTGAACATCAATAATTTCCCATCAAATGATAATCAATTGGGGGCAGCAGTGACTTTGTTGATAGCCCTGTCTTTAGCTGCTTTCCAAATTAGCTTAAAAGTATCCACTAAATAACAAGGAGGAGTAAATCTTAAAATTCTAACTTTTAATTTTGGCAATAAAAAGTTTGGAATTTTGACTGGAAGGTCATTTTCCTCCTCAGCTGCAAAGAAGCACCCTTCTTAGGTATACTTTTAAAACAAAGTTCATTTTTCAATAAAGCTTCTATTTTACTCATTTGGATTGGGAAGTTTAATTGGTTCATTTATATCAAAGGCTTCCTCTGAAACTAATATAAGAGCATGTACAATATTATAACATGCTTTAGATTATCATGGACCTTTTTAAACAAAGGTTAAAATAGGATGCAAAGTGATCTTCACAGATACAGTGACTATCTGCTAATATTAATAGGTTTATACATGCATGTGATGTGGATACTAGGCTTAGCAGAAGATACTAAGACTTCAAGCCATGCTATTAAGTTAAATGCATAAATTTACTGACTCTTTGTAACTTGTATCTATACACACAGAACATGCGTTTCCATCTGTTTTTTAAAAAATAACATTACACTAAAAACATGAGCAATGATATCAAGCATTACTGAGTATTGTTTTATTGAGTATTGTTTTTGAAGGAAAAAGTAACAAACCTGCAATAGTGACGATCAAGAAGAAAGGATGAAACCATAACGGCAAAAGCATACTTGTATTCAAAGAATAGACACTGTTAGCCCAGATAAACTCAGACGTAGCTGGTTAAAATAAGTGCTGGATAACTCACCCCCAGATGGCTGCCGAGTTTTTCGGGGAGATCGCGGCTCCCTACGATAAGGATCATTGGAGCCATACAGTTCAATAGTGCCAAGATTCAAGAGCACTGTCTTCTGCAGGTAATCAACCATGGCAATACCATTACAGTTTCCAAAAACTACTCTGGAAAAAGATAAGTGGAAGGGAAGATAATGGTAATCAAATATAGGTATAATTTTATTTTGGTATTTTTTGCTATTCAGAATTTTAAGACTTCCTAATTTTTTCTTATATTATTATTACTATTTTTTAAAAAATGCCCTAAATTAAGAATATGTATTAATTATAATTTTAGAATGCAGCATTGTTTGTGCTCTTTTGTATAAAGATGTGACAATGAGTAGAGTAGATCACTGTCATTGTATGTGCCAACCTATCTGACAGAGGCTTAACTGACATTTAGCTCTACAGTGCAAACACAAGGAAGAATGATACTGTTTTGTTTCTGATGTTAGCATCATCAGGAACTGCCATAACCCACAAAATTTAAGCACAGGAAACTGATTGCATCTAGTGTTGCTGTGCAAGTCATGTGAACACATTGACTTAATTTTTAATAACTGCCACATTAACAAAATAATGAAAAACAAAATTGCATAGAATATACTTACAGGCCGTATGCTGAATTGACTGCTAAGCTAGTTATCTGCTGAGGAGGTTCTCCACTCACCCACACTAGTTGGATAACTAGCTCAATTTGGTAACCTGGAGACTGCTTAAGAGGAGAATTTTTAACTCTGCAAAGTAAACAAAATATATCTTTTTGAGACTCTAAAATCTCATTTTTTTTCCTTATAGGCTCAGAATTCACTGAATTCTGTATTACACTGGACTTTTGAAAGTTTGGAAAGCTGCAAAGAAAATCAACAAAAAACAGAAAACTACATTAGAACTGGTCATTCAGTCTTTTAAAAGCCCTGTTGATTCATTATTGTGTTGAAAATGAATTGAGTAATGATCACATACACTTCATTTCTCTCTTCTTCAGAAAAAGAACAGCATTAGCATGCTGTATTGACTTGACCAGTGCCTAAAAGGAAGGTGGTACTAACTCTTTTCTGAGTTTCTAAAAGAACTCTGGTTTAGAGGATGGGAGAGTGTGGGAGAGTGAGGCATGTGGATAGAAGAAGCGTATGGAAAAGGAAAACAGAAGCACAAGGTATTAGACAAACACAAACAAGAAATTGACAATACAGAAAAAAATTCAAAGCCAGGTAAAATGACTGTGATGGTAGACACAGGAAAAGCTTGAGGGGTGGGGAGGCGTTGGGGAATTGACGCTCTTGGAAACATTGTCTGCATGCTGATGAACAAACTTAGCAATTTAAACATTTTTATTTAAAATGTTTGTTCTAAAGCATGAACATCTATAACTATACTAACACCTGTGCCAAAGTTTCCCAAAACAACCAGCAGAGTCACAAAATTATTTTCTGATTATTATTATTAATATCAACTGGAATTAGGACATTTAAAGAAATTAAGATTGGAATAAATTTATTGAAACGGAATTTAACTTTCAGATATTTGCAGAATGTTGCTGTAACAAATGAGTTTCACTGACAGTAACATTTCTGTAAGAATTTCCAAGTAGATATATTATCAGCATATAAATATTCTTGTTTCACACTCAAAAGCATAACAGAATACACTTACTTTAAACATGGGACATTATCGCGAAGTCCATCAGATGAACTACTACTAGTTGAAGGATGAGACTGGGGAACAATGGATTGAGGATTGGAACCTGTGCCAGGAGTTGGTAAAGGTGGCACCTGCTCACCATCTGGAGATTCAATATCATTTATTTCATACAACAGACGTACTTCCAGCATCTGCAACAAAGTTAAAAACAACAACAACAATCTGTAAATCCTGTCTTTCAAAAAAAATACATGAATTAAATGAAGTGCAACTGAAATTACTAGTACTAAAAGTGACATCCAGGACTTTTTCATCTTTTTAAAGGTAACAGTTGCTTATTAAATATCACAACATAAACACACGGTCTTCAGAAACAGAGTAATACTAGCTACTTGAGATTGAACATTTGATTACAAAAACCTGAAAATCTAACTTATTTCTCACCATTTACAAGTTTCCTGCTCAATAATGACAATAAAAGGAAATACTGAATACAAGACCCATTTAATTGTCATTCTGTGCATGTAATACTCTCAGTTATGATGAAAGTTTATTTTATGGAGTGTGGGAATGCTGAAACTAAAAAGAGCCAAAGGAAGGCGAACAGCTTGACTGACATACCCATTCAGTAGCACTATACATACAGAACTTAATTCAATGTTTAATGTTGTATCGATCTAGACTATACATTTTAAAGAACAGAAGCTCATCGTGATTTCAGATTTTCTTCTGTTGGGTCTGCAACAATATTAGTATTAATTGTAGCATAGTTTAAAGAAAGTTTTCCAATATCTTATTCTCATCTGCAAAGCAGAACTTAATTCAGACAAATAACTATACAGTAAACTTTAAAGCATTCCTAGTAAAGAATCAGCTTGCTACTTGCTTATTTCTAAAAATCCATTAGAAAATACTATTCCTTTAGAAGGGAATGTACTTGTACATGACTAAACACTAGAAGAAAAAAACAAACATGCCTCATCTCCTTTAATAAGACTTGTCTGAAGTGGAAAGAATAAGAACTGTATCACCACTAAAGCTTTATTCAGAACATTGATAACTCACCAGCTTCAAGTTCGCTTTCTGATCATACATCCAGATAAGCAAAGTTGCATGTGTCTAATTTAACAAAAAAGATTTCTCAATCTCTTGTACTAGCCTTCTCAAGTCTTCTACAACTTGTCATTGTATCGAATCAATAACAGCAAACTCCTTAACAGACCTTTGGGCATGTATGGCACAGTTCTTCCCTTCTAGTTCTGCATACGGCAGAATTTTTACCAAGAAAAATGGTAATTATTAGTAATCAAGCAAAAAAAAAAAGGTATCAACTAAAAGATTTGAAAATTCTTTGACTCCATATCTCATTCACTTCCGTTTAAAATATATCTCTGATTCAACCAAGTTTTGATCCACACTTTGGTTTGATAGAGCAAAGAACTATTATCGGTAGCAAAATCTGAAAAAGGCAATGAAAAACAAAATCTTGCTGTGTAATTTTTATTTCTGCTGAATTTCATAATTTATTACTTTTCTTCCATGAAAAAGCCCTCCCAGTTTTGAGGTGATCTTTTTTGTCCATTTTACTAACAAAATTAAAAACTGAATTGCTGCAAAAATCTTATTATAGCCATATCCTATAAAGTTATATGAATTACCGGAATGACTTCTGTTGTCACTTCCTGCTTGCTGAACCTGTAAATAATGACATGTGCAGAAACTCCAGCTATGCACAGCATTCTACTTTCTGGACACCATGAGATGATCTGAATAGCATACGGATCTTCATCTACTATATCCGTGTTTGGCCTATCATCCTTATTCCGCGATTTTTCAAATACTTTAGCTGTTTTGAGCTTATAGAGTACTTGCAGCGTTACTAGGAACAAACCAAGAGAAATAAAAATTAGTACCCATTTAAGCAAATATTTTTCTCGATATTTTTTCTAATTTAGAAACGCTTCTTGATAGAGACAGTCAATGTGTTCAGTAAAACACAGCAGAGCAGAAAAAATCAGTAACTGTGTTGATACCGCCCATGCAGTGCACCACTTGCCCAATGCAGGATCAGTTAGTATCAAAAACTTTTCCCATCTATAGATATATATGTTAAGCTTAAGTTACAAACTGCTGTCAGAGTTTCTCATGTTTAACAACACTTCGGGTTCTCTTTATATGGGTAAGAACTAGTTATATTTACCACACCACAACTTAAGCCTATGGCACACAAAGTGAAGTTCCTTCCCTTTCTCCTTACAGTATTTCAAATCCATGTCCTCTTACCTGTGTTCTCAAACTTAACAGCCTCAATTCCTTCAATTTTTCAAAAACACTGCCCTCTGATCTATCTGTATTTTTCTTGATAGTTGATACACCAGAACTGTTCTAGTGAAGTCTTACCACAGTTTAAAACTGTGAAAGAGTAACTTCATCTTGGTTTTACAGATATTGCCATTTATTCATTGTAATGTTTTTTTTTTTGTGCTGACACTGCACTCCCACAGAACTCCATTTTTTTTTCTAGACTAAGTTCTGAGTGTATAGCCTTGAACCTATATTCAAATAAATGGTCTCATGCTGTTCAACAATTAGTAATATTAACCTCAATTATAATTCTAATTCTTTCTTCCAATATTCTTGCAACTGTCCTAGTGTTGCTTTCAAACTTCATAGGAAGTCTCTGGTCAGTCATCCAAACCCTTGACGTCAGTACTAATCATATCCCTATGAAAACCTAACCTATCCTTTCTGCTCTTCTGTATTTCAGTAGCTTCACCCGACTCACATTGCCCTATTACATCTATAGGGCTGTGGTCTTGGAGAAATTTGGAAAAGGTTTAAAATTAAGACACAGGATATCTGTAGTTTCCACTTTAACAGGCTTATTAATCTGTTATTAAAATGAAACTAAATGGCTTTAACAGGAGCGACTTTTTACAGATCTATGCTGAATAATATTTTTAACCACAGAGAATCAATCGGTTTTTCTTTCTTCCAGGTTCCACCCCCACTCGAAACAAATTAAAGATCTATAATACTCCCAATACTCCTCCTCCCAGTTTTTAAACATATATATTGCATCTGTTCCAACCCACACACTCCTTAGCATTTTGGAGCCTCACCAGTCTTCCACAAGTTTTCAAAGACAACCGATAATGATTCCAAGATTATTTCAGACAGCTATAAAGCCCTAAGAGTAAGTTTAGTCAGAACTAGATGATTTAAAACATCTAACTCAATGTAGTCCATTCTAATTTGAATTCTTACTGCATTTCTCACTGTTAGCTGCGTAGACCATTGGAGGCAATTGACCCTTTAAAAATGTAAAATGGTTTGTTCAGTGCTACAAAGAATTTTACTACTCTCCTGCCTTTATTCACAAATGTGTAGATCATTTTACTAACACAAATTACTACTGGTTCCAATTCTCATTTTTAGATACTCTGAGTTCCAGGGTGCTGATATTATATAAAAACAACTCTAATTTTAGACTGAAATAATTTACTGAAATTCAATTACTAAAGTAAGTACTGAGTACTAAAAAGGGATGCATTTGCCTGGCATTCATCTGTATGGTCAATAAGCTACTTCTGAAATTTAAAAAACAATCAAAAAACTTATTTTCCAGCTAAACCTTGAACTACTAGGACAGATTGCTGTACCTGGGTTGGGGCAATCCCAGACATGAGTACAGACTGGGAGAAGAACTTACTGTGGGCAGCCACGTGGAAAAAGACTTGGGGGGTTCTGGTGGACAAAGAGCTTGACATGAGCATGAACAACCTGATCTAGCGGATGGCATCCCTGCCCAGGTCAGGGGCTTGAAACTAGATGATCTTTAAAGTCCTCCCGACCCAAGCCATATGATTCTATGATTTTCACTGAGGTGGTTAAAAAAAAAGTGAAAGCTTAACTAAAAAAAAATCATGTTAGTTTTATTTAATTTTAAATCAAAATTTCATATGGAGTTGATGACTGTACATAAAGCAGGAAATATAAGAATGACTAGTTTGTAATTGCATTCCTTTAGAGAAATCATTAAGTTTACAAAACTCCTGCTGAATAGAAGAAAGTTCTCTACTGAAAACACTTACTTGCTGAGGCATCCCAAAACTTGATTGACCCATCAGCATGCCTATGAAATATTAAAAATTAATAAGATCATAAAAAGGTTAGTTGGAGCATTAGACCTCTTTGCTACTAACTGATTAAAGATATGACTGACATCATTTTTATTAGTATTTGTAATGACATTTTGTTTTTTAACAACTTATGGTAAACCATTTACAAACGCATGCCCCACTTATTTAGACAAAAAGGATTAAAAAACATTTGGAGGTTAACTCACTGAAATTCCACTGTACTAATTTACCATTTTAAACTGTTTTGAGTTACCTACATTTCTCATAAGCAGTTTGGCATATCTTACCATGCGTTGTTTCTTAAAATGACAATCATTATTTAGAGTGACACTCGTAAAGTAAACGCCTAAATTAACTTCCAGAGTATTCAGTGTATTTCAGTATATTCCGTATTTCAGCATAAATGAGTTTTCTAGTCTGTTTTTATCCTTAAATCATAGTCAGAGGACTAGACTTTTCAGGACCATCTCTCAAAGTCTCTGTAGTATTTAGTATGAAGTGACAGTAATCCTCATCAGGGCTAATGAGCTGTTCTAAAAAAAATATTTTACTGGTACTCTCACTTTCAGTGATGCACTGCATGGTTATAAATTAAATTTCATTTATACTGCTTACAGTAGAGTTGGAAGGACCTGTTTAAAAAAAGATCAAAATGAACAGATTTAAGTATTTGGTTATTTATTTTTAAAAGAAAAACTTGGCTTCCCTTTGAGAACTGAAAATCAATAACAATTTAATGGACTTCCTATGCTTTAAAACACAGTTCAAGTATTTTCCAAAAGTTAAGAATAAAGGAAAAATTCCAGGATGTATAGATAGACAATCATAACAACACATAATAATAATCCCTGTAAAACACTTGCTTTCATACTATTCCTACCTTCTCTTCCACATTTTACTTTCTTGTCAAGATTATGCAAATATCTTGTCTAGTGAACATAATTTCTTAAATGATTAAACCACTCATGGAACATTTTTTTTTTCTATAAACGATCAAAATATTCTCAGTTCTACTCAACCAGCTAAGCAAGTTATTACTACACTGTGGTGTCACTTACCCCGTAATTATTATCTCTGGATAGCTCTGAGTAATCAAACCCCAGTTGCCTCCACTGATAGGCCATTCCTAGAAGATTAATCAATACAATACAGGATCAAATTTGGCAATATAGTAAATGAATTTGAATGCAGGAACAAATACACCAAGGAAGAAAATAAGATACAGCGCAGAGTTAAGCCACTGAAATTATTACAGGTAACGCAGATTCCAGTATTTCGCAAGTTCGAAAAGTTACTAGATTATGTCTACAGCAAAGAAAAGTCAACAAGGTCTATGGATGACACCCATGCTCCAAGAAGACCCTTAGCTTCCAGTGATGTGGCAATCAATTGAATCACATCAGGAAAGCGTAACTACAGGCATGACACATGCTATGTCCTCTCTAGACATCTGCTACTAGCCAAAGACAGAATAATCAGTCAGGTGGAGCTTTAGTCATAGCATGGCCATGCTTACACTGTTTAGAGCAGTTGATTTTCAGTATTTTCAAATAACACTTATGTACTACATGTTTTACCTTCTTACTGTAACCTTGACGTTTCTGTCGAGCACCAACTGAATAGAGTGCAGGTATGAGGTCCACAGGACAATCAGCAAAATATTCACAACAGGTAACTGGAGACTCATGTATTGTCAAAGGATAAGGATTCTCAAATATAGGGTACCTTTAAGGGATGAAAGTGGAAGACTTAATCTAGGCAAAAAATTTATTTTAAATCCAGAACAAGTGAAACACTGAAGACTGTTTGGGTTCTTTTTGTACAAAGGAAAATAAATGCATACAAAATTAGGTTATGAATGAATATATTATGAAACTTCACTTCTCATCGAGTACACTATCCAGATTCTGTAGATCTCTAGACAGAACCTGAAGTTTGTACTGTTCCTAGAATATTTTTACAACACTGCTGTTCTTTACAGTCTCATTTTCAAAATGTTAATGAGCCTTAATGTGGAAAAAAAGTCAATAATATTCAGGTATATGTATCTGTGCTCAAAGGACATTTCTCTTCAGTTAAATTAATACTATGCTTTTTTTGTGTGTGAATTGAAAACAGCTTTTCAACCCATTTAAAGGAAAAATTAGCAAAAACAGATGAAAACTTTATGCATACAAATAATTTTACATAAAGCTATCCGTGAAGCTAAAAATCTTCTAAAAACTGAATGAAAGAGGCTTAATTTTAACAAGATGTTCAACCCATATGACAGCATAGGGCAAAAGGAAAAATCCTGTAGCATCTATGCATGCATCTGTGCATTTTATTGCTTTTTCCAGGTGCAAAAGAATTAATACGCTGCAAGTGAAACAAAGACCATATAGGTCTTCTAAACAACATAGCTACTGAAGATTATTATTACTTTAACATGAAACGGAACAAGAATTATCTTTAGATTTCAGCCACTGCCAACTACTTCACTTAAGAAAAAAAGACTTGTAAAACGCATTTTATTTCAAGCCCATTAAACTTGTTTTATGAATCTATGAAGCTTAATGCCATGGGTTTAATCAGAAACAAATTTTGGCTTCAGCATATGGCAATGTAAAAAATGGCCACATAGAAAATCTAAATGAAACTGCTCAGTAGTTTCCATTCCCATTAAAGTTGTGAACTAAACCAATTTCAAATATTAGGATTAAACATGACCTTCTTCCAAATTTCACAGATCCTTTATTGTCTAAGGTATCACCACAGACTTTGAGGATACTTATTTACAAGCTTTTGTTCTGCCATAGATGGATGTTCTTCACATGGTTCATTACTTTTAATCAGGAACATCAAAGATCTTATCTGTCAAGTTCCCTTGCTACTAATCCATTAATAGTTGGTGATTGTTGCCTATAATGATTTTGAAACCTCTGACTGCAAGACCCACCACAGCGTACAGATTGTTCCATGGGCAAAGTAATACAAGTTTCAAGATGCATGGGGCAAGTTTTAGTTGTGAAAACTGTAATGAGATACTACTTTTAAGCAACCTCTTACCACACTAAGGAACGAGGGAATATGTTACCATTCTAATTTTGTGTATATACACAAATTTGTGTGTGTGTACATGGTAGTTATTACATCTGTACTGAGTTACTTCTAACCAATACTTAAAACTTTTCAATTCGGCAATAATATTAACAAATATTTGTTTTTATATGATGACAACCACACGCATTGTCAGCCAAAACTACCCAACCTCTCAGAACACCTGTTACACCTGCTCCCTTCCCTAAAATTTTGTGCAGTATTTCGCCAACTGAGCTCTAGTTGACTCTAAAATAAACTGATAATTAAAAAGCACAAGTGATCTGTTAGTAATTTCTGTCAGTCAACTTTGGAAAAAGTTGCATATACTGTACCCATCTACTACATGTTAACTTGAGAAAAGCTGCTTTCAAAAGGTATTATAGTCTACCAAATAAAACTTATACCAAATATTCAAAATGTTATGTTTTAGGCAGGGAGGCAGTATGGTGGATTAAGCAGCTAAAGATCAGAACAACATGCTGACTACTGCAAGCAACCATTAAAAAGACTATACAAGACTCTTACCCATTTTGTGCAAGGTCAATCAGCACTAAGTCCTTTTCTAAAAGAACGACTACAGCATACGGTTCCTGAAAGTCTAAAAGCAAAAAAAAAGTTAAGTTATAGGTAAACATCATACTCTGGATGCACAGCACTCAATCAGTCCTTGCACTTGATTAGTCAAGAGTAGAAAAGCAATTTAGATGTCACACAGTTTCTGAAGGTATTTATGCACTCACTCCTCTGAATACTTTAAGTTTGGAAAAGCCACACTCCTTTAGCTAAATGTCCTCAATTCTTTTTCAATTTGCTAGAACCATTTGAACAGCTCACATAACATGAAAAGGAACATGCAGATGAACTTGTATAAGCATGATTCTGAAAGTACCAATTACTGAACAATAACATTCCCCCAATCCCAAATTTTCCTCTTATTTATATAAAATAAATAAAACGGAAGTTTTCAAAGTTTAGCTTGCTGTCTTTCAGAATGACAAATTCTCAAATTCTGAGCTAAACAGTTCTATACGCTCTGATGGAAGTTGACAGCTAAAAACACCGGAATCAGAAAAAATAGCACTAATGTGGGACAACTACCTACTATATGATAAAGAAATCCCCTTCTGCAACAGAGAGATTACAAGTTAGTGAAGAATTTTGTGTGACTATTGGAATTAATAAGAAAGTCACTAAAGTTAAGAGTACTACACAAATGCTAATCAAGATTTAGCATTGACTGGAAAGGTCTCATGTGCACTAATAAATATTGATGAACACATCTGCTGCAATAACAGCTTAAAATTGTGATGCTACTTTTTGTCTGCACATGCTTTTGGGGTTAAAAAAAGGAAAACATGCAACCAGCAATCAGCATTCTTCTAGAAACAAAATAAGATTTTATTATGAACTCTTCTATTACGATGCTTTGGGAAAAAAACAGACCCCAGACAATAGGAATAACAGATGTTGCTGCTGCTGCAGTCTGATCCCCAGAGATAAAACAAAGACAATAGTAAGAAATATTCTGATGGGATAAAACTCCAGAGAAACGAGGTCAAAATACAGAGAAAAATCTTTACAAAGCCTACCATTAGGATATGGCGTTTCGCAGAGGGTTAGAAAATCAACGATAGAGTAATCCATTTCTAGCACAGCAGTACTTTTCCCATGCATAACTGTTAAACAGGGTCTTCTTCCTACAGTGTCATATGACAAGCCTCCTGAGAGAATGATGAAAGGTTCTCTGGAATAAAGCAGATGTATATAGGATCAAACCAAGGTAATAAGTAAAAAGACTGGTCAGTTTTTGTAACCTAGCAGAAAGGTTCAACAAGATATCATTAAGCAGACATATGTAAAGAATAACGCAAAGCAACTCAGCATGCAATAGGTAGTTTGGGTACGTTTCAAAATTTAGAAACAGACTGTTTCCCAAGATGAAGGTTTTTTTTTTTTTATTATTTTGTTGAATTTCAGAATTCTCTTCTATTGAACAGCAGATTCAGATTTGCCAACAGCTACATACATCCACAATATAAAATATTCCAGCAGGATTAGGAAGTAATAGTCCCAAGAATTTTGCTTTTTGTATAGAATCACCCTAAAGCTTGAAAGATTAAACATTTTGCAAAAAACGCAAAGTAATTTTGCAATCACAATAACTTGGCTGTCTTAGAAAAGCAACCAGGTGCTTGGCAAACTTCAAAGACCTTAAGAAACAAGTACATAAATAAATGCCAATATTTCTCAACACATATTTGCTCTAGATGTTTTTATCTATTTTCCCCTACCACCATGCATTAAATTGAAGGATTTTTTTTCTGTCATAGACTACACTCATGCTGTGTAATTAAATGACTGAGTAGAGCAAAACAAAGAGTCTTCTTGTCATGATAGAAGAGATTATGGACTTTGGAAAAAATTTAAGTCTCTACAGAAGTGTATTACAAAACTTATCCACATTTCCTCTAATATGCGCATAATATACAATTTACTGAAAGTAAGATGAAGTAAATATATTTTACTACATATTTTCTTCATTTCCTGATTATTAAAAGGCCACCACTCGTTTTAATACTGTTTATGTTTAAAATAGGGTCTTATACCTTTTAAAGAGCAGACTGACTGTTTATACAGCTGCTCAAGAAATCTCACCCACTACTTAGTGCTTCCTCAAATTTGAGGTTATATTTCTGAAGGAATAACAGGCACTAAGGGGATGCAATTCCTCATATTTACTTGTACACCCACTTTAGGATGGCAAGACACACCCTTTGCTTGTGTCTGTCTTCAACTGAAGTAGTTAACATGTCAGGATCTGGAGGAAATTTGTAGGAAAAAAGCTATTCTGAGAAAATGAGGCTGAAGAGACTTCTATGTTGTCTTTTCCCATATCACCATCTTTCCGACATCTAACTGGATTTCACTTGTGCTTCAAAGAAGCATGACGGATTAGGTACATCTTCTTGAGAAGTGCATGGAGAGTTTTGTTTATGCACATGCTGGCCCTCATAAGCTTGGCTAAAATAGACACTGTTTGCAGTACTGAAGGCAAAGCAGACTGGGACAGCTTCCAGTTTCTTGTTATTTTGCCATCTGCCTGATCCTTCAGAAAGCCCTTTAACTGAAGAGTTAACATGATCAAAGAGTTCTGAGGCTGAGAAACAGATCTCAAAGGAATGGACATAAGTTATACCATGAGCCCGCTGAGTTCATTCAGTACTCTGACTCCACCATAACAACAACTGAAAGCAGTAAGCAAAGTAGTAAGGACACTGCAAGCACTTTCCTTGAAACTTCTCCAAGTTCTCGCTTTGTTACACTTCTTCATATAGGAACTTCCTATAATCTTTTACAGTTGGGTCCATGAAGTGATTTCAGGAAAAGAATAAAATTTAATTTGATCTGATATTCTTCAGGATGTTAGTGAAGAGACATCACTTGTGTGATACACTTCCAGTTCCTCATTTTGCTGGAATGATTTACTGAAGTCTTGGCAAAAATGATAGGTTTTTTTTTTTTTTCTTAAGTAATGTTGCCAGAACAATTTACAGTTAACTATTAAGACTTCTGGATTCACCTAGATCATCTGGTAAAAACCAAAGGGATACATTTCAGTTTCCAAGTTTCTAACTTAGCAGTGAATATCACATACTGGTTTCTGCTAGTTTTATTTCTCAAGGTAATCAGGTTGCTTTTGGCAGGCTTACCAGAGTCTGTATCATTATGAAGCAAAGAATGGAAGAGCTGAGAATAGATTACACAGATCTGTCACATGGATATTTCACATATGAGTTAAAAATTAAAGTTAACTTTAGTCTAACAGAAAGACTAACAGGTTTGGATAGAAACTTTTCATATTTTCATGAAGTCAAGATTTAACTAGAAAATGTACATTTGCGTTTATGGTAAACACTGTTGTTCTTCAATTGTGATACATATTAGAAGGTTAGCGCACACTGATGTTTAATAAAAACGATTTAAAAAAAATAAAAATTGTAATTTACATAATAGGTGAGATGGATTTGGCTTCAATAGGTACATATTACCTACCTAAATCTATGGGAAAAATTTAACAAGATAGAAAATGTTCAACAAGTAGTGATGCTCAGCTCTTAGAGAACAGCTATATAGCATTTCTAGCTGCTGTGAACATTGATTCCTCATTGAAACAGTTCTTCAGCAGGAACGAAATCAATCTCTTCGCATTAATTTGCACATCACTTAAATTTGTAAAATTACTTGGGGGAACACTGGAAAATATCACTACATGGGCGGAAACATTTCATTGAAAAAAGTTTCAAAACCCACAGGATTAGATTTTGCTGTGTATCAATACACAATACAATCAAGATCAGTGGCTCACATTCCTGTAGGAATGTTTCTGCTCAGTTTTAGAGGTCAATTGTTAAACTTCAGTTTCAGCAATCAGAATCAGCAATTTGGGTGTGAGAAAACAGATATAGAAGTCACACCACTGGTACCAGCTGACTTCAGAACATGGGTGAACAATTTTCTTTCAAATCTACTATTACACATACTTCTGTAATTTGTGATGAAATTATTCTCTAATAATAAAGGTAGAAAAGGCTTCAAGAGTTATTTTAGTGCAAGAATGAAAGTCTTAAAGTAGTGGTCAATATAAATCATAAATTCACTTTGGGAGGTGTGTTTTTCAACCGACAAGCTCACAACACAAAATAATACTACTAAAACTAAATTCAGTAACTTTTACTTATCTGGATACCTTCTCATTATTCATGTAATCTGTGGATCCCAATAACATACATTTATCTTGCTCAGAGGTGCTGCTGTACTGTCAGTCACGACAGCTGCATTAGCTACCAATAGAATACCCTCTTTAATTATTAACAGGGAAACTTACAAGCTGTAATTTCCATTAAACAGAACTCAAGTAGCAGAAAATAAACTTGAGGAATTTTATATAATGCTGAAGTCAAACAGAGTGAATACCATCAGGGACTGAACCTGGGGGGTGGGAAATTAGCATTAGGAAATTCATGAGATTCTCTGGATACACTTTAGACAGGAAAATACATGTAAAGCCACCTCAGCATACTCAGATGGTAGCCCACCTTTGGAACAACCACTTCAAAGACAGAATGATCTGGATGAACTTAAATGGCTGGAGAACAATGATGTTATGCTCTGTGATTGGAATGTTTTTACCAGTTTGACTAAGGAACACATCAGGAACTTGCCTTTTTGACCTCCTAGACCAGATACAGGATTGTCAATAGTAACTTTTCTACAGATGTAATATGCTCCCATGAATAAAGCTATAGACACACTACTGTTGAAGGGTAAATGTAACTTTGGGGAAAAAAAAAAGGCAAAAAATGCAAAGACCCCCATAAACTTAAAGGACAAATATGTACTCTGTAAGCTCCCCATATCGTGCTCACTTCCTCCTGTTTTCCCCATTCCAACTTCATGATGCAGAGTAGGTAGTGGGGGGAAAAAAAAGAGAAGGTATTAATAAATGCTGCAACAACAGAAAGAATAGTGTCTCTAGCTTCTGTTACAGAACGCAGTCAGTTATGCTCCTTCCTTCTGTGTGGTTGTGGACATCTTTTCTCAGAAATAAAGTGTTTATTAGAATTAGAATTATGTTTTCACAATAAAGAAGTTAGGTAAAATAATTTATTACGCATTAACCTCTTTTTAACTTCTTCTAGTTTTTTGTTGTTGTTTTCTGAAGAACACCTAGAGCAGACAACTACAGAAGCAAAATTATTTCCTTTACTGGCTAGAAAAACAGATACATGTCCTGGACAAACCCAAAAGTGATTACTCTTCTTTACTACAAAAATTAAGCCATGAGCAATGTATGACAGTCAAAATTGTATCATGCTCCCACACCTAGTAAATTTACATCGGTAAAGAGAAAAACTATAAAAAACTTAGGCACTGAAAGTTAGTTAGTCATGCTTTAAAATTCTTGTTATAAGATTGCAAATAGAAATCCAACTGCACACGTGAACAGTTATTTCTAGTGCAATGCTTCCTTACCACAGGGCAAACTGTTTAGTATTTATTTTGATTAAAGTTCTGGAAGGGAAGAATATCACAACATAGACGTGTTATTATAGATTTAGATGTACACTGAGAACAGAGAAGAATATTAAAGAGAAATTAAAGAGAAATTCATCCAAACTGAATGTTTTGATGCACACTGGATAATAAGAGGTAACAGAAAAAAGCCTGCACTAGGAAACAGTCTCCCCAAAGAGCTACGTATTCTCAGAAATTGTAGTAGAACAAGCTCCTTTCTAAAAACTGTATGAAAGGTCAACCAGTTTTCGTATTGTAATATTGAAGCTTGTTCTATAAACTATTTTTTCAGAATTCATAGTAGAAGGCTTTTGACTGCAGAAATTGTAACCTAAAGTAGCTTCAACTTCAAGTTATCTGTACCTTTATTTAGATCTCAGTTTGACATTTCAGTTGCGAAAATATGCAGACAGATGTAGACTGCTGTAAAAAAATGAATTTTCAACTGCCTGTGGATGTTCAAACATCTGGGCACTAGCCCTAGGTTTCTACTTCACTTTTAGCAAACAAAATTTCACACAGCCACCGATATTATCTGCATAAATACTGATATATAGTAGAAATCAGTATTACATCATTAATAATATTCCATAGATTTGAATGCCTGGAAAGCAAACAAGATAATACATAATCACCTAGAAGTCAAAAAAAATTTTCAAATAGCTAAGCAGGTTTCCATGAATATTTTAACTTTATATTGCACCTTATACTCAACCATTTCAAAGCACTTTAGAACCATAAAGAAAAGAAATCCCATAAAGTTCATGAAATCCTTCAATCCTAATTGCAGTCTTGCTAACAAAACATGCTATTCAAGATACTGTAATTCCATCTCAGCCTCTTCTTGCAATTACTGCTTTGTTACTTTTTCAATGTGCATAATTAGGCACAATTCAATGCATAAATTACTGTACTCTACCAGAACAGCTTCCGTCAGTAACATTTTAGGGGAGTGCAGGGGGAGGAACATGTATTCAGAATTTAGAATATCTGCATCAGACCACTATTTTTCAAAGTTAAATTTTTCAGACCTCTACATTTCAGTGTCTTCTGTGCTGTCAGGCTTTTTTTTTTTTATTTAATAAGATATGTTCTCAGAAAATTGAGTAAAAATACACAAGGGTTGTTTTTGGTAGCATGGAATAAGCACGTAGATAGTGCATAAGTGATACCTTACCTAAGTTAAGGTTTGTGTATATAGCAATTTTTTCACATTTCTGTTTTTGCAGTTTATTCAGCAAATCTGATTTTTGAAAAACAATTTCAGCTTTTTTTACTGTAGCTCAGTGATACCAAAATATGTATCCGAACAACAGGAAATAAAGGACATTCTCAGAGAGCTGCATTTACTTTATGTATGCTATAACTTCACATGCAAAACAAGTCTTACCCAGCTCTAGTTGTTTTATATTCCACTTTAAGGATAGGTTTGCAGGGTTCTGGCTTCTTTCCATCCTTCAGCTGCTTTCCTAAAGTGAATTTTTTTTCTTATATTAATCTTACAACTCCATAACATGATGGCAAATTAAGAAATTCACTATGCAACTTACAAAGTAGAACATTTATGCAAACATATATTCAACACCTCTGACGATTACAAAGTATGCCTTGAAATACCATGAAAAGAATGTTAAAACTATCAGTACATCAATCCTGAGTATTTACAGTCATGTTGGTGGTGCCTTTTTTTGTGTGTGTTTGTTTCCAGTGTTGTGGAATTTTTATTTTCAAAAATATAATCTTCCCCTAAAAGTTATTTTAAGTAGCACTGGAGGATTTAAAACTTATCTCTACCATTTTGCAAACAAAATTTCTCAGCTTACAAGTAAAGTGAAGTTTATTCTAAGCGTTATCCTTAAGAGCTTGAATATGAAGGGCCACTCTTCCTCTACTTTGAAGTATTAGCAACTAAAGCTTCTATAGACACAATTTCTCCTGGCGTCAGTAGAGGTTAGAAGTACGATGTAAATATGCACCTGTCCTATCTGTACATTGATAACATTTGATAAAGCTATAAGGTTCTGCAGAAAATTTAGTTTGCAGCCCAATACAAAAATAAAAATGGTTATTAAGATGACAAAACATAAAACTGAAGTTAGTCTTGCCTTTGTTTTTTTAATCTTTGTCTGCTACAGGATCACAAGAAATTTATAGCTTCCTTTTTCCACTTTGGCCAACATCCATGATAATAAGCAGGGACTTGCTATAGTCTCAGATACGTAAACCAGAATGTTTAACTACAGCATCTTAAAACTTACAACTTACAGCATCTTACAACTAACCTCACAGATTATCCTCACCATTGCATTCACACTTGTCTGAGGTAAATAAGTTGCTAACACATAACTTAGATGTGTACAGATAATAATCTGTATACCGATATATATTTTTTTGAAATATGCAGCAGCATATTTCACAGAACAACATGTTAATTTCCCAGGCTTAAATTAATGCAGAATTATCTGAGAAGTGGGAACATCTTACCAGATGCTAATCTTATTCTTTTACAAATCTTTCCAAGAATTTATATGGTAATCTACACATTTATACATGAAACAGATGCTTGCTTATATGTATTTTAAACAACATATGGGACTGTAATGTCAAGCAAAAAGCAAGCTCTGCAAAACATGCATTAGTTAATCTTAAGATCAATGTCATTGTGTAAAAAACAGCCTAAAATTTAGAAATTTAGATACCATTGCATTGAGTTGGACTCTTATTTCATAAAAACTAGACTTTTTTAGACATTAAATCTATCAGAATTTGATATGACAAAATCTACTTGCACTGCAATAGATTTTTAATACTTAGTTTTATAAAACATATTTCCATTAAAAATAAGTTTCCTCTGGGTTTTAAGAGCTGTGGGCACACAGTGGGCATCTATTTTCAATCTTACCATGTGGAGTGATTGTCTGGAATGGCTTGGTAGGAGATTTTACATTCCATATGGTCAAGGTACCATCTGAGTGACTACAAATAAATTGTTTTCCTTCATGATGCCAAGCCACAGAGTGGATAGCCTATGCAAGAAAACAAACAAACAAAACAGAACAGTACAAGACTAATATCTTAGTATCATTTTATTGTTACCCCTTCCTTGATGACATTAGACAACAAAAGGAAATTACAGAAAGCACTACCTAAATCTTGTTGCTCTTAGTATGTCCTAAATTACCCATGTTAAGTTCTAAAGTACTTCTTTCAGACATAATTTATTCATCAAAAACATTGCCTTCATTTTACTGACATGTTTGGGGGGGGGGGGGGGACAGGGACACCTCCTTGGAATGTTGAATAAAAAACCATTTTCAACAGTTGGTACTATGCAGAAAATAACTACAAATCCTTATTTGAACTTTGCTAACCAAAGCTTAACATTGGGCAAAATACCTTGTCGATACTGAAGATCTACTTGAGATTATTAAGTCAAAAATTTACATGTCATTTTGAGATGCCAAGTGGATATGCACGAGAGGCAAACAAGGGCTGAGAACACCAGTGAAATGAGAATTGAAGTGATCAATAAGATTTTTTGGAAGAAATTAAACATTTCAGCTTTAGATGAGGAAAACAAAATATTAGCATTCTGATGTTGCAATAGCAGTGTTGAGTAGGAAACTACTAGTAAATCTTTTCACAAATAAAAGACATGTCTTCACATTCATAAAATTAGGAAGTGAGTAATCAGCCAAGCCACATGAAAACCTACTGCAGAAAAAAAAAATAAATGAAATCTAGTTGCTGCCTTTAGGTGAAAAAATAAGTGAACAATAAAGGAAAGAGTTCAGATAAAGCAAACAGATTAACTAGTAGGAATAGATGATCGTTGCCATTTCTGCTTCCAGTCTCTTGGTACGTGAAGACATTACGAAACCATTTGGTGATACTCAAGAAAATTTTAGTTATAGCATGAAAATACCAATAAACAATGAAAAGCCCTTTATTTATCTACTGCCCAGAAGGTGAGGAAGGAAGTATTACCTGCTATAAATATTGAGTTTTGGTCCTGCTGAGAAAGTAGATTTGCTTAATAATTATGGTGGAGACATTACTCTAGGCAAACTGAAAACAGAAACTGAATGTGTGAATGCTAATAGGCTGTCCAATACTATCTTTAGAAGGCATACTCTCGGTAGAGATTGTTTGTAAACAGGGCTCAGACTCACTCAATTTCCTATGTACCTATGGATTTCCTCTGCAAGGAACCCTCCCAACAGTGGACACTTAGGTAGTAAATACTTGGCGAAGAGCAAATCACAGAAGACAGATGTACGACAGCTTCATCTGAAGTGATTATACACAGATCTGATCTTCACATTTAATAAAGTTATACAGAAGAACAAGACAGCTTCCAGCAACACGAAGGCAGAATCCAGAGACAATGTGACAGACAGGAAAATGACTGCATTACATGAGTGTGGAGTCTTCAGTACAGACAGTTTCAATTGAAAATAGCAGATGTGGATATCTGCAAACCACTAATTAAATTTGACAAAGAAATGCTAAACTTTAAGTTAATCTTGCTCCCTCTTTCATGTGGAATCACTATAGATTTTGTTAGAAGACAGATTTAGTGTACCAACATCTCATCTATGCATTTGCAGCTTGGAAACCTAGACAACTCATATGAAGTTACCTAGAGACCAAGTAAAATAGTCTTGCTTAATCTGTCTGTGAGGTAAGATTTAATTATCAAATAAAAGCAGGAATTATAAAAGCAGTTTTGCATATAAAATTTTTTTCTAGATTATGTTATTTACCAACATAGTACCAAAGGTAGGGATCAGCAAGTTTGAAAGTATAGACTTTGCTAAAGCAAAAGCTGTATTTGAAGAAGTTCTCTTTACTTGAAAGCTATCTACACTATTAGTGATGCAACGTAATAAATGTTCCAAATACTGCCCCATATGGAGTCAACCATCTCATAGCATAAATTAAGCCATTTATATGTCTATGCAGAATAGGTCTTAAGATCCAATAAGAAAGCAAGTTGCACAGAAGGAAAGATAATTCTGAGTGATAAGGATAATTCTGAGTAATAGACAGACACTTTCTTTTTATTGAAAAAAGGTCAAGAGGGAGGACACAAAACAACCCAGTACTGTTGAAGTGCATTAATGCGTATGAACACAGAGATCTGATAAACTGAGCACAAAGGAGAAAGACAATTGCTATCACTTAATTTCTGCAAGGAACCTGATGAGATGGAAAGAACACTGAAAGAGAACAATGATGCCATGGTTTTATGACTTCATTGACTAATTTTATAGACCATCTGGTTAAATTTAATGACACAGTTAAATGTTATTTAATGCGTAACAGATATTTTATGTATTTTTCAAATAATTCAACTAAATTCTCTGGGCAGAGTATGAAAAACTTTGGTACTGAGCACTATCCTTTGCTATTACACAACTCAACCTTTTAAGTCTGAAAATCAAAAGACTTGTACGTAGTTGAACTCTCAAGGTATTAAATGGGCTGTCTAGGGCAAACCAGTTATAATGAAAAAACTACAGTAACTTTAGGTGGCACTAGCTAGTTAGTATCAACACCTTCAATTGCCAAAAAAAATTTTTTCCATGGTTACTATTAGTGCTAAAATTAGAAAGAAAGTATAACATCCAAGACAGAAAGTTCAGGCAGAATACACTGAGGCTGCAAAGATATACATAGCTTCTTAGACAAGAAAAAGCCCTTAAGAGTAATATATTTTTCCACTCATATTTTAAAACAAGACCTACCAATCCAGAATAAAACTACTTAAATTTTAATCATAATTCTTATCCTTGATTATTAAACATCATCTGGTATCCTTTTGGTACCAGAGCAACATGACTAAATCATCTGGTGCTGGTTCTGCTGCATCTCATATTTTTGTAGAATATCTCACTGGCCACTTGGATCCTGATCAGACAGTAACCTCTCATGAGAAGATCATGCACTAGTACCACAGAGGACTGTTGCTATATTTAAGGCAGAAGCTGTCCGCATCCTTAAGAAGAGTTGCCTGAACATGCAGCCTCCTCAGTGGCAGGGTAACACAGGAAGCAGAGAAGTCCTTGACTTAGTGCTTTGCAACAACATCAATGTGTTATCAGCATTATTCTCATCCTAAATCCAAAACGCAGCACCATACCAGGTACAAGGAGGAAAATTAACTATCTCAGCTGAAACCAGGAGAGCAGCCGAAGTTCTGACCTCAGACAAACACTCTGAACCCTCCCATTCACAAACACGCACCAAATACACAAAAACTGTACATGAGATTACAGATAGAATGCTCTATTAAGAAAGTAAATAAAGATTTATTTAGATGAAGTGAACTATTATAGCTAAAGGTTTCTTTATTTTAATAAGAAACCACCTCTTTCACTTTGATTCTAAGTTAAGGTAGCTGTTCCGGGCTATGTGAAAGTTTGTTTCAAAACTTTCTAGAAGATAACTAACTGCCTCAGAGGAAATAAATCCATACATTTTTGAATAACAAAACCATCAGGATTGAATTTGCTGTCTTACATGTAAAAACTTAACCAGAAATGTAGAAACTGACCATCCTAGTGTATTACGTGGAGATAGACAGTGCACATAGAAAGCCTTACTTTCACCAGCTGTTCCAGATGCATGATCCCATGTGAAAAAACGACTGCTGTACTGCCTGCTAAGAAGCTAATATGTTCCATATTCAGAAGGAAACATTTTTGCAATGTCTGCAACAGTTACCTGAGAGAAACGGTAGGACCTTAAAGTGAAAGAGTCTGAGAAAAATAATTAAAAGCATTTATCTTTCCATACAAGACTTACAGAAGTAAACCACTGATAATGAGATTGATGCATTTTAATATTTTATGAAACTCCATTTTTTTCTGCTACTACAGCTTGTCAATATCCCTAGAATCACCATTATTTCTTGGCTCTTTAGAGAGGTACAAAAAATGAGAAATTCTAAGACAACTTCTACTTACAATCTTAGAACTAAATTAATCAATAAAAACTCATGTTTTGATATGTTTTGATCTTATTTTTTCACCTACTGAGGGCATTTAACTGTTTCAGTTCAGAAAATCCTTCCAAAAAGGAAGGATTTCAATTCCAATAGATCTATTTTAGCCCTAGAGCTGATTACATGCATACTATTTTAGAACAGTTTGAGACTGCTCTTCATCTTATCTTCCCACAAGACAAGATACATGCAGAAACTGATACTTTGATCTGAATACAATACTATTAATCTTTTGCAATTTTCCCTATTGATAAAGACTTGTTTTAAACCATATTTCTAATATCAAGCTTATACTACTGCAAATACAATTGCTACCACTCAGAACAAATCTAAATAATCTACGCTTTTAATTTTTATTATTTTAATATGCACATGCTTGTATACCTTTCAAATATTAGAAATCTTTACTGGCTAAACTCCTCTGCACAATTTCCCAGAAGAACGAACCAAAATTGGGGAGAATTACATTCATAATTTGGTTTTGACCATGATTCTTAACACTTCTGTGCCATTAACATAACTTGAAATATACTGTGCATGACTAGGAAGATCCAAGTCTATTTAGATTTCCGTCTTATGATAGCCCTCCATCTCCCGTATGGAAGCATACAATGTTTTTTGGTAAACCTGAATGGATGACGCCACTCATTCCTTTTCTACTGGTTTACCAAAATATCCAAAACAAGCACCGTAATATCAGCATTCCTGTGTTAACTCTCTCCTGTGGCATTTTTTTTTCCCTTTTATTAGGCTATTGACAAGAAAAAAATAAAAACGTAGTTACTGAAACTTAAGCGAATATGTATCTCACTAAGTTCATTTTGATGCAATGGAACATGCAAGGCATAATGACTGCCTGATCGTGCTTTGGTTTCTGGCAAGTCATATTTCAGGGTTGTGGGTTTTTTTGTTTGTTTTAAATTAATTTATTTCAACTCCCCCAGGCTACTTTGACATGCCTTTAATGCTGTAAAATAATCCCTTACCCTCAGCCACGTACAAGAAGATTGAGCCTAAAAATAGTAAACTGTAATACATTCTTTGAGTTAATGCTATCAAAGCTGACTTTAAAGCAGAACAAAAAAACCACTACTTGAAGAATGGACTTTATTGAAAACTAAAATTGAAATGCATTTTCTAAAAATCTAGTTTATTTATTTAAGAAACAAACTAATATTAGAGACATTGTTTTACTTATTTCATGGCTGCAAATAAAGAAAGGGAAGCATCTGCAGTATAAACCGTATTCCATAGAAAAAAAGCATAACTTAAAAAGTATCACCAATATTTGAACATAAAAGGTTTAAAAATTATGCAAAGAAAAAAAAAGATGTAACTCTTATTTTCTCACTAAGCCTGTCGAAGACAAAAAAAGTTTGTTCTCCAAATTCTGTGAATAATACTAGATTTAGAAGAATTCATAAATGTAAACATACAACACATTGCTGTTATAATAAAAAGTATATACTTCTGAAAGTTCAGAACCTCTTTTGTGATACAGAAAAATAAAGAACAAATTCTAAATTCCCTGTCAGAAACTAGCATGCTGTAGAGGGAAGAACACTCCAGTAAACAGTACTAATACTAGTCATTATCTACAGCTGCCTCCCCCAACCATGGTTCAGCAGCAATATGGTTAAAAAGGTTTTATGCAGTGGTGGTGGTGTTGCCCGACCCCCCCCCTTTAAGCATTCCTGTCCTTGGGATGAGAGCTCTTAATTTTGTACTGCAATTATCAGAGTATGGTGCTGGGTGGGCACGCATGTTCAGACAAAGAAAACGGGGACAGTGTTCCACTGACTCAGCTTTCAGATAACAGATGAATCTGCCACACAACAACATTGGAATTTGCTTCAAGAGAGCCTCCTTGGTGGTCAGGAAGTTCTGAATGAAAACAAGCAGAAGTTTAAAAAGTTGTAATAGGATTCAGCTTTCTTCTTCAAGGAAGCTGCACAGCTATCTTGCCATAAACCTCTGATCATATAGAAAGGTTGATCTCCTTGTCCATGAGTAGAGGAAGACAGTAAAGTATAACATTTGGACCACTGGACACTTAGGAAGTTTTGACTCAGTTGCATCAAATGACGCCGGTAAAAAGCAACGAAGGTAGAAGAAACTTATCCAATAGCAAGGTTTACAAACAGTTTCTATAGTAATAAATGTCTCTGGCCATCCTGTCTGTGACACCTGCTGAAGCCTAGTCACCCATTAACAGCCAACATAACTCAAAATGTAGCAGCGTTGTGAAGCACACACATTTCTCTTGTAAAGAGTCTGCAGAGCTAGAGATTCAGCTCCAGGCTCCTGAGGCAATGCCTGGTGCTGCAGCACCAGGCTCTGCTGGTGTCAATCCTGTAACTCCCAGCAGCAAAGATCATGTCCCATGTAGAGCACTGCAATTTTTAAACAGGTGTAGACTCAGTCATCACCTTTGCAATGACTGGTGGTGGACTTTAATCAGACTGATGGGACTACTATCAGTATCAGAGTAATTATCTATTTTCAATAGGGTTAGAGCCAGAGAATGTCTTCCAGTGCTAATAAGCATGCTTGATTCACCAAACAGTATTCCTACCACCAATTTCTTAGGCTTCTGTATTATGAAGAAAGATGTCGTCTTAGTGTTCCAGTAAAAGTCACCGACCTTTCTACAATAACCTCACTCAGCATTAAGCAAATGGGATGGCTTTTCTCTTACCTGTTAAGGATGCTGCTCATAAAAACTAGATTTTTTTATTTTTTTTTTTAAATCAGGCAATTGGGCAAAATTTACTTTCCCCTAGCTGAAACTGGGCTAGCTGACAAACAGCAGGATCAGTATATTCATATAGGCCACTAGTTAGTCAGCACGGCTCAAAGCAGAATTAGGAAGTTAACATTATGGAGCTTAATATTTTTTTCACTGACAAATTCAGGGAGATTCTCAATTTTTGCAGCTGAACACAAAACTGAGGCACTGAAGAACAAAAATGAAGGATACACGAGAAGACACCTCACCTAGCCCGTGCTAAAAAACAGATCATATACATATGAACAAAAATCTAGTCATTGTTCACTTTCTGCAGCGTTACCTTTACTGCATCTGATACATCAGATCTCAAGGCCATATGGCCAGAGATAATTACAGTACTCTCTGCAATGGCACCTTTCAAGAAATATAACTTTTACATAATGTGTAACGAGATTAATCATTTTTATTTTTATGCCATTCAATACAGAATCCAGAAAAATACGATACTGTGCTAACTGTATCGAATCCAAAATCAAAAAACGGCCATTGTTCTATTTTTTCCCCTTAGAAATTTAGATTTAAATAACATGACAATAGATTTTTTTTAAAGGAACCTTATCATATGGTGATTCTCACTAATGAGAACAGTGAAACTTGTCAAGCTCACTCCATATATCTTCTTTATTTTTTAGGTCTCCTCCTTATCCATCCCCAACTTATGGCAACCATAAATGTTTTCTTTAGCAAAGCATCTTACCTCAGGTATTTCATTACCTCTTCTGCAGTCAAAAAAAAAAACAAAGGGAATAGCTGGATGTATTCACCTACACATCCTAAAGAAAATCAAAGATGAAATGACTGAACTATACACTGCTGTTTGTGACCTGTCAAAATCAGGTTGGTTCAGGAAAATTCATAGATGACAAGCATGAGGCCAACCTTTAAACAAGTGGGCCACAAAATCCAAAGAAAAACAAAATAAACAGCACAGTGACTATTCTGGGTAAGTTTCCAGAACCATTATTAAAACTTTAATGAAGAACTAACCAACATAAGAATTAGTTTAACATACCAGGTATGAGCAGTCAGCATGCTTTTTGTAATAGGAAATCACATCCAACAAACCTCTGAAAATGTAAGTAAGCATGTGGCTAACTGAAACACCAATTAAGCCGTCTACATAGATTTTTTTTCAAAGTCTTCAACAACATTTCTCAAAGGAAACCAAACAAACAGATCAGATATCCTTGAACAGATAAATAATTGGTTAAGGTATCAGGAAGTAAAGCAAGCTAAAGGAAAGACAGACTGGCAGTAATTAATCAGTTCACAGATGAAGGTAATTGGCAGAGAACCTCAGGGATCTGGGCTGCTTGGTTTATTCATAAATAACCTGGAAAATCAGAACGAGAATATTGAACTGAAAGTCCACTGACAATACTAAAGATTATTCAAGATAGAAATGAGCCCTTCCAGTGAAGAACTGCTGAAAGATTTTTTTTTTCTTCTTCTAAAGTCAGCCAGCACATGCAACTGTGAAGTGATGCAGACAAAGAAAAAAGATTCTAGTATTGTCCTGGTCTCAGCTAAGATAAGGTTAATTTTCTTCATTAGTGGCTGGTATAGGATGTTGTGGCTGGTATATAGGTTTTGGATTTAGGAGAAGAATAATGCTGATAACAATGATGTTTTAGTTATTGCTTTTACTTGTTGCAGAGCAGTGCTTACACAGAGACAAGAATTTTTCTGCTTCTCATGCTGCTCTGCCAGTGAGGAAGCTGAGGGTACACAAGAAACTGCGAGGGGACAGAACCAGGACACCTGATCCAGACCGTCCAAAGTGACATTCCACACCATGTGGCATCATGCTGAACAATAAAACTGGAGGGGCTGGCTGGGGGGCTGTCCCTGCTCGGTCGCAGGGACAGGCTGGAGATTGGTTGGTGTGTGATCAGTAATTGCATTGTGCATCACTTGCTTTGTATATTCTTTATTATTATTATTTTCCCTTCCTTTTCCATCCTATTAAACAGTCTTTATCTCAACCCTTAAGTTTTTACCTTTTTCTGATTCTCTCCTGTATCCCCCACTGCAGGGGAGTGAGTGAATGGCTGTGTGGTGCTTAGCTGCCTGTTGTGTTAAACCACAACAATTATACATTAAAACAAGGGGCACTGAGCTGACAATTGACACTAAAAAGTGATACAATACTTTTATAGCAGGTTGTTCCAAGGAAGTATTGTTTGATCCTTGCAAAGGCTAATCTAGTATTAAGATTGAGAGAAAGAAAATGAAACCAAACGTAAAATGATTCCCCAGTATAAATGTTACGTGCTTACATCCTGAATAAGCTATTTTGAAGGTACAATAAAACAGTTTAAAAAATAAAATCTGGGATGAGCAAGAACAGCAAGAAGCATAGAAAGAGCTTGAATATGAACAAAAGTAAGACTAGAAAGAGATGATGGAGATACGAAGTAGTTTACAAAATGAAGCAACACAGAGAGAGAATGAGTTAGATGCATGTAATGCAATTGGAAGGTAAGAATTTGTTCTTCATATAGCATACTTTGTGTTCAAAAACAACTGTACAAGCTTCAAAGAAATCTCATCCAGCTCTGATGATCTAAGGCTTATGCTGCTTCAGAGATCCATCCTTCAGAGAAACTCTCCATAGGCAGAGCTGACACATGCAAGTATAAGTACTAGGCCAGAACAACCACAAAAAACAAAACAAAACAAAAAAACAGAAAAACCTGTCTTGTGAAGACTTCAGCACAGAGCTAAGAAACAAACTCCCTTTGTGATATACAAAGCATACCTAGCTTAGCTAGCACTGAACAATGATAAAGACATTTTAGGATCTTTTAAATGTAACCAAGACTAGCTTTATGTTATTTAAAATAAAATGCATATACTCGCATAATGTGTTGCATGATTGTTTTAATCTGTCTTTCCAGCAGCCTAAATTCTCTTAAAAAATCAAGTTGTAAGAAATAAATTCCATTAAATGCTCCCCCCAACCTTTTTTAAAAACAAAACAACAACAAAAACTCTTTGGTTTTAACCTTGATCTTATCCCACAATGAAAAGGTACACTTATAGAACCATCTTACCGAGACTATTAATTGGTTTCTTTTTTTCACACTTTCCAGAATGTGAGAGATTCCAAGTTACAGAAATTGCTAAGCTATCTTATTTCAACTAAAGACTCAAGCTCTTAACACACTTCTCAACAGAACACTACTCAACAGAAAAACAGAGCTGAAACCTTAACCACAGAAATTGGCGAAGAAACCTAATCCATGACACCATTCATTGCAAAAAACTTCAACACAGCAAACACTTCTTCCGTCTAAAGTTTGTTATTCAAACACTGTATTTCTTTTACAGAAAGCGTCAAGTATTTGCAATTTCAAAGAGGCCTATTTGTCTCTATCCACTAGTGACAAGAGCAGATGAACTGAATAAAATAATCAAAATGGTATCTCTAGAACTGTGAATGATGTCCTCATAATATACAATGAAAATGAAAAATTGTTATTACCTCATCATGTGAGTATCTGTAATCTGCCTTCTTTGACTTCAGATCCCACAATACCACTGTTCCAGACTCAAAACCAATCAGGAGCTGCAATAATAAGCATAAATATTGTCTTTATAAGCAAATATAACACCATTTAAATGGCCTGCAGTTCTTGTCCCAAAGAACTGCAGCCTAATACTAGATGAAGCAATCGCAAGTGATTGAGAAGACAGAAGTTAGTGACAAGCTGAGAAGACCTCAGAATTGAAGACTTACTTTATACTGTGTTTCATTCTCTTCCAGCTAATACAATACTAATACATGCTGAAATTCATGCAAAGTTAGAAAGAATTTGTCTTCATCTTCAGAAGAGTCTTTGGAAATCCCTTTGACTTCCAGAAAGCCCAACATTAAACACTTTCCTAAATGTATTCCTTCCTGAGTAAAAATTATGGTTGTGGGGGAGCACTTTTTGTTCACTAATATGTGTTTTCCTCACTAGAATTTGTTCTGCTCAGATTTGTTAGAAAAAAAATGCACTGTCATTTCTGAAGTTCTGGGTATTGTTTCATTGTCTCTAAGAAAAAAAATGTAATAAGCTTTCCCCGATGTTAATCAAAATTGAGTTAATTGGCTAAAAGAACACAAAGAAAATTAGCTGTTCAAATGAAAGGTAGAGAGAAATTAAATGTAATGCTTTTTGAAATCATATTTTTCAAGAAGCAAAACTAAAACTATTTCTGCACGGAATGAAGATCCAAATTGCTCATAATAATTGCATTATCACATCGCTGAGTATCTAAGTGTTTTGTTTTCCTATCTTAAGTGATACTTCTCTTAACGAAAACAAAGCAAGGCCAACAGAAAACAGTAGTAACAGCCTTTGTACTTATTATATGATCAAAGAAGGTTCTTCTTATTAGCTTATTTTATAGTAGTTGGATCTACTCTGAGAGCCTTCCCTTCAGCAACACTGCTAAAGTGGTTCTAAGCATTATGTAGCAGGCCGTCAATTCTACTTCTTTTTCCCAGCACGGACATACAGAAAAGGAATACTTGGCTACAGATATTTATTCACTGCTGAAACAACCTATTTCATGTAAGCAGAGGCACCCCAAGTATGATCTTCATACTACAGGTTAGAAAACATTGCCTTCCCATACATGCCACTGCAGTCAGGGAGAGAGATCTACATGAGTCTATTGCTGTACCTAGAGGTTTTGCCTGAACAGTCTTTTCAAGGTCTGGAGTTCTTTCCAATATGTAAAAGAGGATCTCCATCCAGCATACAGACAATATATTCTATTTCATTGCTACACAGCACAAAAATGACCTAAAACACTAAGCGTGTTTGATCCAGTAAAAGTGAATGTTAGATTTTTTTTCCTCATTACAGTGTCATGTATACTATTATTTTAAACTACCCTGCTTACCATAAACCATTTTATAGGTTTTTTTATTATTATTATTTATTTTAAACTTTGAATTTAGCCTTCTCTTCATTGGGATTTTTCTAACAGCCTGAAAGTTTTAAGAAACAAGTACACAACAGGTTCTTGCAACTGCACAGGTCTTTGGTTTGTTTTGCTTGCTTTTATGGATGTATTTTTCATTTATTTTTTGTTAGAAAGAAGAGGACCATGAGGTCATTCTACAAGACTAAGGAACACCCAAACTGATAAAAACAATAAACCTTTCACTTTAGTTGACAATAATTAAATATAAAGTATGGGTAGAATACACCAGACTAAAGAGATTGCTTGTCTTTTCTCAAGTTACCATAGCTTCATTACATTCATAATCTAGTGTTCATGATTCTGGAGTGCGATTCAGACCTAATCCTACAGAAAAATTCAGTAGTTAAATGCTTACCTCAGTGACTTGCAACTGAATGGAAAAGCTCTACTTGTTAAATTCTTTTTGGATTGAATCCTCAGACATCTATGTTACAAGCTCACAACTAGCATGCTGTTAAAATATTCAAATCACTGCTGAGACAATACTATCATTGCCCAATCTTTTCAGTTTTATCCACCACTAACACATCAAACAGAAAACAAACAAAAATAGTATTTTTCCTGCACATGTAGAACAGTAGAAAGCAACATTATTTTCTTTCTCCTTGAAAGTTATTTACTCTTGGGAATTCAAAACTCTGTGATATTTCTGAGCCATTACACTGACAGAAATAAACATCTAGAACTTAATTCATCAATATATTCATTTACTTATACCTGAATATACTTTATATATACACTCTAGAGAGGAATCAATGAAAATCTGTTTAAAGAGACATCAAGCTTTCTCAAATGGTATTTGGCTAGACGTACCAGCTCTTCTGGTATACCTAGCCAAATTATAACATTTTTGAAAGTGGTCTACGCGCTTTTGGAAGAGATGCATATGTACTATAGTTTTAAAATCCCTCTTCTTTTACTTTTTTTTCTGTTGAGAAAATTAAGGAAAACCCTTCCTGCTTACTCTTCAACTGTGGACCAAAGCACCTGAACAAAAATTGCAGCAGACCAGTTAGATTTGCTAAGTAACGATGAGGCAACGCAAGCTAGGCAGGCTGAAGATCCTTCAAAGGGTTAGAGAGTCACATAATCTCATCCAAAGATTAGACAAGAGGTCGGGCAACTGAAGCAAAGGCTCAGTCTTGCAACCAGGACTGAAGTGCAGAATGAATTACGGCAAAGCCACAACATACATGTTGTCATTCTGTACACTCTTGATCATGTATAAGTGTTTCTATAGCATGTAACAATATAGAATAAAGCATTTAGGAAACAGATAAGAAATAGATACGACAAAAACATGTTCTAGCACAAATGGAAACATTTCTTTACACAGATTCCTGAGGGTTTCCAAGGATCCATTGTTTTCTAGCACAACTATCTTGTTCCAGTGTAAAGGAAGAAATCAAGTGGAGTAGGCATTAGCCACACAGCCAAAAAAGCACTGAATTAAACTGCCTAGCAGAAGGTCACTTCTCTATAAAACTGTACATTCTAGTATTACAGTCATTGCTGTCAGAGAAAAATGTTTTTAACTACTTGCCTTTTCTTTTAATTCATGAAATCTTCACTATGGACTTAAGTTATTCATTCTGTATCAGTTTCTACATGTGCCTTGTAAGAGGTCTCCCAAAACAAACAGTAATACTTGCAGATTTATTCTAGAACTAACAAAGTTCTAAGAAAGAACTTATGACCACTGATTTCACTGTTCAGGTTCTTCTTGCTGGCTGCTGTGTCACAGGACATTACAATGAATGTCCTGTGAGGGCCTCAAGAATGTGTACCATAAAAAATTTTAGTTAAGACGACCACATTGGTAATATCTCACAAGGAGAATACAAGTCTGATATGTAGCTTTTTCTTGCATGTTTTACTAAAGATGACTTTTCTGAAGCATTTAGTTGTACTACAAGCCAGTTAAGTTTTAACCACTAAATACTGCTAAGTGATAGTTCGTCAGTTAGATCTTTAACCTCATAAAAATTGCTGTCTTGGATTGGCCACAGATAAGGTACACAGTAATCTATATAAATACACTTCAGTGACCACAAAGCATTTTACAGTTGTAAAAGTAGCAACAGCCCCATGGTATTATAAAGCTTATTAATTTCCATCCCAAGTTTGTTTTTTTAATAAACTTTTTTTAACCACAAATAACGTTCCTCGCTTGTATCTTCAAGGATTTCTGCAATTCAGTGTTTTCAGCTGTATTTTCAAATGTTTGTGATTACGAGGTACGTTCAAGTACCCTATCAGTGTTTCCTATATTCATGTCTGTACTTTACTTCGTATTTTCAGAGCCTAAAGCCTTGATTTAGTCTTCCTTCATGCTTCCAACATTGTCCTCATCTACTTAATCCCTCCTTAAAAGCAGTGGGATTTACTTTTTTTTTTTTAAAGTCTCACTTGAAAAATAGTTCAGGGAAAAGCCTTCAACATATCCTACCTTGCCTTCATCCATTGGATTGTCACTGATGTGGACAATAGGTCCTGGGTGAGATTTGGATGACCTAAACAAGGAATAATTCCAATTAAGAGAAAAATTAGCCCTGCCCAAAATTGCATCTCATAAGATGATTACAAGTAATAGAAAAATTATATTTATGTACTCTCATAGTGAAACATTGAGACACCAATTAATCTTAAAACATCTCCTAAAGTTGATCAAGAAAAACAAAATATTATTTAAAAAAATCAGTAGCATTTCCTACAACACCTATTTCACATACCACTTTTCTTCAGAAGATTTCAGTAGACTACATACAGTAGACTTTTATCTTGTATTCCTGCATACACACAGTTTATCTGAATGCTAACTAACTCAGAGAACAATAGCTGCTACAGATAAGACAAAGCCCATGTTATTATTTCCATAAAGCTTTGCCTCCCTTAATTGCACAAACTGGAAAGCTATATTTTGCTATCTTCCTTCTTCCACATGCTCATTTGTAGACAAGAAGATATGATACACTCTCTAAACCATTAATTCTTCAGTGATGAAAAAAGAATTAAAGTAACTATTTTTTAAACATTATATAATTTAGATACTGCCCAAGATGGGTACTATTAAAATGGGTTTTATTAAAAACAACTCTGTTTTTATGTTGACTTCTTGCTATTAAAGAATTATTATCTTGATATTAAAGAAGATCGACAAATGAAGAGATGTGGTTTTTTTTTTTCCAAAAGCCTTTGGCAAGTGATGGACTTCATGTATGTTTTGAAGATATAACATTCTAGAAACAACAGCAGCACAGAAACAGCAGCATACAAGTATGTTTTCACCCACATACCACTGTATTTGCAGTCACAAATCTATTATTAAAAAAGGAAGGAGGAATGGAAATAGCTGTAAAAAATATATTTTGTTCTTGGAATAGGCTTATTTAAATTTACATTTTCAACCAGTATGCATCGGCCCTGTCACAATGCATATCTTTACACTCTGGAAGATATTCTACAAGGACTACTGAATCCAATTATCCCTGAAAACAGGCTGATGTTAAACAGAGTTCTGGGCATCACAGCCTTAAGTCAAGTCAGAAATAGTTTTAACAAGCTGAAAAAAAAAGTCCACCAAGTTAACGTTAACACTTCACTTTCATGAAAATAAGTTATTTACATGCCTGTGTACTTTGCCCGTATTATTTGGTGCAATGAGACTAATATGGAGGTTGTTCTAGATAAGAATGTCAATTCTGCAACTTATAACATCTTGGACACTTGGACATCTGTTCCCCCCCCTCAATAGAGGATACCAGACTGAACTCACAGTTCAATGGCTTTATTCCACATGATGACATAGCCTGAGAGAGTAAATGATTCCACATTGACAATGTGAATGTTTCCTCTTTCGGTGCCCACATATAGCCATTTACTTTGGAAAGGTAGATGACAAAATGTTATCCTGAAAAAGAATACCACCAGAAAAAGGGATTAAAGAGAAGTCTCTCATAAATCCAGTATTTCAATGTCTACGTTGCCAAAAAGTAGAAGAAATGCAGCAGGCAAACAGGAAAAAGTACAAGTTACAGGTAGATAAAAATAGCAAAACCAGTACATGATCAGAGATCCACAGACAACGTAAAATTTAGAATAAACATGGAATATAAACCAAAGTATTCTAAGACTATTAAGTCATTCAGATAAAAATCACACAGCCGCCACTGAAAATCATCACACAATGTTTTTTCCTTAAGTTAGCTGCCATTTTAAGCTTAAAACACAATACTCCTATGTTATAATCTATAAATCTCCCTTTGAAAACAATCTAATTTCAAGTTTTGAAGAACAAAAGATTTTTAGAAGCAACTTGTTGCAGTTTAAACTGGCTTCAAGTGAATAAGCAAAGGGAGAAAGACTAATCTATTAAACATAAATTTACATGTAACCCAATGTATCCCCCAAACAACAAGCCTATTAACAACCACAAGACCTATAAAATAATAAAATTCATTTTAAAAGTAGTTTAAAGTTGGTGTTACTATTTTACTTAAACAACATTTTAATTTCCAATCTTGCATTTTTCACCTCTGTTGCTAGTAATGGCTGGCAGAAATCCTCCGACTGTATCTCCAATGCAAGAATTAGTATTTTAAAATTTGCTTATTTCTGACCTCTTGAGTTCTGCTTATTGTTTAATTTGTTGACAAAAGTAATAATGTATGCATAGGAACTGGAGCTTCTGAAGTATTTGAGTTTTCTATATAACAGAAATACTAAGTTAAAGCCTAGAAAATTTCTATAAAATGTTTTTGAATTTACAGTTTCATCTGATAAGGTCCAATATGGTAGAAACCTGACAAACTCCTTGGACTATCAAACTAGGATTTTCAGAAAGGTTTCAGTGATAAGCTAAAATAATTATTAATTGGAAATTTGTTTTGTCAGTGCTAATCCTTAGCTTTACACATTTTTTCTTATTTTCTCCCAGTTGGGTTCCCTTCTTGCCAAATCCATGCATCATGTCACAAGCCTGTTAATAATTATTTACGCAAAGAACAGCTTTAGATCCTTTGCATTAGATGTTCTATGTATGCATTTAACAAGCACAAAAGCAAAGTCTAGTGGCAACAATGCAAAAAATTACTGATTGTTGAAAAGACATTAATTTGTATTACAGTTTTCAAAAGTTAAGGTGTCTGTTGTAACACTACCTGGATCCAAAGTGCACCACTTTTTATATTACTTATTTATTTCCAGCAAGGGAATGCTGATTGCTCAAGCAAATCTTTAATTTATCCATTTTCTGACTTTCTTGGTTTCTTTTGCTCTTCTACTTTAAGTGCAAAGGCTGCACTTTTTTTTCCATTGATGTTATATAGAAAAAAAGGACTATAGACAAGATTTAAAGTGCTCCAACTCAGTGAACTTGTAGAGGTTATAACATTTTTACTATACAGAGTAATCTGCAAACACTGCAGGTGAAGCGCTTGCATTTCACCAACTTCCTTAGAAGAAAGACAAGACAGATTTTATTGGAAGTTAGAAACATACATCTGCACATACACCATTGAGGCAGGTCCCCAAATACCACTACCCAGTAAGAGAGCTCTCCCAGCGTAAGTAGGCCAGGGGGTATGTGAAGAGAGGCAGCGTGAGGCAAGAGGTGAAGCAAACTCTCAGCACTCTGCAAGGCTATAGATTTCTTTCTGGCACTCCATGTGCCAGAAAAAAGCTGGCAGCCGCATCACCTGGATCTAAAACTATGGCCTAGCAGCCAGAAAGAATATTCAAGAGCAGGGTCACGGGTATATTTGTATCGATCTGTGAGTTAATATTGTCACCTACAGTTGCCCAACACTCATTCTAAAAATCAAAACAAGACAACCAAAAACTAAAATCTATTTCATGGTATTTAAAGGTGGACAGAAATATAACTTTGGGCTGCAACTTCAATTGCTATAGTGAAAGGGCAACACTTGAAGGTAAAAAAAAAAAAAGCGTTCAACTCCTCAATACTCTTGATGCCTTTCATGGAATACTTTTGCACTCTTCAGCCACACTCAATGTCTTCTCTGTGCAGCAGAGATTACTTTTGTCACCAGTTAGCAAGCAGTGAAATGCTTCCACACCAAGAGTAAGTTACATTTGATCTAGTATCTTTACTAAATCTCAAAGTCAGGAGGCAAATGACTTCAGAATTGTAAGTATAGGTAAGTTTAAAGCAGTGTTCCCAACCCAACCTTCAAAGTGTGCTTTTAGCAGTCTTCCACAATCAAAGTCTTGCATGACGTTTATGTAACCAAAAAATATTCTTTTGGAGCTTTCATGGTTCACAGAAATGATGACTATCTAAGTCCAAATGGAATTCATTGTGGTGAAGCTGCCATGATGAAAGAATCACTGCTATTACTTGCTATTTCTCCATTTTCTTTCTGGGATAAAAGTATACCTTCCAATTTTCAGAAATTCTATTATATTTTCATCTACTTGATTCATTTCAGATAACTGCATTTATTTTTGCATTCAATTTACAGAATAACATTTCTAACATTATGGTCCATGTACTGAGTTTCTCTTCTCTTCAGTGATTAAGGCTTCACCTAAGACACTAAGCAGATTTTAAACAATGGCTGGAAAATTTATAGCCCCTGTAGAAAATAAATTCAGTGAAGCTATGACCATCTTAACAACCAGAGAAATCACACTGACATGTCAGCATATAACTATATTCAGTCACCTAGCTTATTCCATTTTAAATTGGACTTGGGACTACAAGAGATTTAGACTTGCTTTGGGAGATGAAAACAAGTTTCAAGGTCTTCTTGGTAGTCAGGCAGCTCCCTTCAGGCCAAGAACAGCACATTTTTTTTCTTAAAAAAATGCAGACTTTCCTCCAGAAACCCTTCTTTCTGTCATGATACGATTAGAGTATGATATTAGATACTCTGTCCCTAACACACATACGATCCACAGAAGTAGAAACTGCCATATTATACCCTGCCCATTTCCAGAACTCAGGCATTATTCCCGTTCTCTCCTTACCCACAAAGGGATACATACACTAATGTAGAAAAGAACCAGTGGTTGGGCAGAGATTAAAAGCACTACAGATGCACTGAACCAAAGTAAAATTTCTTTGCAAGCCTTTCTTGAACACAAATTCCAACTGGCTAATAACAGTCAAGAGCAGTACACATTCTTTCCTGTATCAAACCATTCTGACCAAAAAATACCATGAGAAAGGCATCCATAAAAAAAATAGACCAGTTTTGGGCATCCAAAGGGACAGCTTAAAAATGGGACTGCATGAGCAAGTGATGACTGAAAGCACCCTTTTGCAAGCAGTTCGTTCATGGCACAACAAATTTATCATGCTACCCCTTAAGGAATATCTGCTACCTCATCTAACACATTCTGTGAAGCTGACGGAACTTTTGCCATAATGCAAGTATTGTGCACAGCACTTTATTCCAAATATTTTGAATCCCTTTACAGAAGAAAACAATGCTTTAAAGGGTTTTTTCCAATGTGAGATTTACAATGATTTTAATATATGCTAACATCACTGCCTAGATGAGGTACTGTTATGCAAGCCCAAAACAGTCAGCATAGTGCCAAATTCTAACATACCCGTACTTTTCCATAAGCATTAATTCTTCTTCCTCACTACATACACATTCACAAAGCTACTGCACATGCTCTCAACCTCCCTCCGCAACAAGCTAACAGCACCCAAGAAGAAGCTTTCCTGTGAAATGTATTTATCAGAGCTTAACCAGTAGTTCTCAAGAAAACAGTTATATACAGAATACAGTGTTACACTAACAGTAGAAAATATTGATAAAAGAAAAACCCCAACCCTCACAAAATGTTTTTTTATTTTTACTGCACTTAGAATGTAATTTGTGTTGTTGCTTATGGGAGAGCATTAGCAGTGACAGGAATCTTTACGCAGCCATTTGGAAACCCACTGAAAAGATTTTCTCGTAACTGCAGACCATGTCTTTTCTAACAATGTCAAAATTAGTTAAAATTTTGATTGTGGTTGTGTCACAACATATATAAATAATTATAGCAAATTACAGTATTCCCTAGAGGAATTTAATTATGGAAATCTCAAAGAATAGAGTTTATTAAATTAATATGCCAACAGCCTAATTCTTCGACTTAAGGGAACTAGTAAGTAAAAAAAAGACACTTGAGTGTATTATTATGACAACAAACATCCTTCTAAATTAATCGTTACCTTTCCTTAGTCTGCTGCATTATGAAGTATTATGTTCTTCAGAATTTTCCACTACTTTAACAAAGCACAGTGACAAATACTTTGATGAATGTCAAATGCTAATAACAGGTTTTATTTTTAAGACACAAACTATTTCTAGAACCTCACACTATCATTGTAAGTCTTCAGTTTGTGCAATTACATTAGCTGCTCAAATCAGTGTATATGCAAAATATTTTTTTCTAAGAAAAGCAGCAAGCTATCAAAGTTGCCTTCTGCATACATCTCTCTCCAAGCTTTCATACATGGGATAGTCAGCACAAAATTCCTAAACTGAAATGTTTAAGTTGTATACTAGACTAGACTCATGTCTGTGGTCCCTGTGACAAGTATTTAATGGGCACAAAATGAAGAGCCATTGTCACAGTGACATTCAGATGGAACCAAGCAGTAGCTGTGATTTTTCCCATACTTCTGCAAAGGGGTTATTTCCGGATTTGTTAAATGCAATAGGTTTTACATACTTACTTGTATGAAAAAGGCCTGAAGGGGCAGGAAGCACAGGCAGAGGAAGAATTGTTCTTCAATGCCCCCAAAATTTTCCCTAAAAAGGCCGTGTTGGTAAAGGTAGTACATCATAGAAACTGGCCCAAACATCCCATAAGAGTACTCTCAATGATTCTTCTCCAAATATGATCACTTGAACACCTGGCTCTGCTGTCAGCTGAGAACCTACACTCAGTATCTGACTTCTTCTGTACACTAGTGATGTCAAAATATGGTAATGGGGAAGCAAGATCCGAGAACAATAATAAAATGGGAGAATGCCATGACTGATGTGACCAACATTAAGGCCTTTTATACATCATTCCAGATAGAGGCTCACTTTTAGAGTTCCTATGTTACTCAAGGAATAACCACCACGTTTGGCATCAGAAGACAGTCAGGTAGCTTGCTATAACACAAGCAGTTCAGGCTAAACATTTATTCTTGGAAGTTACATATGAGGATTTATAAAACAGCCACATTGGAGATGTAAATTTCCCATTGGAGAAAGAAGAGCTATGCTCATCACTGATGAGGAAAAGTCTGCCAGGCAGGCAGGGCAGAAAGACTAGAGCTTGAATTCCACCCAGGAACGTGGCAGTTGGTCATTATGTGGCACACAGCACTGTAAAAAATCATTGGTGTACAGGGAAAAACGGTAATTGGACAGTGGAGACAGGTTTTAAAAACTGTCTCATAGAAACCTGAAGTCTCAGAGTAATAGGACTCACTATTTCAGTTCGGCCTCAATGCCAAAGGCAGCAGGAGAAAACACACAATTGTAGCTCCATCAACAGCACCTACACATGGGATAGAAAGTGCACTGCATGGCCTCCAGAAAACATTTTTCAAAGGAATCTGATCTTGCACGAATAAGACATTCAGACCTGCAGCAAACCCAGACAGCTGAAGAGCTCCTTTTCCCTTACTAATGTCTTGAAACAAGCTGGAGCTGCTAAGTATGTCCTCCAGTGGATCACCATTAAGTAACATTTTTTGAGCCCAACAGGAAAAAACGGTCTTATATGAAATCATAAAAACAGATGATCATTTCATTTTGATCTTGAAAAATAAGCCAGTTTTAGAAAAAGGGTGAAAAACTTAGCTATGTGTCATATGTCAGATCTGTACTCAGTATATTATTAACTCAGAAAGAGTCCAAATATTCAACTTCTCAGAAGCATTGTATGGATGTGTATCTTTCCATCAGTTATACTATAATCCTACCCCAAAGCATATAGGGCAAGGTGGGGGGAAAAAACAGCCCCCCAAATAAATGGTGGAAGTGCAACTGATATTAACACAGAGAAAAGGGGGAAAAAAATCTATCATCATCTCTTCTCAAAGGCAAAAAAAAAAATAATCCTGTATGTCCTCCTGCTATCCACAAAGTGGCAGAATTGGTCAGTTTATAAATTCAGTGAGGTGGAAGGAGAGAGAAATCCTTTCAACTAATGCATGGCCTGAGTACAAATTTACAGTTTCTAACAAGGTGAGGTATGTGTCATAATAAAAGTCCAAAATCCTATCTCTTAGTAAAGAGTAAATACAAGTGGGATTTTTCACACACACTGCAGAGTTTGTATTTAAAATACAAACGTGAAGTGGCTGTTTACAGCAGGGTACAAAGGCAGCAATACTTAAAACACTTTGCTAACTCCAAATTGTGCAGTTTCATGCCGAGAAAGACTACTTAAATCCTACAGCACAGAAGTTGACATATTAAAAATTAAACTGCTATCAATGCATTCAATGATCAATATGCAAAGCACTGGTACACTAAACATTTGGTTCTATTTTTATGCTATGATTTTGGTTCTTGTCTTTACGCTAAGCCACAAAGCAAGTAGAACATTTGTTTCTGCATTAAGGCATGGAATCACAGGCAGCTCAGGAAAGATGCAAGTCAGATTATAAAACAAATTTTTCATGTTCTACATTAAGCTGGCATATTTTCAAGTTTATACAGGTACGTAGATGACAAAAACTATTGCCATTCACTGAAAAAAATCTTAGCAATGCACCAAAATCTAGGATACTAGTAAGTTCACACTCTGAATCGTGTATTTCACGAGGAGATCCTAACGCAAGCAACCCACCACCCCCCCTCCACGTAAGCACCATTATGCATTTTCTTCTGGCCCCTACACACTGCCCCTCTTCCTCCTTCCCACAGTCAAGGAACAGTGGCCAAGCTCACCATTATATTGGTTTAATATCTTCTAACTTTTGTTTAGTAACTAGAATATGGAGCAGCTGTAAAACCCACACAAATGTGACAAGAACAAAAGGCTAGAAAACTTGCAAAACTAGCTTGTTTTGTACTGTATTTCTGACATCTGCCATTTTTTTAATTTGTTATACATTAACAAGTTCATCAGTCACCAGGTCAAAAAAGACTTGTTTCAAATTACTCACCACCACTGATACAATAGGCAGCTATGATTTTATTAAATGGCCAAATTCTTACTTACAGATACTCAACTCATTTACAGATTCAACAGAAAGCAGAGTCTTTAAAGACTCCTGGCCACTACTTTTAAAGATACATTTTGTTCAAAACTAAAAAGCTGCAAGTTACCCAATGAGGACATTTTCCACTGCTAAGAATCAAGTCTGTAATGGGTAACACTCACGTAAAACTCTTAATCTCCATTCTTAAAATTCATGAGCAGAAAAGCAAGGATCCAGAACACTTCCCAGTCACATAGTAGAGTCTGCATTCTGAATTGGTTTACAGGTAATTTAATACCTAAGGTGGTGGTGTGTTTTTTTTTTTTGGTATCAAAACTACTTAACACAAGAATTTATAAACAAGATGTGTCCGTTTTTGTTTCCTTGTTTGACTTCTGCTCAAAACAGGCCTGAAATAATGCTAGTCAAACTACATCACCAACAGGTGAGAAATACAAGTTCTGGAAATAACATCGTAAAGCTCTGAGCTCATTCATGTATACAGCTAAAACCAGGGAATTAACCAAAGCTGGTAAAAGGCTATACCAGGGGAATAAAGAATTCAACAATGCACTGCACCCCTACCTTTTTTCTCCCCCTCCTCCTTTTTTAAAAGGTTTAAGAATAGGTTTCAAATTGTATCTTTTAATCTGGGTAGCATGAACTGTTTCAGTTATTTTATGCTACAAACAACTTTATAATTCACATCAAATCCCTACATATCAAAATCCGATTTGAAAACAGAATCTGGAGAAAACCTGCCCCTTGACATACTGAGCTCAACTCTTAAGTAGGATACAAATACTGCTTTTCTGCAATGTCAACACACTTCCAGGTACTTCCAATCAGGCACATAATTTTAAGCCTTTGCATCTAGAGTTCTAAAACAAATACTGATATAACCAGAGGAATTGATTCAGTCATTTAGTAAGATTTGACTTGATTTCTCCTCCAAGGACATTTTTCCGTTCATTTATTTTCTTTTACCCAAACCAATTTCCAAGATACTGAAAAACCCTACAAAGTGCAAGCTGGCAAAGTGAAGCATCATTGGAAAACATTACTATAAGGCTCAGTTTTAATATTTAATATTTTAATAATTAATGGTTGAGAAGTTAATTATCCTTATGAGAAAATCTTAACCCCAAATCATAAATTATTTAAAAACGTTTTATTAATTAGGTACCTAACATCTTCGCACTTGCTAATTTGAGTGTTCAGTTTTTTTCATGAACGCTCCTCTTAATTAACTTTGTAGCTAATACACAACATAAAACTGACCCAAACAAAGTCACCTACTTCAAATTCACATAACATATCAAACCTATTAGGAGTTGTAATAACACTAACAGCTCTAAGTTACTAAAACCAACTAAATAGAATTATTCAGCAATGAATTTGCAATTTTCTAAAGTTCAGAATCAAAGTAATTCCCTTGTAATGAGATTGCACTTTATAAAATAAAGCTTTATCTTATGAATTAGCCAAAAGAAAGCTATTTGAAAACATACGTAACAGTCATCCAGCATGACTGTTAATAAATGGCGTGTGACAATGCCATTAGTGGCGCTGGGACCTTAAGTGTTCTGGCTACTTCTGTAAGTTATAATGATGGATACTTTAAGATTAAAATTACTACAAGAATAACCCTTGTCTCAGAAACTTTACCTTCACCTCTCTTGATAATTATGATGCTCTCACTACATATTTTTTTCTGATGCTCTCACTACATATTTCAGCAAGGCACAGCTTTTTTTTTTGGAAAATCAGTAGCCTGCCCAAAAATTAATAATTAGTACTACTACTGAAGAGATGTAAGTTACCTAGACTTTTCCCTGACCCCATTCTGGTAACACGAAGTTCAACTAACTATGACAGGTTTTGCTTGTGAGAATACCACATTTAGAACAAAACGACAGTTTAAAACTTCCACTGTTGAAACTAAACTATCTGTACACCTAAGACTCTAAACCAGCTTCCAATAGATTTACACACAATCGGAATCACCTCCTCCGACACGCATTTTAAAGCATTAGTTACAAGCTGATATCCAATGCTTTGTTTCAGACGGCAAAGCCAAATTTTATACTTACACTTAACTAGGTGCTACAGGTAGGAGAAAAGTCATTTAAGAACAAGGAGAAAGAGGACAGAGAAAATTTGGGTTGGATATTCCACTTTATCTCATAGCCAGACAACACTCCTTAAACTAGAGACAAATTTCATTCCTCCCTATTTGACTTTTATACTGCATAAAGGAACTGACACCTCCTTGGGGTGGAGAATTTTGCTCTGTAAACAGAGCTTTCCATTTTGTGCATAATATTTATGCATTGTGATCACAAAAACAACCTCAAAAGGGACTTGGGAATCACTTAATCCTCTATCCCAGAAAAACAATAATCTGCTTCTATGTCATTCCTGACAAATCTGTTTATCATCTGCTCTTTAAAACTACAAGGTTACTCCATAATCCACCCAACAGTCTACTGTAGCACTTCGTATGACATTACATCAAAAGGTTTCATACAAGTATTTAAATCTTCCTCTTTTGTTCTACCTATTACTTAAAGCCTGCCCTATTCAACAAAGCTTCCTGCCCTATTCAACAGAAGTACAGGTCACAGACTATTGTGTTCTTGCTAGGCTCCTCTCAGCTCTCCAAGAAGTCCAGTTCAGAAACACGTGGCTCAAAAGTACGCATAACATTCCAATTGAGACTGTACCTAATCTGGCAAGAGAAAAACTACTTCCTAAAAAGCTTGAAGAAAAAAAGATAGAAATATATCTCAGTAAGCCTTCAAAAATGGAGCTAGTTTTCCTGTTGCCTTGTTAGTACATACAAATACTTTTGTTCCAAAAATTCCTTTGGAGACAAACTAAAAGTCTTCTTTCCCTCCACTTTTTAATGACAGGAATATTGTTGTTCAGCAAAGCAATACTCAAAATAATAGAGAAGTCATCTCAGTTTAGCAGACATATGGTGTGTCTACTCATAAGCAATTTAGACCCTAACCACCTGCAAGTTAATTGCAAAGTAAATCCAGTTTCAATTTTTAACAATTTATTAGTTGTACTGCTTTAATAAATCCAATCTCCCATTTACACAGTGTGATGGTAATGTGCAAAGCAAAAATAATCCAATTCCTACCGTTCTCGGTTAAACTTGAGTGAATGAAGTATAGCAGGTCTCTTCTGACGTAAGTTCCACAAGTGTAAGGTATCATCAGCCAAGGCACTCACAAGAGCTCCCTATTAGAAATAAGTTGAGTAAAACTTTATTTCTAGAAACCTAGTATTAACAACATCATGGAGGAAATATGTAATATTTTCTATCAGTATTAAAAAAATATTTACAAGCATGCATGTCAGCATCATAGAGCAGGTAAGTTTCAAACAGTAGTAACAATGTAACTGATTTGATCATGACATTGAGCTCGCTCACATTGGGTTCAGTGCTATACTGAGGGGTAACGGGAAGAAACAGCTTTTTCTGGTGTGAGCACATCAGTTTCCTCATGCATACAATTTGCAGAGAAATTAAGCAATGAACTCAGTGGCTAATACCTATGCACCAACAAAGTTAGTGATACTTAATTTCAGCACTCCTCTGAGCTAGAAATCCCGCCATAGCTAGTTTGAGAACAGCGTCACTGTCGGGTCTCAGCTGCAATATCTCTAGAAAAAACATCCGAAATTACTGAGGGATCCGATTAGGGATCTTTGCTCAGCTCACATCTGAAATAGTAGCTATCAAAATAAAATTAACAACCCACTGAAACTGTTGGCACTATTAAAAGCATACTTTACTACTGTAAGGGATAACATGCAACATTCAATTACATGAATAAATATTCCCAGCAAAACAGTTCTTGCCTATAGCAGGAGCACTCTAGAGACAAAGCCAGTTTCAGCAGTTAGTCTAGCAATTTATGTGATTAAATAAAGGTACCTTAATTGTTATCACTGTTTAACAAAAATGATTCTAAGTGTGAATAGTATTTGTATTTTGATGTTTGCTTAATGAGAAGTTGAAGAAAACATACGTTGTATCTTCTCAAAATTATGGAATATAAAAATCATTTTACTAACCTCGTTAATCAGAAACTGAAGCTGGATTACTGCAGCTCCACTGTCATGCTGGCAGTAACATTCCACTCCTGGGCGACCGAAGCTGAAATTGGTACTGTTAAGGAATAATTGTTGTATGCAAATGTAGGAAAAAGAAAAACGTTATCAACATCACTAATATCGTGCTCAAGCAGGCTAATACCCTGCTTCTAGCAAGTGCACTCAAAATACTTAACCACATAGACCTTAATGATCACCAAAAAAAATTCACAAACAGAGTAACAACAGTTGAAAGGCCCATTTTATTTATCCCCATGAAGTAAGAAAATTATGTATAACTGCTAAACTTACCATATTTATTTAAAGGATCCCTTGTCAACAAGAACACACTGGAGGATGATGAAGCAGTTATTTTAGTAGTGTTAAATATCAGGACTAGTATAAAATAAAGTTTATTTAAATAAACATCACAATCAAATGATCTATTTTTTTTTTTAAGTGCTAAAGGAGGAGCTTTCTCTCATTTTTAGATGCTACTTACAGATGAAAGAAGAGCTGAATAATGCAAGGCATATTAAAAGAAAGTGTGCTATGACAGAGATAAAAAGATCAGTAGCCAAAATATGGAGGAGTCAATGGTAAATTATGTATAAATGTAAATTTCCAGGATCTCTGTATCAAGATTTCCTGGATGCATACCAACTATGAGATAACAAAAGTGTGCTCATTTTTACTCCTACACATAAATCAGTCCTCTACTTTTATAATGAATATCAAATTGAAGAGGTAACAACATAGATTCTTCCTTATCTCAAAACTAGGCTAATTTATTAGTTGCAAAGACTGTATTTCCAGTTTGGTTATCCTCTTTCTTCTGTCATGAAATTAAGGAAATTCTCCAACCTCTAGGAGAGGGAACAGAAATAACACAAGTCCAAATGAATTATGTGAAACAGTCAGTATACCATCATTACAGTACAAACAGGGTTCACAGAGAATAATTTGCCAAAGAGCTGAACACCTCCTGTTTTAAACAGGCATCTTGGAAAGAATGGAAACCATTTCGAAGACACATGCAAATCAGGGAAAATAACGTACAATTTGTTCTCTCAGTACACAGTAAAAGCTAATAAAACATTACAATTCTCACCCATTCTTCAAGCTTTCTGTTTACTGAAAAATTGTTGATCACAACAAAAGTGTATATATATACCCTTTAAAAAAGTATGTACTGCATATATCATTATATATATAATTGTATTGGGTTTACATGGCAAGATAAGGGCCATGTCAGATAAGGGCCAGCTCCAAAAGAGGACCCACTGCTGCCAGAGCCAAGCCAGTAAGTGATGCTGGTTGTGCCTCTGCGAAAACAGATTTGAGAAAGGGAATAAAACCTGCTGCACAACAGCATCTGGGAGAGAGGAGTGAGAACCAGCCCTGCAGACCCCAAGGCCAGAACAGAAGGAGGGCAGGAGGTGCTCCAGGCAGGCAGCAGCAGTTCCCCTGCGGCCTGTGGAGAGGCCCCTGGAGGAGCAGGCTGTCCCCCTGCAGCCCATGGGTCCCACACGGAGCAGATCTCCACGCTGCAGCCCGTGGAGGAGCCCCCGGTGGAGCAGGTGGATGTGGCCTGGAGGAGGCTGCGGCCCATGGAGAGCCCCCGCAGGAGCAGGCCCCGGGCCGGAGCTGCAGCCCGTGGAGAGGAGCCCACGCAGGAGCAGGGGGTCTGGGGGGAGCTGCTGCCCGTGGGGGACCCGTGCTGGAGCAGTTTGCTCCTGGGGGATGGACCCCGTGGTACGGAGCCGTGTGGGAGCAGTTCCTGAAGAGCTGCTGCCTGTGGGCAGCCCCCGCAGGCTCAGTTCGGGCAGGACGGCATCCCGTGGGAGGGACCCCACGGGGAGCAGGGGCAGGGAGGGACTGTGAGGGAGCAGCGGAGATGAAGCCTCAGGGACTGACCGCAGCCCCCATTCCTTGTTCCTCTGTGCCTCTCAAGGGAGGAGGCAGAAGAGGATGGAAGGTGTTTTTAGTTTGCTTTTAGTTTCTCAGTGTTCTAGTCCACTAGTGATAGGCACTACATTATATAAATCTCCCTATGCTGAGTCTGTTTTGCCCATGATGATAATTGTTGAGTGATCTCCCTATCCTTATCTCAACCTTTGAGCCCTTTCCACCGTATTTTTTCTGCTTTTTCCTTTGAGGAGCAGGATTGAGAGAGTGGCTGTGGTGCAGCTCAGCTGTGTAGCAGGGTAAAACCACCACAGTAATGTATAATTCAACACCCACACCCCACAAATATTTATATATATATATATATATATATATAAACTAAAATATACATTCACACCAGTGAAAGTGGAAAGGCTGAAGTAACTACTAAGTTTCATGCAAATTAAAACTCAAACACACATCTCCCACTCAGCTTCTAAACAACAAGATACAATGCAAGCAGAACTACAGTAGAAACAAGTCTGCTTCAACACACCTCTCAGTGTTTTACCTTTTCTACTTAAACCACTTTCTTCTCTTAGCTTAATGAATCTGTATAACATCCAGCCAAGTGATAAGAGATATACTAAACAGATGTTGAATAATCCAAACTTAATTCCAGCTTTCTTCCCTGAACAGAATTAGTAATTTAATTTTGTTCTGGAGTGGAAGGGCTTAAAGAGCCAGCTTGCTTCACCTGTTTTTTCCCCTTGTATTTTACATTCTTATCAGTATGTTTCCTGTACAAAGAAATCATCAGCCAGTTCTATACTCCACTACCATTTCATAGCTCTTAAAAAATGTAAATAAAAAGCTTAAAATCCATGTTCCCCACCCCCCCAATACCTTCCTTCACAAACTCAGAATACTTTTAATATAGCAGCAGTACTTTTACAGATTGCCAGGCAAGAAGAAAAATCCCCACAATAACAGAAATTTCAGAGTCGATTAGTTGATTTACTTCTGCCTTGCTCATGCTTCTGCATTCACTTGAATTGACAATTTCTTGTAGAAATAGTCAAAGCCATTTCTGAAAGTGAAATTCAGATGTTTACAGGAACTGAATTTTATGACTTGTCAATTATTTATTTGCACTGACACAGTTTTCTAACAAAAAAAAAGATTTCCCAACACCTCCATTGAACATCAGCTTCCAAATTAAATATGTAACACTTGTTCCAAATAAATTGTGGGTGGTGAAGGAATTGAGACTTTATAGCTACCTTGCCTCAAAACAAGAGTATGACCCAGAGTACAAGAGTATGATCCAGAGAAACCCACAGATTCTTCAAGTTACTCCAACCTTCACAAGCTCTATCCTTCAAATGTTCGCCTCAAGCAATTTCTGCTGCAAGTATTTTCTAGAAGCACTATTATAATATTGAAATTTGTATTCACTAGTTAAGAATACTTGAACTTTTGACCAACAATCCTTTAGCATTTTGCAGGACATCTCAACCAGTTCCCTCTCCAGAAATCAGTACATTTGCAGCATGTAAGTAAGTTTATGCAAATTTTAATCGTACAGAGGAAGTTTCTGCTTTTTGACAAGTTAGTGGAAGCCTCATGAACAGATCTGAAAACAGAGTTTGATCTCTTTTACCCTGCTTATGTTTATCAAAAAATAAAAGTGCAAACAGTGCTTGTAGCCCGTCCATTTAGTTCCTCTAACCAAGGATTATGTAGCCTTCACTTTTTCACCTGGGAGCTAAATTTATTCTTCTCATCTCAAATTATTATCATTCTCCTAATCAGCATTAATCTTCTTTTCTAAAGCAATGCAAAGCCTCCCAGTTTTGTGGGGTATTCTGAGTTGAAAAAGCACGTCACTTAAATACTGACTGTGGAAGGAGAACAGAATAGTTTAGCTAGAAGGGACCTTCAGGGATCATCTTGTCCAACTGCCTGACCACTTCAGGGCTAACCAAAAGTTAAAGCATAGTAAGGAGGGTGTTATCCAAATGCCTGTAAAAACACATGGCTGTTAAAATACCCTTTCCATGTTAAGCATTTCCCAACCAACCACACAAAACACACAGTATTCCAGGGAGTGCAGTTTGTCCAGTTCCTCTATAGCTGCTGCATATGAATGCTTAAGGCAAGAGAGCTCACTGTACTAAGCAGTGAGCGTCTACCACGTAGTAGTCCTTGAAACAGACAATGATTATAATGGATAATGACAAGACGGGCAAAGCATTTTCATGCTGCAGACAGGAAAAATTCTCTGCCAAAGAACTAGGGTTGCTCAGGAGGAAATAGTCTGCTCAGAGCAGTTTTTTTTTTTTTTTTTTAAATCAAATACCAATCCTTCCTCCTTCATTTCCACACATTTCTTCCTACTGTTCCTGTTTTGTCCCTAATTCCAAATAGGAGCAAGTAAGTTCGATTAAGAGCTTCTCAGCCGTAGCTGTGATTATTGGTTCTGTGCTCCTGAATGCCATTAGGAAGTTAACCCTGACAAACACTAGCATTTCTGTCTCCCAATGCATGTTTTATGAAAAAGCAAGCAAAAGACAAAAGCCATAGCTAAGAGAAGGAAGAGATAAGGTACTCATGTCCTAACATCAGTGTTCATTTTCCTGACTGCTGGAGGCACAGATCATACCTTAGAGAAGCACATTATCACACAAATATAACATTGTATAAGGACACCAACTTGACTTTGATTTGTAGCAAGAGTTCCAAAAGGTGTTTTTGCCTAACATGTTTCAGACCTAAACTTGCACGTTTTTATCTATATCTATATATATCTTTAATCCAGGCAAAACTAAAGCATCATTTTTCTAGTATGTGTGTTAATGCTGGAAAATATTCTGCTTGAAAAAAATATTTAGAATTTATCTGCATAGGAACAACTCAGTGCACATCTGCTTTTTGCAGTTATGTTCTGAGAATGAAAATTAATTCCTGAATACATATGAAAGCCTCAGAAGAGCAGTCCATTTACTTACTACTTTTTGGTTTTAATTCAACTTACTCTAAACCAGACTAGGGAATATCAGGGTGTTTCTTCACTTATGATAGACCCATCTGACCCTAGAGACAGTTGCAAAACCTGTACCTATATCACTTCAATCCTTAGCATAAGTCAGTTACAAATACAAAACTACATTTATAATATAAATTACCTTTCAAACTATCCCCACCTTCATGTTCATACATTGCAATAAAGTTTTGATAGTTCAGCACAAGATATAGACCATATTCCTGTATCAGATTTGCCACTGTTATGATAGTCTGGGATTTTCAAGGCAAATACAGAACTAACAGCTTTTAAAATTCATTACCAGATACCTCTTAAAGTTGTAGCTGTAACACAATATTTAAACATCAGGCAACTCTAATGGAAAAATAGATCTCCTAGTAGAGGAAGATACATACTACTGCTCTGAATTATGTACAAAACACTAAGGTTGCTTACAATATTCTTATATACACCAGTCTGTAGCATATAGCTCTACAGCACCACAGATTATACCTGCATGTTTACTATATAAACCCTCACAGAAACAACCTCCAAGAACAGTTTATCAGTATACACGGCCAGTCAGCAAGAGTTATGCCAGAAGTTGGGAAGTACCACAGTCAATACTGTCTACAAAACTAGCTTTGACCTTTCATGTCCATTTAATACCAATGAACAGGATAAAATTAAGTCACAGAACATTTTAGGGAGAGTTTTAGATTACATGTCAAGCCTAATATGGTAGCATATCACCATTTAAAAAAAAAATTATAGAATTTCTTTCTAAAACCTTAGGCCTGCATAGCATCTTGCTGTGTTCACACCCCTCACCTGAGCAGGTCTTTATTCTTTAGCACATCTCACTATTTATGCCTGCAAAAGTATAAAATAACATTCAGTAACATTTCACATCCACTTTCCTATATGGAAGTGACAACATCAGGAAAAAAAACAAACGAGGGCTTTTGTTATTTACATAAACAGTGCTACAGCTTAAAATGCAATTGAATGAGGAAAACAAACAGCCACATCTCTAAATGAAACAGCTCGCTCTTACATACCTAGAATCATTAAAACTATTTTATCCAGATTTACAGCACTTCTTGCACATATAGACTTAATTTTCTTCTCTGTTTTAAAAATCAGGTCCCTTAAGTTCTCCAACTCTGAGTTTTCCGACCCCTAACTTAAGTAGTGGCCCAGCAAGAGTTACACTCACCTTGCTCAAAGAGTGTGCTTAGGGAAGGTGCAGATGATGAAACATTATGAATAAATTAAACTATAATAAAAATGCACCTATGAAAGGCAGAGATCTTTTATAAATTTAAGTTCAGGTACGGCTCCAAAAGAAAGCTGTAAGACTTCTCAGATTTTTTCATTTAGCAAAATTGTAGTCTTCGTCCAATTTGCAGACTTACTGTGAAGACTGATGAGATTTCTCCTTTCCTGCGACCATCTACATGCCTCTGGATGAATTTGGTGCCATTAAGACCCCGCTTGAGTTTTATCTAATCCTTCCATTATCGAGAGGTACTAACAAAGTAACTCCAATCTTGATCTTTTTTGCCGTAGTAGTTAGGTTTTTTTCTTTGCAGTTCCCCCCAAAGCCTATCACGCTAACAGTAACTACAACCAACTGTGGAATAAAGAAAAATGCCACGAAATAAAACCATCTCCACCGAAAATAAGAGGTATTTTTATTTTAAAAATGCAGAGAATATACAACCAAGAGAAAACTTCATACCACATCAAAGGTACAACAAGGGATAACTGCTAATCTGAAGAAGCAAGCTTTTGTTAATCGGCAGGTCCCATTTTCTTCAGCCTTAAAGCATAAAGCTTACATTGCTGCCTTCCAAAAACCAATAAAGGGTTGCCTCATACACATGACTTACAAAAGTACAGAAATACGCAACATTACTAACACTCTTTCAACACTGAAGAGAAGCTGAACTCACATCTACAGACACTTTTTCCTCTCTCCTCTCCTCCAAGCGCAGCCAAGCACCAGCTCTCCCCAAGTTCTCCCCTGGCGACAGTGATGGCCCCTCAGCCTCTGCACCCTCCCGCGCATTTCCCCAGTACAAGCCAGAAGTTTCAAGGACAGGAGCTGCAGCCACAAGCAGGCCTGAGAAAAGGCAACAGGGCGAAGAGAAGCCAGGACAAGTGTCCGCACAATGCAGGCCCCACTAACTCCCACTATTTCTTCCGGAAAAGAGCAGCCACACCTCACAGCCACCACCCTCTACGGAAGTTGAATAGTTTACTGCTTTGTTACAAGGACCATGGTGCTGTCCTCTACATTTCCACACTAAGTACAATTAGCTTTAAAACTGAGATTAAAGGTTGCCAGGTGGGAATATTATCAAATTACCAGCAATAGCTGACTATGGGAATTCCAGCTGGACTGTTGCAATGCATTCTCCTTCTGCCAGCTAAGAAGTGGAGAAGGCAGGAAAACTGACCTCAAGGAAACAGGATAAGGAAAAGGAAGATGCCAGATACAGACAGAAGACACTGGCCGTAATGCCTGTGCATCAGATATAGCACTTGCTGAATTAGCTGATACAGTTTGACCTAGTTACTTGGACAGAAAAAACGTCAACATTATACATTGTATTTGGAAACCAACTCAGGCGTCCCTAGACAGTAAAGAAATAACTTCCAGGCAACGAAAAAAAATCTACATTTAGCTTCTTTCTATTAGTCATAAAGATGAAAGTAAAAGCAAGGCACCTCATGGTAGAAAAGACTAGGATCTCAGTGCTGGGAAAACCTTTTGCTAACCTTCCAAAGGTCTTCCCTTCCTTGAGAGAAGAGAGGGAAAAAAAAAAAAAAACAAAAAAAAAACAGAACTAACACTCAAAAAAAACCACAAACACCCAGGAAGGTAAGTTCCTTCCACTTATGGTCTCCAAAGAGACCATTTACACACCAAAATAAAACCATTATGTTTTTCTCATTTCCAAGGAACCTTAGCATTGTACAAAGTTTAGGTATTTTTGAGAGCAACTGTACTGAGTGCTGAGTGTTTTTCTTTTGTTGTTTGTTTTTTAAATACGGACACTGAAGGCTAAGAAGCCACATTCAGATGGGTTATGTTTGTCCAACAAAGTATTTGAGATGCACTGAGTTCAGTGTCCCAGAGGGTGGAAACCAACCAACTAAAAAAAAAAACACCACAAAAAAAACAATTTCCATTGTCCAATTACTACTGGGGAAAAAGGGTGACAGCAACCTGGGCAATCTGCTCCAGGTGGCCCTGTTTGAGCAGAGGGAGCTAGACCAGATGACCTCCAGAGGCCCCCTCAACCCCAGCCATTCTGATTCTGTGAACACGTGTGGTATTCGAACAGCTCATTTTAGATCTTAATCTTGTTATTTCAAATGCCATATTGGCTGAACTACTGCTGTTTGCTCCTGCAGCTGCAGAAATTCCACTGAACCGGTGACTAGGCAAGCCCCTGGAACAAGGCTTTCTCAACTTCCAAATCCGTCACCAATAACATCGGCTCCTGCGTAAATGCAAATCATCTTCCCCAAGCATTCACCTTGTTCATAAAACAGCCTCAGCTCCTCTAAACATCAGGAACCAAATGATTCAATGGCATCTTTAGAAAAAAAAAGTCTTAGATGGACAGGGTGAAAATAGGCAGGCAGTTGTAGCAATCTCAAAGCATAAAAAAAAAACTTTTTTTTTCCTTAGCTTGAGTTATGTCAAAATTGTATGTCAATTATTGAACTAGACTGCACAGAAACTGATCCATGGTGGATATTGAGCAGTTATATCAGATTTGTTTTCTAGCAAATAATAGCTAAGAGTCAAAATACTTAAACTTCAAAGCTACTTACAAAAACAGGCAAAAATACAGCATTTCCTAAACAGCTTTGAAAAGTACCAGTAAATTTTCTGTAACAGCTGTATTTGGTAGAATTTTCTCATGCCTGCCAGTAAGAGGCAATCTTTCTTGAGAATAAGATGTAAACTAGGTAGTACAAACAGGACAAAAGCCCAACCTAAAAAAAAAAAAGGAATTGTCATTAAAAACAATTTTACATACATGTAATTCAGAGATAACAATGCATGTCATTAATTCAAGGGGCAAAATCATCAATTTAGATTAAACAGAATTTTCAAAAACCCAACCAGGTTACTGGATTTCCTTGATTTTACTCATTTTATTTTCTGACAGAATCTCATCCAGGTCCTACTACTTGAGCCTAAAAGCTATATTTCAGCACTAACAACGCAAAAAAAAAAAAAAGGAGATTTATCTGGCATTTATTCACGTGGGATGGGAGGGAGGGAGAATGGCAGAACACAAGGGGAGAGAGAAGGAAATTGCTACAAATATATTTGCATAATGGTTCCTTTGACTACACAAGATGTACTGAAACGGGTTGTAACTGCTAACTCACTGAAGTTTTTTTTGGAAAGGCTATATACGGAAGAATAAAACTAGCAAATCATTACATACTTCGAAAAACCTTTATCAAAATTCAGAAGCAAGTCTTTTTATTCTGTTACACGCTTCCAAGTCCTGCTCATCTGTCATCCATTTAAAACTGTTTAATTTTAATTACAAATATCCTATCTCATCCATCCTTTTGGTAGCATATGCTATATCACAACATTAATAATTAACCAGGCTTTTTCTTCTTATGTTCACAGCTTCTTGGCCACGACTGAAGGCATGGCCATTTTATGCTTAGCTCTCTTCCCTGTGTCCAAATATTCCATACAGACATTGCCAAAAACAGCATTAACAAATGTAATGTGCTGAACTAGATGTTAAGTGAATTTTTATATACCTATTTAGTTTAACTTACAAAAGCATAAAGAACCACATATATTACCTTATAACAATAACTTAATGTTATCACAGAATATAGCCAACTCCTGCCCAATCAATTATTGTCAATTAATGCCAATTTCTGACAGTAAAGCAACTGTTAGGTCCAGAAACATGTCTCATCCCCTATTTTGGGGAAGACAGAATTATCTAAAATACTTCCCCTAGCGCTTGCCTGCCAAACAAATCTTATTCAGTTATTTTTCAGTCACAAAACACAAGATATTCATGGCAGAAGACACTAACCGTTAGAATTTCATCTCAACCTCATTCAAATCTAAGCCCATCCTTCAGTTCCCTCCCTCCAAACTGAGCAGCAGCTAGTCCAGCCTGCTGAGTCCCAGTTTCACTTCTACCTCATTAACCCTTTAAATATTTTTTCCCAGAATAAGAACAGATAATATTACAATTCCAACATTAGCATAATTTCTAATTTTGCACATCACATTTGCATTTCAGTGCTATCAAAGCAGTGGTGCCAGTTTTATGGAAGGCTAGCTCAGTATTACCACCACAAACGCAAAACTAAGATACAACGCAAGCAATTCAGTAGATGGCACTCTTTCACAAAAATCAAGAAAGGAAACTGTCCTCACAATAAACAAATGATTACCTTGAAGCTGCAAAGCTTATTTTTAATATGTAAAAACTGTAAATACTCATTGGAGTGTTTAATATTTTGTACTTTTCATAGGAAAATGTGTTTGGTTTTTTTCATGCAAAAATATTGAGGCATTATCACCTTTTTGTCAAAATGCAATTCTATATTGCTATTTTGTCCAGACGTGTGCTATTAGAGGTCCATTTCATATCACAAAAATAGCTGTATACCACTGTTACATGAAGTAATGTTTTTGTGGCTTTTGTTTACTAGAAGCCAGTCTGAGAAAGACTACAAGGTTGAAGTTGTTCCTAGAAGCTGCTTATGCAACCTTAATTCAGTATCTCCTGAAATGCAGAAGATCCAATGGTCTTCTATTAAAAAAAAAAAAAAGATTATGCAGTATTTCACTATCACTAGTAAACATTTTGCATGATTTAACTTAAGCTTTATTAATAGTGTCGAAAAGATAGACGGCCATTAGATCAATTTAAAACAACACAATTCTTTAATATTACTAAAACATGAGTATAGTACTAAATAGAAGGCTTCCCATTTCATCTCAGCTCTTCTTTTAAAAGTTTTTGTGGATGGCACCTTACATCCTGCTCCCTCTCACTGTACTTGTAGACTTCAGATAGTTCCTTTGGCCACAAGAAATGCATCACCCTATGCTAAACAGAATTCCCGTGAGAGCATGAACACAGCACTACTGCTTGGTATGGCTGTGCATGTCAAACATACCTTTTATTAAGATTAGGAAGGACAGAACTCATGGAAGTCTTGTAGCACTGCAAGTATCCACTGCCTAATTTAAGACTACAAAATGATGGAAAAAAGAACATGAACAGAACAGCCCAGTCCAAAGTAGTTTTCCAAAGCATGTTTCCTGAGGTTTTTCCAGGTGGCATTTGACTGCATGGAGGAATGCTACTACCTTGCACACCTCACTTCTTTAAATGAGGGTGGGTTTTTTTGTTTGGTTGGTTGTGAGGGTTGTTGTTTGTTTTTTTTTTTTATAGTTTAGAGAATCTGTTCATCTTTTAACCCTGTGCACTTCCAGTTCCCATCATATTCCATGTAATATCTGGTATTTAAAGCAGTGCTCATCTGCCCTGCTATCACAAGAATGTTTTACTTCTTTGTAATCTGCTAGTAATTTTTAAGGCTGAAGAATTATTTTGTTCAAGTTCGACAGAAAGGAAGAAGTCTTGCAGATCACGTTTTCCTGTAAGCTTTATGAAAATAGGAAGCTGAGAAGAGAGGAGAAACCCAGATTAGATGTACAGCCTACCAAAAGGGCCAGCATTACCTCAATATCCTAAAATAGAGGCTCTGCATAAAATGCTGCAGTCATGGAAAACTGTTACACACACTGTTAACAACAGTTACCACACACAGGGTAATTCTATTACAATAGAGAACCATATGATACCAAGTTTCACAGATCAAGTGTCTCAGCTTTTTTCCCCCAGATAAAGGTAAAGGAATACCCACATCCTTTAACTCTCTTCCTATAACTGAAGCTGTTCCAGTCCCAGGAAAGGGGAAACAGCACTCTTCATACGACAGCTTGAAGGAAAACATACATGACAACCTGCATCTCTGGCTAAAAACCACAGAAGTATACCTGTTTATGCTGCCCAGCTCTTCCAAGGTTCCTCCACAATCCTGCAGCTTAAATGAAGTTTCTAGCACAAATTCTACAAGAATGACATTGTCTTCAAAAAAGCCTGCACTGAAATTTAATAGTTTGAAATCTGATTTATGAGGATATGAGGAGCAAGGAAAGGGTCAACACTGGGGGGGGAAGCTGAGCATTTGTCTTGCTGCATAGTCTTAGAAAAGCTGCAGAAGCAAAGACTAGAGCTTTTCCTTTCTACGCAGAGTGCTGCTGTGTCCTTCACTACCAGTCTGCTCTCCAAATGCCAGAAGAGATCATTTCCACCCCTTCTCCCCTCACCTGTCCCCACTTTTTTTAAACGGTAAAGAGAAAGAAGGAAAGATAAATACCAAGGCTGTACAAAGATCTACTTGAAGAGAAATCCAGCTGGATTCTTCAAGAAATTGTTACCTTTAATTGTATTTTTACCTTTTTAACTTGTTAGAGTAAAAAACTAAGGAAGTTTGGATTGGCTTTTGAGCATTTTAGTTCCAACTGGAATCTTTTCAGCAACTCATTTGTTCCTGAGAACCACTCCAAGAGATGGAAACAACCACTGTTCTACCTATTACAAAAGTCAGTGATTCTAAAAAAGAATAGTTGCTATTATCATTACTAGTCCCAGTACTACTTCCCACCCCAGCCCCCCCCCCCAAAATTTAAACACTTGCTGTTTCTAGTAGACTATCAAACCAGTTCAGAGCTTTACTGAGGTTTTAATTTCAAAGCCTGAAGTTACAGATGCCAGAGGGTTTCTCACCTTTTGTAGGTAAATTTCCAGCTGTAGAAAACAGTGCTGCAGAAATGCCAAAACAGGAAAATATCCAGGGGCTCAGACAAGAGCAGAGGTCTCTGGAACAGGGCTCCCCACCCAAACTCAAAAAGGTTTCTAAGCAACAAATTCATCCCTTTAAACTGAATCCAGCCTAGGAAGTTAAGACCTGCTTCATGTCAGGAGAACCCGCATTGATACAGTGTAATTCACTGCTTTAAATGTTCCAATTAAAACTTTAAAAAACAAAACAAACAAAAAACACCGAATATTACATGGATTCTTATTACTCAGCAATAGTAAGAAAGTGAAATTACTTGTTAGGCTTCATTTCTGTAACGCCTTCCATCAAAAAATATTCCAGGAAACCACTGATGCAACTCTTAGCCAAATACTGAAATCACTAGAAGTTGCAACACGTAGTAGTTTTACATATGCTTTGCATGGTAAGGAATAAAAGCCATGGGACGCTCAGATATAAGATGATGCAATAAGCATTTAAGTTGGTATCTGTCATACTGGGATGATGTTCTTAAACATATGCTAGAAGGAAAAAAAATAGAAACAAGGAGGGAAACTTTTTTTCCCCAAGAATTAGGTAGAAAAGTTCAAAGAGAATAAATACCATCTTTACAAGATACCATTCAGAGTTTATTACTGCCTTCAAATGTGGGCATACTAGAATGGCAACCCTTTAGGCAGGAACAAGCAACCCTGTTGTACATGCACAGTTCTTAGCAGATCTGTGGGAACTGAAAAAAATGAAGAAAAGGATTAGCCTCCCTGCTAGTAAAGAATTCCACTTGAGCTAAACTCAAGTCAAACATGTATAAAGAAAAAAAGCTGTCTTCCCCTACAAAAAGAAACTTTATTGGGCAAACTGCCTGCAGACTCATTTTATTTCTTTCAAGTGCTACAAGTCTGGAAGTGTTTTGCCTGCAATCCCAACTAGTTTTGCATCCAAGGGCTACAAACAAAACCTGTTTGATACACTAGCACAACAAGTCTGATTACTACTCGGTTTTCCCATGAATGGCCAAGGTCCCAGCTCCAGCCTCCAGGACAGGCTGATTAATCAAGAATCACCAACAAATCCCCCCACACGTTCCAAGTCCGTGGGACTCTAAACCTGGGAGAGCAGGTCGTCTTCAAAGACACTCTGCCATCAACAGGGCTGCACAGCACAGACAAAGAAATGTCTCAATAGAATCAAGTGCCATCTCTTCCCACAGGCCACATACATAAGCAAATTTGATCCTCCCTGAATCAGAAAAGAAAGAAGAAAGTTTGATTATTAGGCCCAGACTACTTGAGATAGTTGCCAAGAGCACATCTGGGCTGGGTGCTGGAAAAGGCCACTCACCAACAAGTGCTATGATTAACTGACAAAAGCAGCACTGTACCAATGAACACTCAAAAACTGAAACAGTATTTTTGAAGTGACTCCATGAGAAAAAAAAAATCACCTACAGACACAGAAAACTGCAAACATTCATGATAAAGACAGACCAACTATTCTTTTTTGAAAGATAAACAGACTACTTCTATTAAGCAAAATTTCCCGACATACAAAACAGCAACACTCTTCTCAAGGGGAACAATTTCCTCAAATACAAGTGAGAAAGGAACACTATTTAAGACCCCCACATTGGGCTGACCCCCCACACTGCAGTCACACAGGGACAAAAATGACACAGAGAATGGCAGTTTTATAAAATGGCTACTAATAAAGACAACCACAGAAGTAACAAGGAGTAACAAATAGTCCAGCACTGAGCTATTAAGATACTTGAGGTTGCTTGGTGCTTCAAAAGTTATTAGTAGGAATTGAAAATATTTATAGAGATTCAGCATCCCTCACACAGACTGCATTTATACTGGTCATCTTAAGGTGTTTTAAAAAGACAAAGAAGTATCCCCAACTGAGTAATTTCATTAGGAGTAAACCTCCCCCCAAATTAAGTACATTTGTAACATTTACAATAACATGCTTTTTAATATAATAGATGAGAGATTTCAGAATACAGTTGTGTTGGTTTTTTTTAGAAAGTATTTTAGAAAGTATTTGTGTTTTTTTCTTTGTAGAACAAACCAAGTTTAGAACAGAAAACACATCTATCATCATTGATGTCAAATTTGAGTACAACTACTGTCATAAGATGCTATCATGTTTTAAGAGTGGCACAAAGTAGCTTTCCCCCCTCAAATCTTACAACACCACTAGCTTCTGACCTTGCTTAGCACTCTGTTCTAATTGCAATAAACTCAGCTACAGCCAAAAAAAAAAAAAGAGCAGGAACATTATCAGATCACAGTATGATTATCACATTCAAGTTTCCATACCAGCTTCTTTGACATCAAAACTCACCAGTACGCCACACCAACACCCTTGGCATTTTACATTACGCCAAACCACAGAAATTGTTTCATCAGCTCTTTAGACATCAGACAAATTTTGCTTAAGCGGCAAGGATTATCCCCTTGCCACTAGACAGTACAGGCTTAGAGAATTTTAATCTGCACGCTGTAAAAACAATCGCCATGCAAAATACTTGAAATGAAAGTTTGAAAGAGTTGAAATGAAGACGTGTGTGCAGCCACACAGCTAAGGATGTCTTTCCTCTGACAGGAGCCAGCCAAAGACCACAGAAACCACTGCACCGACTCAAACCAGAGGCCCACACAGTCTGGCACTGTCCCCTACACCATCACTATGTGCTATGTAAGAACAGCACACAAACATGGCCACTTTTTGCAGCCTATTCTTTTTCTACTTCCAAACCACCCACAGGACTGCTGAATCAGGTATGTTAGAGGGCAATCCCCACCTAGTCCTTGTAGCATGTGCTTATAGACCCAGTGGCTCCAAGTTTGTTCATTCCCCTCCTGGCTGCACTGGCACAACCTGCCTCCACCACCTCCTACAGCAGCAAATTCCACTACTCGTCATATTCAGATTGAAAAATGCTTTCTACCATCTCTTTTACATCAGTCTAGAACTATGTTAGTGAATGCTCCCTAGTTGTTGTACTGTGGAATTTGCTGAATGACAGCTCAGCATGCATTTTAACCACTCTCCTCTTGACTTTACAATCCTTGATCACATTTACCCCTTCTCCTCTTCTCTAAACTGAAGAAACCAAGCTTTTTTTTTTTTTTTTTTTAAATCTTCTTGTAAGGCAGCCTTTCTATTCTCAACCATTTTAGTCTCCCTCCTCTAAATCCATGCCACCTTTCCTAAAATGCAGAAACCAGAGAAACACGGGACTCAAAATGTGGGCACACCACTGTTTTATACAACAGCCAAGTGATGCTTCTTTTTGTTCACTATGCTCTTCCACATGTGTCTTGGGCAAATTTGGTAACAACAAACCAAAAAGCCAAGCTTCAGTAGCTGGTTCAGAAAAAATACACAGGCCACTCACTGATTTGGAGGTTTGTACTTCAACTTCTGCAACCAGTACGTGTCAAAGATCTAGTTTAAGCCAATCCTATTTTACTTTAGCGTATAATACACCTTACACTTATATAACACTTAGTGTATTACATATTTCTAAGCATATTTAATATATAATATTATATTCAAGTAAATATTCAGTTGAATTCAAAGAGGTGAATTGCTATGAAATTATACCCAAGACTTAAGAATTAAACATTTACGTAGCACTCTTGGAATTGAAGTAGAATCTCCCAAGTTTCTGCAGCCTCACTAGGAACTGACCTTTTTCCTCACATCAGTCTTGAAAATAGAGGAAGACTACGTTTGTAAAGGAAAACACAACTTTAACCTGAAAGCTTGAAGGTAGGCAACAAGCACTTGATTTTTTTTCTTGTTTTAGAAGCTATCCTTATTAGAAAGGGTTTCAGTAAAGTAACAGCTAAGTCTGTAAGTATTCTACCCAGGTCAGAGTCAACTAGACACAGAGAAGCTAAGGTCATTTTTGAGCACTTCAGGGATAAAAGCCTGCCCATAACCTCAACAAAGTTGTAAGGATTTCTACAACTTCTGTCAAATGAAATGAAATGCACCGGGTACTTCTCTTGCAGCCGGCTCCTGTTTGCCTGGAGGAACTGGAGAGTTGGACTCAGTGATCCTCGTGGGTCCCTTCCAACTCCGGATATTCTATGATTTTATGAAGTGGTGACACTGACCACCTGTAGTGCTTACTATGCCAAGACAGATGCCCTGACCCTCAGGTGCAATAGTACTAACAGCTTAATTTTTAGCTATTTTAGAACAGAGCAAACCTGTTAAGAATATAATTTTTAGTGACTACCAAATACTTGTGTTTAAACTACACAATACCACCACTGGCCCTTTTGGAATTCTAATCACTGGTATTATAATGGATCTAGCTTTAAATCAAAAGTCCACTCTAAATACAGCAGGGGACCAAACAGGTATCAATGCATTCAAATATTTAACATTAACCCTCAAATTGTAGTCTATGTACTTGCAGAGCAGTAAAGGTTAGTTTCTACTTTCTTAGCGCTGCAGAGCTGTGTTTGCAAACTGCAGTGACAGAAGCCTTTATGGCTGTTAGCACTAGTACTACATTGTATGTGTTGCAAGCAACTTCCCTGCATTAAATACATGTCTTCACTAAGTTTCAGTCACTTTTTCTGTAGAAAACTATACGAGGTAAAGAGGCTGCACAAATGCCCTCAAAAACCTGGGCAGGAAATGACAGAATTCACTGTTAGTTATGCACAACAAGACCATCATGAAATACTGGAACTGCTTCTGTTTATTTGCTAAAATGCAGAACTGCAGTTCTTCAGTATTTTCTAAGTGAACTTCACTGTTACTACCTTCTGGTGTGCTGCTCCTCCCACTGGGAATTGCCAGCAGAAAAAACGTACGATCAGAAGTTGGACAGCTTGCTGAGGAAAAGCCACCACCTCTCCACAATTTATCTCCACCCCCGCCCCAAGAACAGCATTTATTTGATCTAGAAGTTACTGACAGAATGTTCATACAGAAAACAAAACAAAACACACAGTTCTTTTAAACTGCCAAAGTTCTGAAGTTAAGTAGTTTTTGTCCTTTGCAACTGAAGTAAGAAAATAAGGTTATAAAAGTTAACTCCTGCTGCCTCTTCCTCACAGCATCCTCCTCAGCACGGATAAATTTCATTCTTCTATTCTGTCACTGTGCACCACTTTTTTTTTTTCTTTTTAAACAGTCCCTCTCACTACTCAAGCAATTGGGACTATATTCATAGTACTTTGATACTTTCACAGGCAGTGCCTGAAAGTAAATGGGTACAACAGTCAAGTACCCTATGTCAACAGCCACATACACCGTAGAGAACTGAAAAAAAAGTTTTGAACCTATATGCTTTTTGTTTGCTTTGTTGTTGTATTTATTTATTAACAGTTACAAGTATAAAACAAGTTTTAAAAACCAGAGTATTCTATGGGAATGGCTGCTATTTGAACACTATTTCCTTTGGCCAACAGCCTTTATGAAAACACAGAGACGCTATCTTAAAGAGGAAGGCTATTCAATCTCCTTTCTCCAAGCTCAGTAAACTCACCAGGATTTCTTCCAAAAATGTTGTGCTTGCCACCTAATTATTTTAACAAATGAAGGGATATTCACCTTGCCAGCAAGAGATCTCATTATGTTTAGTCACCTAAATGGGAATTTATTGGGCAGGGGTGTAGAGGGAAGAGTTGTATTTTGCTTTTTTGGGGGCTTTGCTTTTTATCTGACATCTAAAGGTGGCTGTGAAACTAATTTCACTGTGCCAGTTTACTGCACAAGTTTCATACTTGTACAAAAGGGAATGCTGTGCAAATTACTGTTATGCAGCTCACTCTGCATATTAATAAGCATCACTAAAGCTTTAATACCAACACTACAAAGTTCAGTCAAGAATGTTTTTCAACTGTGAAGAAGAACATCTGTTCTGTTTAACAAGGTACTAACACTGGATAGAGCATATGCTAAATAAAATACAAGCATGTTAATCCTATCAATTTAACATTAAGTGATCACAAAAATTCAGCATTCTATTCTTTTTCCCTAATGAGCAAGTAGAAAAATGCAAGTTGCTTTTGTCCATCTGCTGCTGAGCTGGTGTTACTAGGCCACAAAGAGGCAGAACCTTCAGCAGAAGAGGCAATGAAAAGCATTAGATACCAGGTGGATTACCTCTTTAGTTGGCTGTTCCCTAGGTGTTAAACATTTCATTTTAGCATGAACCAAAGATATAGTGTTAATAGAACACATACAGAGTACGTGCCTGGAAGCAGCTTCAAGAGGCTACACAATGCACCTCTCTGCTTGAAACAGCACCAATCACATGAACTAAAGCAGTAGCTCACCAAGCAGAGCTACAGAGGCCTTGCTTTGGACCTGCATCCTTTCCTTAGTTACTTGCTTTCCAAAGCTAAGGCAGCTCCTGTGGACGCTTTTCAGGAGAATACAGGAGCAGAATGAGACAATTACGTCTTGGGAGAAACCTCATGAAAGGGTGAGTCTGGTCTACAGTCTTCTTGGTGGAGAACCTGAGAGTCTCTCCCCCTCCCCTCTCCAACCATGCTGCTCTCGTGAGCACTGCGGTTTGAGCGAGACCTGCTAAGAATTATTCTGGACATGGAAGTAGTGGCCACTGCAATTTTCCTCATCTAATTATGAAAGGAAAATAAGATTTGAGTTGCCCAGACAGAAAACAGATTGTCACTACCTCGTTACGACATTTATTAAGCAAAAATCCAATGACATTCAGTAAAATTAACAAATAAAGAAGAGTAGCCTTAGTTATTCCTATCAAGGATGAACTTCTCTGTAGAACAGTGATCAGGTAGACAACTTTACAAACTGCAGTGCTTCATACTGCACAGCACTTGGTCAAGTATTTCAAGATCAGAGTCACTTACTACAAAAAAAAGTTTCATAGGCTTTAATTAGCTCAGTCAATATAACCTTACATTTCTCAAAACATTTCATCTTGCACTCTGTTTTCTGCACTAGCAGGAAACACACATTTCAAGTTTCATCTACCTTCACTATTCTTGACGTTTAAGATAAGGATTTTTCATTCACTCTGAATTTTAAGTACAGAAACACCAATGCAGAGTGGAATTACAGTGGACAGATGACTGGGGAAGCTGTATCCTGAATGCAAGTGAAAAAAATCACCTAATACAATTTAAGCTATATCAATTGCTGAGTTAAGATTGATTTTATCTCAATATAAGCACTATCGATATCTAGCATACTTTTTTTTTTTTTAAAAAAAAAGGAATCTTATGGATTTAAAATAGACTAGGTCTGTGCAGGAAGTGATTAAATTAGAACTATGCAGACCAGGGCTTTCATCAGGTTGTACAGATCTCAGACATAAAAGCAGGCATCTCTTACCAAGGAGAGATTTTAACTGCAAGACAAAATGGTTCTCGTTTGTGGCAGAGTCTCAAACAGAACATCAGTGTGTCAGATCAGACTAAATGATAGCCACGGAAGAAGTACTTTCATGAAACCACTGTAAAAATCAACATGAATCTGGATTCAGTATGAATCTCCAGAGGTTGACAGAATTGCTACATATTTTAGAAATCAACTAATAACGAATTTACCACTCCACCCCAATTTTCATTAGTGAATATTTCAGTTGTAGCTATTTCCAAGACTCATTTTACACTGTGCCTAAATTCAGTGATGCAAGTATCACTGCCAGTACTTTAAATTACGTTGTTAGACCTTTACGTGTATTTGCACTGGAAGTCAACACCAGTAGTAACTTAGTGTTCCCTTTGATAAACACAAGCTGTATTATTATTATCAAGTGCCTACAACAGAAGTGTTGACACAAAAGGTCACTTAAGTACCACCTGCTGAATACTAAGAGGCTATGCCAAGGCATAGCCCTGATTAGCGCTCAAGCATCAATTACAATACTACAACTCAAACTTAAGTTCAGTAAAATAAGATAACTTCAAAAGCCGATGGAAGCGTACTGGAAGCGGGTAAGCAATGCGCTCTCATACACGGTCTTGGTTCACAAGTACCATAAACTTTTTTCTCAGGTCAGCACACAAATAAACACTCTGTGTGTCAAAGAACTAGATCTCTGGAGAATTAGAGTCTTGTTTACTTAACCAGATGTACTTTGCAGGTCTAAGAATCAGCATTTTTCAAATGAATTAGCATGATCAGTTCAATGGTGCACTCCAGGGCGGGTCACATCAAGAACAGCAAAAAGAAAAGACAAGACCCAGGGGATTAAAGACTTACTGCAATGTTTACTCTCTCAGAACTGCTAAGGGCTTTTTTTTTTTCTTCCAAACGCAAAACCATTACCAGACATCTAACATTAAGGACAACGTTCCTAAAATTCAAGTTCTCCAGTATTGTTTAACTTCAAACAGGCATGTAACAATTTACAGGTTTGATTCTGTTTTTTTCACTGAAGTGCTACAAAGACAACCCTACAAAAACAAATGTTCTACAGGAACCCTGATAAAAAAATGTATTTTTTTTTTTTTTTTTACTGTTCCAAAAGCAGCAAACAACACAGGAAAAAATATCAAGAAACAGATGTTCTAGAAGAGCAAGAAGATATATATAAAGTAGTAACTGAGGGCACTTCTGGTCACTTCAATTGGCTGGACGGTCACAATCAAAGAGCAATGAGTGGTGCTCCTCAGGGGTCAGTATTGGAACCAGCACTGTTTAACATCTTTGTTGGTGACATGGACAGTGAAACTGAGCGCACCCTCAGCAAGTTTGCTGATGACACCAGGCTGTGAGGTGTGGTCAACACGCTGGAGGGAAGGGATGCCATCTAGACAGAGCTGGACAGGCTTGATAGGCGGGCCTGTGTGAACTTCATGAGGTTCAACAAGGTCAAGTGCAAGGTCCTGCACCCGGGTTAGGGCAATCCTGAGCACAAATACAGGCCGGGCAGAGAATGGATTGAGAGCATCCCTAAGGAGAAGGATCTGAGATCGCTGGTTGATGAGAAGCTCAAAGCAAGCAGGCAGTGTGCGCTTGCAGCCCAGAAAGCCAACCATATCCTGGGCTGCACCAAAAGCAGCATAGCAGCAGGGCAAGGGAGGTGGCTGCCTCCCTCTGCTCTTGTGAGACCCCACCTGGAGTCCTGTATTCAGCTCTGGGGCCCCCAGCACAAGAAGGACTTGAAAGTATTAGAACAAGTCCACAGCAGGGTCACAAAGACGATCAAGAGGCTGGAGCACCTCTCCCATGACAGGCTGAGGGAGCTGGGGTTGTTCAGCCTGGAGAAGAGAAGGCTCTGGGAAGAAATTATAGCAGCCTTCTGGTGCCTAAAGGGGGCCCACAAGAAAGCAGGAGAGAGACTCCTTATCAGGGAGCACAGTGATAAACCAAGGAATAACAGCTTTAAACTAAAAGAGGGGAGATTTAGATTAGATATAAAGAAGAAATTCTTCACTCAGAGGGTAGTGAGGCACTGAAACAGGTTACCCAAAGAAGCTGTGGTTGCCCCATCCTTGGAAGTGTTCAAGGCCAGGCTGGATAGGGCTTTGGGCAACCTGGTCTGGTGGGAGGCATCCCTGCCCACAGCAGTGGGGTTGGAATTGGATGGTCTAGCTAAAGATCATCCAACCCAAACCATTCTGTGGTTCTATGATAACGGCACTCCGTTAGAACGTTTGTGTGAAGAATGCCTTGTGAAATCTTTTTAAAAATACAGATGTGCTGGACACTTAAAAGAAATCTAATGCAGTTACAAATTTTTTGTCAAACAGGAAGTTTTGTTAGAAAGAGCTTACGATCTTAATTTGTGCTTTCAAGCTTTATCACATCTCAAATCATAAGCCACTTCTGTTTTTCCAGCCATGACTACCAAAACTGCTCATTTCTTCTCCTGCAGCAATAATGCTATTTCAGTTCCAAAAGCCCTTCCACAGCGACTGAGAAAGAACAAATCCAGTAAAATGTCGAATTAAGACTTGGGCACTGTACCAGAAACCTGAAAGCCTAAGCTAGGTCCCAGCTGTCTAATTCCCTGTTACATTTTACTCTAAAATTCTGGTTCAGTGCTGTGAGGACAAAAACCATCAGATCACAAAACCTGCATCACCTCAGCATTTCACAGACAGCTAGAAGGTCCGAGGAAACAGACCCTGCTGGTGCTATGGTAAAGCCTGCAGCCTTGAAAACTTCACTTGTTTTCCAGAAGATACTCCCTTCCCCAAGCTCACTATGACCCAGCAAGTTTCAGGTTGCAAGACTACATCCATTAGATTTCCACTTTGTCAGTAACATAGCTACAACAGGGATGAAAAGTTTTCATTCTAAAATTCATTTTCATAAACTATAGTATGAGATTTAATACAATTATACTTCAGGTATTTATGAACAACAGTGATCACTACGAGCTCTTGTGTAGAATTACAACACAAAAGACAATACTTCAAACAGATGATGCATTCAGTTTTCTTACTTTGATCAAGTATCACAGTCTCCTAGCATGAGTAATTATGAATTTTAAAAGTACACCATCCTATACATTATGAAGAATTCAGTCACAGCTTTCTCTCTGTAGGACTAACTCTCTATAATTCTTTGCATTTCTAAGAGTTACACATAATACCGTATCATCATTTTGACCATATCTCATTCCAGTGTATCCAAAGGTTGGTTGATTTTCTTCATTTAGGGGATGGGGACTTTTTCCCCCCCCATCTGTATGAGAGCTAATGATATTCATGTGAACTAAGTGCTGAAAGATATGATAAGAAATGTGGTAGCGTTTAAAGAAACGAAAATGTGATAAGATGAATGTATGCTACAACCAAAGTACTTTAAAAAAACTCCTCCTCTACATGAATTGGGTGATGAGGTATCCAAAAAACATTTTCTCATTAATAGGTAATCACAGAGTTGCTCTGGCATGACACTACTGCAATATTTTTTAGAAGCTTTGCTGATGTACTCTTCTTCAAACAAACATTTGTTCAAAGTCCAGAAGAATGTGGGCATGGATTGAAACCATTCTCTTCCAACATCCACATGCCAAAAGCCTGACATTCCAAAAAACGTTAGTTTAGTTTGAGTTTAGTAGAATCACAGAATCATTTAGGTTGGACACGACCTCTCCAATTCATCTGATCCAGTCTCTCACTTGAAGCACTGCCAACTTCACAGTTAGATGCCTGGTCTGAAAAACTGAAGTCTTCACTCTGAATACTGCAAAAAGAACTCCAGTCATCTCCCTACTGCCCTTTTGAAGGGAGAAAGAGCAGGTATTCAGCTACTTCAAAACAAACAAAACAACCCAAGTTGATATTTCAGTAAGAGGGGAAAAAAAAAACAGACTTCCTTCTGTAGTTTGAACAATACAAAGGAAAGGAAAGTATTGTTAATGGATATAATGTCACAAGTTTAACACAGAAATTAGTTAGAACTTTAGAGACTTCACTGATTTGCTTGGATTTTATGGGTATACATCCACTGTAAAACTATTCAGATGCTGTAACAAACATTTCATCAGAAACTGCAAGAAACCACACATCCAGGCTTTGAGCTATTTTGATCAAAGAATTACAGTTGCAAAATCTTCTCACAAAGCCCAGAGAATGGAAGTCACAGAAAATAAGTTTTATATGCCTCAGATATATGAAAACTTCAGCCATTTGCTTACGTAAGAGGCTTCTTTTACTGCTGAAAAGAATGGGGGGAAATGAACAGATGCTGACATTCAGAATGATTGGGATCTTCAGTTATTTAATGACGGAATGACAAACAACCTAATTTTTCTCCTTCCTGTGAACAGAGTTTGCAACAGGAAAAAACACTCTTTAAGTAAAGAACCTATTCTGCTTAGAGATAAAGACTCATGGCCAATTTGGTCTGTGTGGAAGGCATAACATTCACTCTACTGGTATCCCCTTCATTTTCAAGAACTTCCGGTGGAAAAGGTGTTCTTCTTCGGATTCTCTCCATCATGAGAAGCTGAGCTGCAAGCTGGAAACACATGTTTTTCAAAGGAATGAAGCACCAACAGAAATACCGTATTCATGTTGGCAGACAATCAAAATGTGACTTACTTGATCTACTGTCCTAGTTTTGCTACTGAGAAATTAAAGCACAGAAAACTGAACTACCTTGTTTAAGACTGAGCAGTTAAACAGCAGGCAGCAAGTTTCCTTCAAATTATCTGCTTTTGCTTCAAAGCTTATCCTACCTCCTATCACAGTCAGCTGAGCTTCTCCGTTTGTTTTCAAGGCCAGAGCCTTGTACAACTAATAATATAAAGTTTTCAGGAAACATCATTCCAAATACAGGAAGATCCTGAAAAAGTGTTTTCCATGTTTATCAAATCTCTTCACTACACAAATGCTGTTGCAGTCAGGTCACATTTGACTCCTAGAGGGACTTTCAAGTAGAAGAGTGAGAGTAAATGAGAGCACAGAAGCAGGCCCATTACCCGTGACACTGGAAGCCATCAGGATGTCACGGAACAGAGTCCACCCCATTGCACCATGCAGGTAAGTTAGACCTTAAGTACATACACCCAGCTCATTAGAAAGTTTTTGGTATGTGCTGGGAAAGCAAAACACAGATGGTTGTCATGCAGGAAACTTCCTTAAAATTCTGGACTACATGTCCTGTTGAAACACTTCAGGTACGCTCAGGAAAGAAACAAAACATAGATGAACATTCTACAGCTTTATATCCAACACATCTGGGACAGGAGACCAGAAGGTGATAGCAACACTTGTAACAACAGCTAAATGGCATTGCATATGGAGAAGCTGATGAAACTGGCCTGCAGTGACAGGTGAGGTCCCCAGAAGCTTACGCTGCTGTTGAAATTTAGTATGTATAAATAGTGAGAAAATTGTTCCTTGTGGGGAACACATTCACGAGTATCCAAAACTACAGCAAAGTAAGCCTGAGGTAGAAATTCCACACCTGAAGGCCAGGCCACCAGCCAAGACTCAAAACACCTCAACCAGCTAGAATGAGCATCCTTCGATCAACACAATGAATGCAGAGGAACAGCTGGATCACAGCAAGCAGGTAATTGTGAGGGTGGACAAGATAAGCAAATTCAAGTTTTTAATGTTGCTCCAAAGTGCACTTCTGCTCTTGTTCCTATCGCATCACTCAGTTTCTCCTGAAATACAGAACACAAAATTAAACTGTTCAATTATTTTCGACAGGTCCTAATGTCAGGGAGGATGTTCATGCCACCTGGCTGTTCTACGTCAAGTGCAGGAGGTCCAGGATCTGACACCTCTCCAGGTTTGTATAGAATAAGCTATACACATTTTGTAACTTCTCCCGATACACAGGAAGGGAACCAAGATTTTCTCCATAGCTAAAAACAGAAAAAAAAAAAAGGAAGAAGAGTCCTATTAACAGCTCAAAACGTTCCTTTTTATTAAGCAGTATCAGTCAGTCTCAGAAACACTTGCTACCTAAATCCCAGTCAGAAATATTTATAAGTAATGCTGGAAATGAAATCAATTTTGTTGTTGTTGATTTATTTGTTGTTTTCAAATGGGTGGGGGGAGGATACAAGCTATATGCAGCTCAAATTAAGCTAGTGAATACTCCTAAACTACCACTTTGGTGACTTCCGTAAAAAAATAAAAAAGTCTCTTTCTACTACTATATGGACTTCTCTCCCTCTTAAAACTGCAAGGTCTAGAACCAGCTGCTGGTCATGGGAATGAAATGGTGAATTTCTGTCTCTAGCATGCTAACTCACCAACTCCACAGTGCTCTTCTGATTTTAACTGGTCAAGCTTATGACAGGGACAAACAATATTAATGAAGTAGTAATTCTATTTCCAATCTGATTAGTGAAACATGCAAACTATACTTTAGTATTTCCATTTTCACAATTACATTGTGGACTCAGAGAGCTTAATACCATGTTGATGTTATTTTGTCTTTATTTACCTCTAATTGATAAATATACCAAATCAGTGAACTCCCATTTTATTTCTGTCCACAAATCCTGGTTCTTCAGAAAAAGCTTTAGTTCTACTCTGACATGTCACTGTACCAATAGTAGAGACAGCATTAAAATGCATTTTTTCTTTCACTGGCGCTTACAGAGTCCTCAAAATTAAGAATGAAATGGGAGCACGACTAAGAAAATTTCTGTTCACATTAACCTTTTCTAGACAATACTTTAGTTAAAATAACTGAATTGAAATCTGCTCAAATACAGAAAACACGTTCTATAAAGGGACTAGCTCATAAATTGCTGTAAGTAAATCAGGGCTGTAGTATTCACTAGTATGTACAGAAATTAAATCTAAACCAAGTTAGTACATTTCTTAAGAGCTTTTTAACTTTAATACCCTTTCAGAAAAAAAAAAAACCACAACACCCCGTTGCTTCGCAATTACTCAGATCGCCTAGTTGCAATAGAAAGGAACTGAAAGCCTGACAAGCTGCATCCATACCTGAAGATGCAAGAAAAACACTAATACCCAACTTGCATCCGCCAGTAGACAATGAAGGAAGCATTATCCTTCCTTTACTTCTATACCCTCACAACAGAAGAAGAAAATCAGGATTGACTTTCCTTACAGTTTTAGGGTTTAGTTCTCAATGAACACCTCTTTATTCGCTCTCAGTCTTCCTAGTTCACACCTCATTTCAATTAAGACACACTTCTACAGCTCTAAAGAGAGAGTGGCTCCCACTTCCTTAGATTACATGCAATGAATCCTTGCATGTAATTTATCATTAGTAAAAGCCTCAGCAGGTAAGACATCCTACAGGTTACCTATAACTTTGTGGTTCAGTTTTTGTCCATGAACAGTAAGGTGAAATAAACAGCTCTTGCAAGTTCCGCTCCTTCCCAGAGAGCCGTCTTCCTAGGTTTCACACAGCAGAAAGTGAGAGGCTGGTTTTACGTTTTGAGTGTATCTGAATCTATCCCCTCTGCCTGCACCTCTCCCTCCCCAAAAGCAAGTAATCACAGGAGATACAACTTCTGCAGTGCTGTTGGGTTACTGGGCTAACCCATCAGGCTAAACGGAGGGCTTTAAAACAGTTCTTCCACGACTCAGTCAGTACTGAGACGGATACTGACCTTCGCTAAGTTAGCGGAACACAAATGTTCCGGCCTCAGCATGAAACTTCTTCCCTTAGGAAACATTTTCTGTTCATGTTACTGCTTCCTCTCACAGCAACCGTTGCTTCCCTCACAATCCTGCTAGGCTCCTCCTGATTATTTAGAAAGCAATTCACACTCAGAAATCACAGGTGTAGTCACGACTAAGTGACAAGAAATATGTTTTTAATCAAGTCATCATAAGGCAACCTACATCATCATATTGCCGTAAACTGCAGGCAAGTAAGCTCTAAGTAAGTGCATGTTGTTCTCTCCCTCCAACCCCAATCCTTACTTTTAGGTCTCATTTTGTTCTCTCATCTATTGTACCAATATGAGAGTAATTAAAACCAACAGAGCCTCGCATACCCTTCACTTTTCATTTAAATCAAATGCATCACCTTTTTAAAAACTAAAATTTATTAAGTATAGTTTTGAATATTTTACTGAGAGCACTTCACAGTCATTACTGTTGACCACTGAGAGTCGAGAGATCTTGGGAGTTCATAACATTATAGACATCATACAAGTTACTTCAGTTCAGCCTCTTCTTTAATACTGAAGTTCTAACTTTTCAACTTGTAAAAGACAACCCTTTTAAGACAGTTAACCTTAGACAGAACACTGATGTTAAGGAAGGAAACAAAATGTCCACTTGCAGAGTAACGTAATTAACAAAGGAAAGAGAATGATGAGATTTACCTGCAGTTTAAAGAGAATTAACTCAATTTTTCTAGCAAGATGGCTAAGCCTTCTCCAAAAACGTCAGAATTTAGACAATTCCAGGACAATACAGAAATCAACTCATTCTACTCCGTTGAAAAGTAAGGTTTAGGCAATGTTAGTGTGGATTAAAGGATCTACAGGGCACGTTCTTTTAAAATAAAAGTTTAAACACGTATGTTATTATGTGCCTTGGGTGGTACAGTATGGATGTGGTACCATATGGCTACAAACATACAGACAGTTCACTTTTTTTTTTGAACAAGAAGTAGTAACATTACTGTTGGTTTATTCCATGAATTTAATCTGCTCATCTCTGTCAGTTACAAACTATTAGTGGAATACTGTTCCCACATCCTTTAACATCCCCACCTGAAACTACTTTTTGGCAATACAGAAGTAGTAAGAAGATCTACACTACTACAACATTTCTCTCAAGAGCAAGACAAAAAATAAATACAAGCAGCATGGAGTTTTATAATTCCAAAGGTTATAGCAGAAAATGAAACAGACCCTCAGACAGGTCTCTTTTTATAGCAGCTGACTGTGCTTCTAAATTGTCAGCGCATTGGTAATCCTCTACAAAACGTATATATTAACTGCAGATAAGGGGGACTAAGCAGCCATACCTCATAGCATTAACACAACCTGAACTGACACACAACAAGCAGAACAGCCAGGCCACCCGCCACCAGAAAACAGAGCTTTTCCCCCCTTCTGCATACCTGGTTCCCACCACACATCTGAATGGCTCCAGCAGCTGAATCAAAACATCATTTGTGTGAGGTACGCTAATTTCCTTTTCAGAACATAAAAGGATACAGCCTTAATGCTCCAGTCTGAGTCCCGATGGCCAGTATTTTCTGAACAGGATCAAATGCCAGGGCTGAAGGTTGATAGGGGAAACCATGGCGCACAGTCTAACAAGTCAGAGCATCGTAGTAATGACGGGACAAGCAGCAGACCAAAAATAAACAGAATCAATATCATATGTTAGGGAATAGGATTCAGCATTAATCACAATTAAGAGAGGAACCAACAGATTGAGAATAACAGCTGTCCTATATGCACCAATTATGAAAGATTTTTTTAAAGTTGGTCCAGTCATTCACCCTTGATCACCAAATGACAGTCATACTTACTGAAACTTAATGTGAATCTTGCATTATTTCTGTACAAAGACTATATCAACATAGCATTTTATTTTTCCATCCATGTCATTCTCCGACTACTCCTATTTTAACCCTAAGAATGGCACTAAACCATTAAAATCTGTGATGTTCCTAGGAAGTTTGGCAACAAAGCCAGACTTGTTGTCCGAACTGTTACAAATTGCTACACCTGCTTGTCAGAGCTACCTCAATTTCACTCCGACAGGCCCCACATGACAGTGCAAACTCACTCATCACCTTTACAAAAAAACAATAAAAAAAAGCAACCCAACCTCCACAGAACATCACTCTCAACCTCTGCTTCCCTTCAAAACAAACTAAAAAACACTCCTGAAAATAGGCAAACAAAAGACATGCCACAAGAACAAAACAAAGCCCCCTTAACCAAGGGATTCTTTCTTAATATAAGGCAGTTGGCACATTTTGGTTTCTGATTAGCCAACACTGATTTGGTAATCGACCAAGCAACAACCCCATTACGCTTCTCAGGCTGCAATTAATCGGAATCAAGAAGAACAAAAGCATTATCTATTCTGACTTCTACTATAGATGTATGCAATGTAAGCCATACAAACACTGGCTTTTCAACTGCAAAACCTCTAGTTTAACGCAGGGTTATTTTAGGACCTCATAAACGCATAGCAAACTTCTAACAGACTCCTTTTACTTCAGTCAAGTTGCAGGCATAGCTCACAACTCTCAGCGTTTCACAGTGAGTAAAATCTAAGTAGTAATAGCCCTGCTCTTTCCCGTGTCCTTCACGAGCAACTTGTAAAAGTGGCAGGAACGCCTGCAATACTAGACAAAACAAGGAGGCGAATCCACAAACAAGCTCAGCCATACCAAGCTAGGCCACGGGTGCATTGTAAAGATAAAAATGGGTATTGATATTCAAATCAGTTTTTATTCCTCTAGGTACAGCTGGCGGATTAATTCGCTGCATCATTTTCCAAAAGCGTGCGGGCACTAACTGCAGTTATCGTATCACACGCAAGCAAATGACAAAAAAAAAAAAAAGGGGGAACTTTTCCTCCGTCTCTGGAGAACCTTTGCAACAGCAGCCCCGGCGACTTGGCAACACACTGCAGCCGAAGCACCACAAACGTCTACAGCCCCCTCCAGGCGCAACGGGAGCGGCGAGCCGCGTTCCCCGGCACGCAGAGCCCCGGACCCCCGTCCTCGGGGCCCGCCAGCGGAGCCTGCCGCTGAAAGGCCGCGACAACGCCGGGCATCCCTCCCTCCTCCTTCCATCCCTACCTCCCTCCCTCCTCCATCCCGCTCTCCCCCGAAAGCCCGGGCGCACCCCGCCGGCATCGAGCCCTGCCAGTCTCCGGGCAAGCTGCTTGCGGACACGGCCACCGCTTCTCCCCTCCGTCCCCCCGACCGCCCCCGGGGCGCACCCCGAGGCCGCCGCGTTCACCTTGCAGAGCTGGAAGTGCTCGGACTGGAGCGTCTCCTGGATTTCGCTCTCCCGGTTGCCCGCCTGCTGCTGCTGCGCGGCGGACGACGCCGAGGCGGCGGACGAGACCGCCGTCAGGCCGTCCAGCACCTTCCTGATGTTAAATTTCCTCATGGCTCGCGGCGGCGCCGAGGCAGAGCCGAGCGGGGAGCGCCGCCGCCCGCCCCGCCGGCGGCAGACGAGCCCCCGCGGGAGGGCGACGCGCTAGTCCGGCAGCGCAGCGGCGCTCCTCATCGGGGCCCGGCGGCTGGAGCCAAGCAAACGGCGCCCGGTCAGCCCGCTCTGCCGCTGCCCGGCCCGGCCCCGCCCGCCGGGGGCTCACGGCTCGCCCCGGGCCCGCCCCGGCCCGTCCCACCCCGTCTCTCCCGGCCGCCGAGCCGCCCGCAGCCCCCGCGCCCGGCCGCGCAGCCGCCTCACATGGTGCCACCCGGCTCCCCGCCCGCCGCCGCCGCAGTCCCTGCTCCCCCCCCCCCCACCCGCCGCCTCGCAGCGCTCTCCCCTCCCTCCCTCCCTCCCTCCCTTCAGCCCCGGCACCCTCCGCCCCCTCGGAGCTGCGTGTGCCGCCAGCCAGTCACCGCCGGGGCTTCTCCCGGCTGCTGCCGCCGCCCGCCCCCGCAGCCACCAGCCTCCCCCCACCCCTCCTCCTCCTCCTCCTCCTCCTCCTCCTCCTCCTCCTCCTCGGGCCGCCTCGCGGTCGCTCCCCCTTGCCTGACAACGCGGAAGCGCAGCGCCCCGGGGGGGCGGCGGCGGCAGCAGAAGGAGGAGGAGGAGGAGGAGCGGTGCCAGGGCTCGCAGTAGCCGCGCATGCGCTTCCAAAGGGCCGGCACCCGGATGTGGCGGTGCCCGCTCCGCCCGCAGCGCCGCGACGAGGGGAGCGGGCAGCGGGGTCCGTGTGGGGATGGGGACGGGGCCGTCACGGCAGCGGGGACGGGAGCCCCGCGCCGCCTGTGGGCAGGGAGCAGGGGGCGGCGGTGTGCGGCTCCGCCGAGGAGCGCCGGCTGCCGGTGCGGCGGGGCTGTTAACGGCCGCGCTTCCTCACAGCCTCCCCCGACCGCCGCCGGCAGCGGCACGCAGCGTCAGGGGGCTTCAGGCTGCCGGCCTGTGCCCTGCTTTTGTTTCCCCGTCATTAGTAGAGCGTATTCCTGGATTGTGCCCTTAGTGGCTCAGGTGGTGGTTGGTATTCCCCCCTCAATCAGGCAACTACTATTCGTGACTCAGATCACTGAAGTAAAACAAACTGGACGATCAGTTACCACTTTTGGAGGAAACCTTGTATAGATGTGGCTCAGGACATGGGCCTGCATCCCCCAGCTGCAGCGGGAATGCCTGAGCAGGAGAAGGCTCAGCCTGCAGTAAAATGGCATTTACAAGTGGTGCTTTCAGCCCCAAAGCCAGGCGTGCACAATTAGCGCACTCAACGTGACAGTGCACAGACAAATAAGCACAATCAGAGTGCTGAAAAATAGTTATGATGCACCCATAATAATAACCTCAAAAGTAAAAGTTCCACAGGTTTCTTGGACCTCTAACCCCATGTCAGTTTAAAGCCATGTTCCCAGCAGGTGTATGATGTATAAAGATTCAGAAGAAACCAGGACAGCTTACATACTCCATTTATGAAGTGACTGCCTAGTGAACTTAGAGAGCTGTCCACCTGTGTAACCAGGACCGTTGGACGCTTCCTCAAATCATCTTGGTGAACATGTGAAAGAATGCTTCCAGAGACGACAAAAGTCCTAAAGTAAATAAAAGTAGACCTAAATAAGCCTCATTAAATATCTGATAATAATATTTCATTTTAAGAGAGAAGAGTGTGCATTGTCTTTAATTATCCATTATATATTTTATCTAACAGCCTGTACGTTACAGAAATAATGTCTGTTTTTTTCCAACTACTCACACATGCTTATTGTGGTACGCTAAACTGGGAAGAAAACTTCTGGAACTCAACTGTGCTTGACTGAATGGTAAACACTGATTGTGTTTACCACATGCGTTGTGTTGATAATGCATACCAGTATAACGTTAAGAATGTAAATAATAGTCCATCAGAATCCTGTTATCAGCATAGGTCAGGCCAGGCCCTGCAAGCATTCCTAGCTACAAGATTCATATCACATCTACTCTCATTATTTATATTAATTATTTATAGAAATTGTTAAGGAAAACAACCTCAAAACTTGCTGAAGAATTAAAGGCCTTTATAAGCCCTCCTTTTGCATACTGCAGTCACTTTTTTTTCCCTCCAATGCACTTGGCCCTTGACTCCATTCTTTACCTGTGTTATATATACTTAGAGATTGCATTTCATTTTCTGTTTAGATTAACACTGAAAGCAAGGAGGACCTCATTCATTATTGTAACGCTGTACCAATACTTGCAAACATTTATACAAGATATATATTGCAGTATATACAAGGTTGAGACAACAGCATTTCGCTTCTCTCACGCTTTGTAGTTAATGCCATTCAACAAGTCAATGCTTTCTGGTACAACTCCTGTAAAAAGTGAATGACAATCTTCTGTCATACTGGGACATCAGTGGGAACAGTAGTAGGACTTTCATTTTATGGTTTTATAGCAAGCATCCCCATTATCTCTCATGATTTAGCTGCTGTGTTTCAGAGCTTCTTTGAGGTCTTCTGCTGTTACCCAACAGCCACATCCTGTTTGCAAAACAGACTGATTCTGCCAAATTTCCTTAGTTCATGTTGCCTGCTCAGACCTTCCAGACACTGATATCTGAAATCTCTTGCCAATGTTTTACACCCCCGTCCAAAGCCTAAGTGACTTACACAGCTGAGGATGAAGCAATGAGACCCAACTAGATTGCAACCACTTTGTGTTCTGCTGTGACAGGATCCACCTGTGACAGAGCCACTGTTAAATGTTCGTGAGTCAGCCCCCAGCAGCGCATCTTCATGGGCTACGCAAATCCCTGCTACCAAACAAATCCGCTTGGCTTTAGTCTTCTTTGCCTGCCTTTTCTTACTGATCCTCTTATCTACCGCTTCTTGAAAAGGAGAGAAAAACTCACTTGCTCATTTCTTGATCCATATCCTACAGATACCACATTGGCAACCACTATTCCTTGTAGGTATTTAAGCATGGTGCACGTAGTGTTGGTATACGTACCAGTGCAGTCCCACAGACCACAGTTGTCATAGGTCAGACTTCAGTTGGTGGGTCTTTTGCCTCAAGATAATCACCATAACTTTATGGATAACTGGAGCGCAGCCATCGCTGTGCTTATGGTCTTTAATTTTTTTTCAGGGGCAGGCGGTGGTAAACCACCACAGCATTAGCATGAAGAGGGGATAGAATGATTGCAGTCCTGCACAAGCCAGAGCGAGTAAAATCTCACCCAGTTATAATGCATGCTAAGACTTGGTAGAATAATCCCAGAGCAGTGGGTAGGTAGTAAAGGGACAAGTCCTCTCAAGGTGTTTTTCATTAGTTCGTATGTACACCCAAAAATGTTACTGGTTGTATCCAGAGAAGTTCACGTACTTCATGTGAATTGGACACCATAATTATTGCATAGATAAGGAAAAGACCACCAGAAGGGGCCTCGAGATCTCTGCTTGGCATGTAACCTCACTAAAACTTTTGACAGTCAATCAACCCAGGCTTTGAAGACTAATGAAGAGACTTCGCTTTCCTGAGAACTTCTTAGTGGTGCTTAGTCACTCACACTGCAGAGTCAGAATTGACTGAGACCTATCCAAACATTTCCTTGCCATAAATAGAAAGAAGCTGGGATACATTTTTGAACTAATCTTATTCAGGTTGTTTTACTTAACTGCATTGGACAGGACAGTGTAACCACAGCTCCAAGTGAGTTTTGGAACCTTTCCTGGCTGCTGGGAAACTGCTCAGGTTCTTTAGACTGTGAGCTGTTGCCAGACAAACATCTGTGATTTTTTTTTTTTCCCCATTAATCTGTATTGGTGAAAAGTCCAAGGAGGACTTCCAGCTTCAGGTGAACTTTTTGATATTTCTGCAGCTTACTTGGAATACGCTGTAAGCAAGAAGGAAATGGAGAGCACGTGTTAATTAGTGGGTCAGTCCCTAGAAAAAGCTATGATAGGACTTGTCATAAACTCAGCTGGAAATAAACTGTCTAGTGTTTGTAAATTCATCCATTTCAGAAACAGCCCCATTGACCATGCCTGTAATGATATGATGAGTTCCTCCTGCATCTGGAAGCCAGCGTGGTCTTTGGCAGGCTCACAGATTATGGGCTTCTTTTATTAAAGACCTATGGAACAGCATGACTAACACCTCGTGTATGGATGCCACTAGGCAGAAAGAGGGCACATCCTGTTTCTGAAGGGACTGCACCAAAATTCCTGCATTTTGAGCTCCGGCCAGTATAGTGAGATGTGTATACGTTGGTTGTTGAAGTGTGAATTAGAAGGCTTCTCAGCATTTGTCTACACAACCAGCAGAGGCGCGTCCATGTAGCTGCTTTGAGTTGAGCTGGAGCATGGCAAAAGAAGCAGATACAGCTGTCTTAGAAAGCATTTAAGGATACTGTTAGCAGTTGACCAGCATAGATCTGACTGTTGGCTGATACCAGTGATATGCGACACAAGGCCAATATGCACTAGCAAGGAAGAGTACATAAGGCAGAAGGAAGGTATTAAAGCAGCACTATGCAATGGAAATTTGAGTCTTGTAAAGAGGTCGTGCACCGTCCTCCTTAGTGTCTCACATCCGCCTTTGTCCCACCACTGTCACCTTGGACCAGACAAAGACAGCGTCAGTTATTGAAATATACACAGAAATTTACCGTTTCTAGTGAAAGCACATTTATTGCTTATTTTCTATTGACCTATTTATGTATTATTCTCCTCTTCACTGAAGATACACAGTCCTTTCAAAAAATGTTATAAACATCCATCTATCACTCTTTACATAGAAAATTAATTATGCCAAAGAAATATTTAATGAGGATGTTAACACCACATTTTTTGTTTTCAAATTTACTTCCATTACTTTCAGCCACGTCTTCAGTACCTAAGGTTAGGTCGTCTTAGCAGCACAGTCTGACTGATTTGGCTTCAGCCAATACTTTCCTTTTATCACTGTCTTCTGAAGGAGTAATTTATTTTTCCACTCATCCAAATCTTCTATGTCCAGTGCAGGCACTTAATTAATTTTGTTCTTATGTTGTACTAAAATGCACAGTTCTTTTTTGTTCATGCAGTCTGTCATTTTCCTCTGCTTTCTATATCACATTTTACTTGAGCCTGGGCCAGTTCAGTGTTAAGAACAGAGGCATTTCACCTACTCTGCTCTCATTCTTTTAGTTACAGCAGCTTCCTCAGTTTTTTTGAACCCTTTAAATTAATCTCTCCTGCAATTAAAACAGGTAGTTTTGGTGGTAAAGTATTTCTTTTTTTTTTTTCATGATTTTTAGTGTAAGGAGCATAAACAGTCCTACGAGCAGGTTTCAGGACTCAGGATTCCTCCCTTCTCATTTTCTTTTCACAACTAAGCACCACCGTGGCTAGGCAGCCCCAGAATGAGCTGTTTCAAGCACAGTGTTGTGCTTTGGCTCCTAAAATCCACATCTGCCGTACTTCTGTTCAATTCTTTGTTGTATTCTTTTAGTCCTAATTTTATTTTTATGGATACTTTCTTGTGTAGGAATTCATCACAGTATTTATCTCCCACTTGAAATGGAGTGTTTTGGGGTTCTTGATCTCTGCATATTTATAATAAAATAATTACTTAGATATTTCTAGTGGACTGTGATTGTTTACAGGAGGAACATGTAATATATACAGTCAATATTTAAGTTTGCTTAGCATGTTGTATTTTTTTCCTTAGATGCCAAAGTGAAATTGCAAATGATACTGAGGAATTTCCAATTTTAACCTGACTTAGGCCATCACTTCAACATGTAATTAATCATATGTTCCCTTCAGTGCCATCTGTGCACCTTCTTTACATGATGTATAAGCTTAAGCTACATCAGAAGACATGGTTACTCAACCACGTACAAAACTTGCATTATTATTTGCATTAGGTCATATTTCTTCTGTAATTGGATCTATTTTGAGAAGTACTTGAAACATATTAGTGCAGAATTATATAAGCACAGAATAACTGAGGTTGAAAGGGACTTCTGGAGGTCATCTGGTCCAGCTGTCCACTCAGTCGTAAGCTAGATCCAACTTCAAAGTTAGATCATGTTTCTCGTGGTCGTGTCCACTTTTAGCATATATCCAAAGATGGAGATTCTTTTCTTTTGCATTATTACAAAATGAAAATACAATTTCACATCCCATGCTCTGCATTTTGCTGTTTTCGTATTTTTACACTGGCAGTAGGCCTGAGCCAGGATTAAAGCCTCAGGCGTACAATGCTAATACACCCAGAACAGGTTTTGAACAAGGCAAGGCTTTTATCTATATAGAAAAAAAGTATGGTTTAATACTTTACTGAATAATGAAAATTGTTTTGTATGTATTTATCATACACTTTATGGTCTTCAGTCAACTATAATACAAGTGCTTCTTATTACAATGCCACTTTGAGACCTGCATAACAGAGTGAAGCAAAATATGAAATACAATCTGTCTCCATTAAAAGGCAGCAAAATATTGCAAGTGAAATCAACACAAGCTTTATAAAATAGTTAAATTAAGATGAAGTATGAGTGTCTGCCAAGAGAAGAAGGGTTTTCTTGGACTAAATGAATTAAAGCTAAAATATTATGAACAAAACTAATTTATCCATTCTTAAACAGAATTATGGTGCTGCAATTTAAAAAAAAATGTCTTTCAAATTTAATGATCTGTTTATATACAGCATTTTGTACCAAGTGTAGCATTTCAGATAGGATCTTTCATCAATGAGTCATTTTAAGTGACTACCCACTACAATGAAAAAAAAAGTTCACATTTTATTATTGTCATTGTAATTACGGCCCGTTAGCTGGGAGGGGATTCCTATTGTACAGTAGTTTAGCAATCTAGACAAGTACTCATTTGGACTACAGAAACATTAGTCTTTGATTAAAAATGGCTAGTATTTCACTAGTATGTTTTCTTCTTTAAATTAAAAGTAATGAATTACATAAACTGCAAGGCTAAAAAAGCAAGCAGGCAGACTATTCCTTTAATGACATTGAAGCTAGAAGACCCAAAATGTGTGTATGCTTCATTTCATTATGGGTTTTTAATTTCTTGTATTTTCATCATGTTACCATTTTGTGGGAATATAAACACTTCTTTTAACACCATTGATATTCAGAAATAATAATGCCAGATATGTATTTAAATTTTTTGATTAGCTCAGTTGTGCAAGAAGGGTTCAGATGTCAAGACAATTGAAAGATTTCCCATAAAAACAAAAAAAAAGAAAAAAGAAAAAAAAGTATTCTATATGCTTTTAACTTCACTGCAAGCACGGTAGACAGAACCTCTTTATGTGTCTTCTCCTATCCCTCCCAATCGGTGAAACAGGAGGTGAAATGTAATGACAGCTGAGACTTTCTGAAGAAAACGCTAGTACCCTCAAATTAAAATGAACATCATAACTTGAGATTAACAGAGCAAATAATTGTTTAAGAGAAACTAAAACAGTAACAAGACAAATGGGTAGGAGAAACCTAGAGTATGTAGGACAGGTTGAAATGTATTAGTCATTGAGTCTGACAATTCTCATTTCTCCTATTTTTTACATTTTTTTTTAAATTCTGTCCCAACATGCTAGTCAGTAAGCTTCTTTGGAGGAGGCTTTAGGTCCCATTGGTAACCTAAGACTTTTTGAAAACCTAGCTGAAGGAATTGAAATTTGTCTTGTAGTAACTGATTGAATTAGAGCCTAGAGCTAATTATATGCTTTAAATATATCACTTTATCAAGTGTCGTCATGCATTGCATTGTCCTGACTAGAATTTACAACTATTTCTGGGATTAAGATAAGTATTTTGATGTACTGTCACAATTTTGAGCTTTACTTCAGGCAAGGTGTGGAAGGGCTCATTACTATCTGATCCTTCAAATCTCCTTGTGAGCAACCATCCCTTCTTCTATAGCATCACAGTACAGGCTGGATGCAGTGCCAATTAGGAATAGACAGCATTTATTAATTTTATGGATCATTTATGGTGTATTACCATGTAGATGCTCAGGACAAAAGGCCACTTTCTGAGACCAGTAGGAGAAAGATTATTACTGGCGTGGAGGCCTACCTCTTTAGGTATGACTGACAGGTTAATGGTAAAACAAATTATCTTCACTTCATCAACTGGAAATTGACACACCATGCTGTTTTAGATATGCTAGTGCCATGTGTGATTTTAACTGCTTCATACAGCTGTGCCTAAACTATGACCTGCACTGGAAGCTGTTTAATTTGGATTAAATGATACAGCTCTTTTCCCTCACCCGTAAAGAAAATACCTTTACTACAGCAACACTGAGGTGTGCACAGATGTATTGCGGCAGAGCTTGGGCACTGTTTGCTGGCACTGCCACAGGGCGCAAGCCTGCCCATCAGCCACGTCCTGGTCTCCGTGACCTGGGAGGCAGCTGGGCACCCACAGCTCTGGGTCCCCATCACGCTGATGGGATCTGTTTTCCCCTTCCCTCGCTCTGTTGTTTTCCCAAGAGAAGAAACTGTACTGCTCCTCACTGAAGCTGAGTAGCCCTTACCCATACTGTGAAATTTTGGGTGTCAGGACTGCTCTTGATTCTTTCAGGGCAAGGCCTGGTAGCCTGTCCAATGCCCCTTTCCCATCAGGAACAAGGCACTGGGGGCACTGGGGCAGCCCCAGCCCTGACACTGGGCACCTCCTTGGGAACGGGGACAGGCCAAAGCCAGGCTGGGATGTGGGCCTGGAGTGGGCCAGCTGTGCGGAGCTGTAGCCCGGCCCTGCTGTGGCCTCGCTGGGGCTGGGGCTGGTGACCCTGGGCTGACGTGGGGTCCTGGGCCTAGGGGTGAGCAGGGACAGGCAGTGCTGGCGGTGCCCTCAGGGCCCTGACATTTTCTTGCCAGCATCTAAAATAGCAATTCATATCTGAAGGGCAGTCTTAATTTATGTCACATGGAAATTCTTTGATATGACTATTTTTATCGAAAAGTTCAGCAATAGCAAAATTTTTAAAAGAAAAATGTATCTCATAAATAATCCTTATATCAAATTTAAGTGAGTTATTCTCATACTGCACGTACATGCATTCATATTGCTAGAAGGATTCCTTGGGAAAAAAAATGTATAAAGTTGCTCCATTCTCAAATTTAAAATTAGAAAATCTAGTCATGTTTATTACCAGTTACGTAACGTGTGTGATATTTTTTAAAACTATTTATTTTGTTTTACTTAATGTGAAAATAAGCTTTAAGATTTATATCATACAACATCAGTTACGTCTGGTTACAGAAGTAAATTTAAAGTTCTTTGGGTCTCAGTCATCTAACTCCCAACCAAGGGAGTCCATTGTTTTTCTGGAATCTGATTTAAGAAGAAATGAAACCTGTGTTTCTTTCATCTGTGTCAATCAGACTGTCTCACCGGTTACATGTTTTCATTTGACTGCATGTTTTTTGCCAATAAAACAGAGTACTCTCACTTATTCTATTGACTTAAAAAATGGCAATGAAAGAAAACAAAACTTGTAATGAGTTATCACAAATAAGTGCAATTTTCTTTTATTTACTATTTATTATGCATTGTATGTCTAACATGGATTGGGAGAAGTATCTGTGTGCATCTTAAGATGAAAGAAATGCTGCATGTCAGGCAGCAATTATGAAAGGTCTCCAAAATCCATTTTGCTTTTCTTGTTTCATTGTCTAGCTGATACCTGTGCTCCCTGATATTTTCAGAATAGTGTGTAGTCCCTTTCATTAACTTTTGGTATAGAATCATAGAATCATAGAATAACCCAAGTTGGAAGGGACCCACAAGGATCATCGAGTCCAACTCCTGGCTCCACACAGGTCTATCCAAAAATTCAGACCATGTGACTAAATGCACAGTCCAAACTCTTCTTAAACTCCAACACGCTTGGTGCTGTGACTACGTCCCTGGGGAGCCTGTTCCAGTGCGCAACAGCCCTCTCAGTGAAGAACCTCTTCCTATCCAGCCTCCCCTGCTGCAGCTTGACTCCATTCCCTCAGGTCCTATCACTGGTTACCAGAGAGAAGAGATCGGTGCCCGCCCCTCCACTCCGCCTCACGAGGAAGCTGTAGACCATGATGAGATATCCCCTCAGCCTTCTCTTTTCTAGGCTGAACAGGGCAAGTGACCTCAGCCGCTCCTCATATGTCTTCCCCTCTAGGCCCTTCACCATTTATTCCATCAGGAAATACTGATGGCTAGGCTAGGCTAGACACTGGATCACTTATATTTTCACCGCTTCCATGGTCCTCAATTCTTGAGCAGGTATTTAGGAATTCTCCATATACTGGATGCTATATCCCTGTCTACAGACTTGTTCGTGGTTACTCCAGTCAGGTCTGAAGGCACTCATAGACACAATGTGTTTCAGAAATCCCTTACAGCCACTACATACAAGAAGCCACCACATACTTAAAAGAGTCTCAAGGTTGCTCTATCTTTCTTTAAGTCCTTCGACATACCTTTGTCTACCTCACTGACTGCACTAAACACAGTTTTTTTGAACCAGGAGTTTAGGCCATTGAAGAGTATTTTCAAGGAATTAGCCTCATTTAAGCATAAATTCAGTAAGATAGATCTCTAATAGTTGGATACATAACACCTATGACTTCGGAGCTTTTAAGTGCGGACATCTCTCAAATGGAGTCTTACCAGAAAAAAAAAAAAAAAAAAAGGTTTATACTGTAACAAAACCTCAGCTTCATATGGGCATTAATAAACACTGCTCCCCAAAACCCTGTACATGAAACTGTTCACATAATGCTGAAGAATAGTATTTCTTTCTCACACCTTTTGAAAGCATGATCTAAGTAAATGATTAATAAAATAAATTTATCTTGTTTCCCTGTTTTGTTCTGCAGAGGTTCTTATATCACTATCACCGCTATAGCTGTTGAGTGAACTTCTCATCTGTTGTATGCTGACTCTTTTCTTTCAGTCTCTAAGGAGAATTATTTGAGTTGTGTAATGTTTTCCTTTTGTAGTCTTCTTTGAGCTGGAGAGTTGATTGCACATACATGCTATTGTGTTCTTATGTGAAAGAAAGTACGATCAAAGAAATGTGCCTTATACTTCAAGCAGAAAATGATGTTTGCGACAATCTGTATTCCATCAAAACTGTAAATAAAATTTGGTGGAAAAATAGAATTTTGTTTAAACAATAAGGAAAAAGCTTTCATAAAGGTGAAAGCAGAGAGAAATATTTCTTCTAAGAACATAAATAGAATAAATAGGTACTTTAAAAATGGAAAATATTTTTTAAACAGACTTTCCTCACAGAGCTCTTGCAAACCCAAAACCTGTAAGATAGTTCAGCCAGTGAAACAAATGCACAGTAGAAGTAACACATTCTAAAATGTAATAGGAGTAAAGTGGGTAAATTTATTTTCATGCTGGACAATAACAAAATTAAACAAATTAATGAAAGAGCAGAAATGAGAAAAGGCAAGATTCTCCTTTACTTTTCATATGTTTTGAAAAAGAGCATAATTTACCACTGCCTAATATTTAATTTTTGGAGTAATTATGTGCATTGTGTAGTGTTAGTAAAATAAACGGTGTTAAGATATCACATTCTCCCCAGTCAGAACAAGCTGAACATCTCTTTTTCATATTACAAAGTGCACAGTTGAGGAAAAAATACTGTGACCTGGAAAGTCAGTGACTAACTTCCAACTCCAGTGAATTAACAGAGAAACACATCCCAAGACTGAAGATCCTTTGGCAGAGATCTCTGCCTTCAGCTCCTGTCTGATTGAATAAGGAACTGTGAATTGAGTGCCTCAGCTGACCTCAACTGTTACAGCATTACATGAGTGAGAACTATGCAAAGGACCATGTAACCTTCCATCCCCATGCATTTCTCTCTTAGATTATTTTTTTTTCTAAATATTTGTGCCCCCCACTGATCCTTTTATTGCTATAGTGTAAAAGATATATGTGATACTTGGAAATCCTGGTGAAAGTATTAAAAACTCAAAGCTTTATGAAAACTTTTGAACCAGAAAAGATTTTAGTGAGAAAATTTACTGTGTAGATTTTAATAAAATCTGATTTCCAGTAACAGGGGTAACAAAAGATACAAAAATGTTTGCCTGCTGTACCACCAGATGTCAGGTAGTCATCAGGAGCATCAGTATTAGAAGTTATCCACTCTCAGCTAGTCTCCATTTTCTCTCTTCTCCATCTGTCCATTCTTTTTGTCTCTCCATGGGGTTTGTTGTCCTCCAAACTTTGTTCTGGTAGATCCTGTAGGAACTTTGAACTTAATATTCCTTGTGACCTACCTTATACCATCGTTATTATAGCTGCTGTCTCTTGGTGCTGATTTTTAAGCCTGTCACTCTTCATTAAAGACATGGACTATTTCTTAATTATGTTTTGGGTATCTCATTTTTTGCCTTCAGCTAACACACAGAGAATTAGACTCCTTGCTCTTCCTCCCAGGACATTACGCTATTCATACATCTGGCACAGCTCACACCAGCACTAAAAGTAGTAAATATGATTTTTCCTAATTCCCTCTCTATGGCAAGTCCAACTCCAGTTTTACTTCATCTTTCTCAAAGTCACTGTGGAGACTACAGGTTTACCTGTAGGTAGCTCAGCTCCAGCATACCGTTCTCACTCCAACTCCTCAGAAGGAGAAGCAGAGAAAATAGTGATGAAAAGCTTGTGAATTGAGATAGGACAGGAAGATCACTCAGAAATTACCTTCATGGGCAAAACAGACTCAGAGTAAAGGAGATTAACATAATTTATTGCCTATTGATAACAGACAAGACAGTGATAACTAAAAGCAAACTAAAAACACCTTCCCCCATACACCCTCTTCTACCTCCTCCCCCTGAGCAGCACAGGGGAACAGGGAATGGGGGCTGCGCTCAGTCCCTAACGCTGCTTCGACTCCGCTGCTCCTTCACGGTCCCTCTCTGCCCTGGCTCCCCGTGGGGTCCCTCCCACGGGATGCCGTCCTGCCCGAACTGAGCCTGCGGGGGCTGCCCACAGGCAGCAGCTCTTCAAGAACTGCTCCCACACGGCTCCGTACCACGGGGTCCATCCCCCAGGAGCAAACTGCTCCAGCACGGGTCCCCCACGGGCGGCAGCTCCCCCCAGACCCCCTGCTCCTGCGGGGGCTCCTCTCCACGGGCTGCAGCTCCGGCCCGGGGCCTGCTCCTGCGGGGGCTCTCCATGGGCCGCAGCCTCCTCCAGGCCACATCCACCTGCTCCACCGGGGGCTCCTCCACGGGCTGCAGCGTGGAGATCTGCTCCGTGTGGGACCCGTGGGCTGCAGGGGGACAGCCTGCTCCACCGGGGGCCTCTCCTCAGGCCGCAGGGGAACTGCTGCTGTGTGCCTGGAGCACCTCCTGCCCTCCTGCTGCACTGACCTGGGGGTCTGCAGGGCTGGTTCTCACTCCTCTCTCTCCCAGCTGCTGTTGTGCAGCAGGTTTTTTTCCTTCTTAACTATGTTCTCACAGAGGCTCAACCAGAGTTACTCAATGACATGGCCCTGGCCAGCAGCGGGTCCGTTTTGGAGCCGCCTGAAACTGGCCCTTATCTGACACAGGCCAGCTGCTGGGCTCTTCTCAGAGAGGCTACCCTGCAGCCTGCCTGCTGCCAGGCCTTTGCCATGTAAATCCAATACAGGCAGAGAGATTTCACTTCCCGGGTATGTGCTACTTTCTCAGGTCCTCAACCCATAATAACTAATGCAATGTCTGTCAGTTTTCTTTGAAAACATCCTTTCACACATATTTTTTTTTTTTCATGAAACACAGCAACATTATCATCTCTGCCCAAATTTCTATATCTTTTATCATTATACCACTTTCATTGGGCATAAACTTCTTTCCCTTCCCACCACGTAATAAACAATGCAGAAAAAAAGAAATATTAAAGTAATAGCTCTGAATTGATATACCTTATACACAGAAGTTTTTAAAAATCCCAGGAGATGATTCTGAAAGAAGAGATCAGTGTTTCTTTTCTGAAATATATTGTACATGTAAAAATTATTTTCAGAGTCTGAGGTTGCTCTAAGACTATTTACTTTCATGACATTATCAGGGATATTGAGAACAGCCTCAAGTTGGAGATGTTCTTACTTTACCTTTAACAGATAAAATAAAACAAAGTTAATAAAAGCCCAATTAAAAAAACAAACAAATAAACAAACAAAAAAACCCAAAAAAAACCCTCCTCACTATTATAAATATTTTAGTGAAACGAAACTACAGACAAAGGAAAATTTGATTTATCTTATTTACTCTTTAATGAAGTCGATCTGAACAGATATTATGTAAAAAAAAGTAAAAAATAAAAATCATTGACTAGAACTGGGCAAGAGACAAAAATATAAAGTAAAAAGAGGCTGAAATAAGCAATAAATTAAAAACAGTAATAATACAAACTACTACAAGATATACTTAATATATGTATTGATATATTCTATAGTTATTAATGATTTGGAAAAGACAGCTAATCACCTCTAGCTGAGGTAACTTGTGAGAAGACTTTGCAAAGCTAAGAAAAACATGTGACCAGCAAAATACAATATTGGTAAACTAATGTATAAAGTGGAAAAATTTCAAATATAAATCTGAATATTTATTTTCAGATTTAAAATTAATATCATATTGCCTATATAAAGCTGAAGCACAATCTGTGCTTGGCAATAACAAACAAGTCAATTGTTACTGTGCATAATTAATAGAATAAACTTCTAGAAGGATATTAACGGCATATTGAATTGATTTTCTCATTAAAAATATTGTAAAATGAAAGTAGATAAGGAGAGTAAATAGGTAAGGAGAGAAAATAGATAAGGAGAGTCTCACCTGTTCAGGAGAACTGTAAAAAGAAAACAGGTCTTAAAGAGGAATTAAAGAGTTATCCCTTATGTTCGAATAATAGTGAAAAAGAAGAATTTAAGGGGATAAGTCTACTTTCTACTTGGTCATATAAGGAAAAAAAACTACAAATATTTAACTAAATTTTGGCACATTAAAAATTGACAATAGGGACTATCTCTCATAGTACACAAAATGGGCTGTTGGAACTCAATGCAAAAATATTAGTGAGCCAAGAGCTTTGAAAGATTTTAAAAGAAGATATTTGGATGATTAATGAGAACATTCTCTGATAATTAGCTGACAACTTTAAAAAATATTGCATGTAGCTCTTCATGGCCAAATTAATCAGAATTTAGCTGGGGTAAGGAAGGAATCTGCTCTATTAAGAGGTCAGTTGCATTTCTTCATTTTGGAGGTTTTTCTAACTTTCTGTAGCTATCACGTATTTTCCACTATAATAGACAGGAGTAGATGGACCACTGATTTCCATTGATAAATTACTGTTCTCCCAACTAAGGCAGCAGTTATTTCTTTTGTGATAGCTTTATATTTATGACTGAGTTTCTATCATAGAATATTTATGACTATTTCATAATCTTTATTGTTAGCAGAGACTTAACCTCTGTGTAGGAACCTTTCTGTTCCTGAAATTCTTCTCTGAATTGTGAAATTTCCCTTCTTATCTGAGGGGAAGCATTTACCAACCTCTGAAGAATGATAGTGAGAAGAGTCACCACTTCATACGTAATATAAATAAGAAAAATTCCCTGTATAGTTTGTATGTATTTGAGGAACCATGTTAAACTTTATACATATTTGGCAAACACAGTATCTGACATTTAAAAAATGTATTAATATTTGGATGAAAATCCTGGAAGACACTTGAAATTCAAATGGCATATACACCTGGATACCTACAGGAAGTTTTTGCTGGGTACAAAGAATCTTCTGTGAAACATTTCCAGTGTTTCAGGATTGAATGGAGCTATAGAGGATGTGCACTTCTAACTCCAAGAGCCTTTTAAAAGAATGCTTCGCATACATAAAGTTTTTTTTTTTTAAAGTATCCTCTACCATATTATAGATTTAACGTGACTAATCAAATATATAAATTTAATACAGTGTGTCTGCTTTTCAGCTATGTTGAGCTTTCAGAGTGAATGCTGGACTTCTTTCTCATTTACTAGTTTTAATTTTATCACAGTGCTCTTTTAGCCTGAAACACTACAATGAAATTCACCCCTGAATTATTTATTTTTTCAAAGCATGAAAATTATCTTTATTTCTTTATATATTTATTTTTAAAATGTACTTCATGAGTATCAGGTTCGGTGAATTTTTTTAATGTGAAGATTAAAAACCAAAACAAGAAGGAAAAAAGTGAATCAAATACTAATCTGAAAAATCAGGGCATCATGCCCTGGAGGATATGAGATTCAGGCCTTCAAGGGCAACACATCCCAATGGTATGATCACTCAAGTGAGAAATTCCTGCCACTGGATATGACTGAATTCAACACTGAAATTAAGCAGGAGTAACTCCATAATTGCTCAAATACTAGAGTCATAGGAACTCTATAAATTCCCTAATTAGAGAAAGAGAAAGCTTAGCTGATGTGCATGTGTTGACTTAAGCCTGCAGCTGCCTCTGAACAATTCACCGGGAGTTGTGCTGGGGAGCCCTCTGGCTGCCCTGCAAGCAGCATTGTCCTAGGCTGCCCAGGACTTTGGTCATCCTCAACACCAACATCTTAAAAGCAACTCTTCTCTTACCCTGTAACTAAAACTTGGTGTGGGGGTAAAAGATAATATGCTGTCAAACAACAGGGCAGAAACAACTACCTGCTCCTCTAAATGCCTTTGTACCACCAAACTTCACTCCTGGACTGAGCTGTCCCTTGCTGTCAGAATTGGCAAAGGAATGAAAAATTAAGAATTTTTGTTTAATGACAAAGCACTGGAGGTTTTAAACTGACTATGACTGGAAGCGGGAATTCCCTTGAGTTTTTTGAATAACTCACCAAGCAAGAAAAAAGTCAAAACAGAGTACAGTCAGTTCTTCTGGAAAGAATGAATCAATTCTCTAGCAGTCTGGAAACCCCTATTAGAGTGAAAATCCTGAAATACATCTGTATAGGCCAGAAATACATTATGGTCAATGGCGAGAAGACGTAAAAAATCCAGACAAATACTTCTGGTTCTTGCTGCGAGGAGATCTTCCGTCAAGTTAGTCTGTACAGTCTAACTAAGATAAAATAAAATGAAGTCTCTATATGTGGCTATACTTAGCCACCTGACACCACCTCAGATAGCTCTCTTAAAAGGACAGGTGCCAGGCAGGACAATAATTTGTGGATCTGCTGGTATCCAAAGATAGCTGGGAAGAAGATATAGCCACTGCATGCTTGAGCATGGTCAGCAGCTTGTCCTTATAAAAGAAGGCATTAGCAATCCTCAGCAGTAATGTCTCCTTGATTATTAGTGTGTCTCTGCTAACTTTAGTCAGCCATGAAGAACATACTTAATGATAATATGATGACGAGAGGGTGCAAAATGATGTAGGACTGAAATTTTTAATAGAAATCTTTTGTATGACAAAGTATGTATTAACGTTAAGTTGGTCTGGGTCTTTAATTTTTGCCCAGTGGAAGAATCTCAGGAATCCTATGGGTAGGACCAATTTGTAGCCAAATTTCTCATAACATGAAAAAAAAATGACTTTGCCTTTAGAGCTTCCTCAGTTTGGTCTTGCCTTCGGTAAGGAAGTGAATTAATTTTGAGGCTGAACAGTGTACGAAATTTGTGTACATGTGTTTTAGTTTTCTAGATATACCAAGAAACCAGTGTAGTTGTTTCATTCTTTGCACTGTAAATTGTACTTCACAGTGCATACAGTTGAGAATAATATCAAAAATACCTTTGCTTAAGGAAACTCCATTTCCTTGCATTAAATATTAGGAGAAGGCACTTAAACAGACAACCTGAACTTTACAAAAGTGGTGCCTCATGATATTCGTGTGATAAATGACGTTTTTAAAATATGTCACTTGTGAGGCTGGTGTTCAGGTTTGTTGATTCTGTTCTGAAAATCAGAATTCCATGTTTATTGACTGTCTGTGTTTTTGTTTTCTAAAATTTGCCAAGTTTATAGATAAAAATATTTTTCTAGTTGACAGCAAAATATAGTGCTTTTGAGACATGGAAACCAAGACTTGAATTTTACTGGCTCATGTATCATGATAATAGGCTATCATTTTGTCACCCTCTGAATTCTAGAAATAGTTGTTTTGCCTTTGGTTACACTGATGTAATCGTATGGTACACAAGGAAGATTAATAAGTGGTTTGATTATTGGCAATATGGAATCTGGTTTACTTTCCCATTGTCTTGTTGGATCTCTGCCAAAACTCAGAAATAAAATATATATTGTGCAAACAGTGATGAAATATAGCTGACTATGAGCAGAGAGCACAGTTGAAGTGATGCCCCATGTTGTGTAGCAGAGTAGTGAAGAACTACACACTAAATGCAAAACCAAAATCTGAACCACAAAAATAAACATTAGTATTAGGCCGTTGCAAAAACTGAAAGCTTGAATGTAATTTACCTTTAAATTTACCTCTAAACCAGCAAAAGCTGATCCTTCCCAGTAATTATTTTTGACACTGCTGCATAGAAAATATTGTTTTTAAGGCATGAAATGCGAGAGCAGAGGTTATCTCAGTAAATGTAGGCATGATCATACCATTGTAGGCCATTACCAAGCCTAATAAGAATCCTAAAGCCATCAACCAGCATTATATGCCCATGGTACACAGATTACAGACACCAAGAACTCTCTTACTATATAACCACTAAATTCTTTGCCTTTTGCAGATTTTTAGATGCCATAATATTTTTTTTTAATACATATGTCTGTAATGAAAATAGTCTAAATGCCAATGGATATAGTGTTGTATTAGTGCTTTATCCTAAAACAAAAGCTCTAAGATGTGTTATTAGCTCCATTTATCCAAACTACAAATACCTTCATTTTAGAGTACCAACACTAACAATTTTATTAGTAGACTTCAACTCTTACCTAATGAGGTTTGCTACCATAGCAGTTAGGCAGCAGAAGCCAACAGATTAAAGGTGTTCAGCTGGCCAATTTGATGTTGTCCAACTCTTAATTTTACTTAGCAAGTGCTGCACTGTTCTTGTGGGAGATGTCGAGGCAGGAAAAGTGGGGAGAGTAGGCACAGGGGACATCTTACATGCACTGGACAGGCTGAACCACTTCTTGACTTTTGCCTGCTGTGAAAATACATTTCAAGTTCTCAAATATTACACTTCTGAGGGAATGGTGACTTTTGTTTGCAGTTGCCAGAAAAAAAGTGCCCTTTGTTTGCAGGCTGTCAATAGAATGACCTTTCCCTCTTGCCAATTTATGCTCAAGAAATACACGTGATTGTTTTCCCTTTGCTGAATGTTTCAAGAATCTTCCAAATTTGTTTGATCAATGGTTCAGAAGCTTTCAAACTGACATGAGAAAATACACATTTTTGCAGACTCATTTTCTGTTGGACCTGAAGCAGCTGAAGCTAGAGATCAGCTAGAATTAATCTCTGCTTAATGAAGGATACTTGCTGAATTTCTATAAATGCTTGCCTATGACACATATTCGGAGTTACATAAGAAGACTGCCATTTATGCAATCTGCTTTGGCAATATTTATATTTGTATTCAAATCTTCTCCCTTGTGAAAATGAATAAATCAAGACCCTGTAATTGCCTATCAGACAATTACCTGCATTTTGGAATGCATGTGGCTACCTCAAAGGTTAGACTACAAAAGCTGCTTTCAGAGTTGGTCTAGCCAGCAATGCTTTCTTCCTGCTAGCAGATGTGGGCTTTGTCTTTAATGAAACAACGCAGATGCAACATAGTTTATATATCTGCAGTGGAAATTTAAAAAGTAAATTCAGATGCATTCTCGTCTGCACGACAATGTGGCAGGTATAGATGAACTCAAATGTTTTTTGCCTGTACTCTAAGTTCTCCGGAAATCATGTAGCCATGTTAGCACCGCATTGTACCCGAGCTACAGTTTTCTGCTAAAAAAGAAGCATATATTACCCTGAGCACATGCTCCATGCTAACATTGTGGTTCTGCTTCTGATCTGCATCTGATCCACAGTCAGCCTTCTGGGAGCAGAGTGTAGGCCTCCTACTGATCTCATTTCCTTCTCTGGAGGTAAATGAGATGCACAAATGGCATCAGGTCCTCTTTTTAACTGTTCCATACTGACATTACATTTCATTTCAGCAGTATCCGTTAGTTGCTGTTGCATTGGGTAATGTCCAGGACTGTCTACAGTGGAAGCTCATGCATTCTCTTGCATAGAGGCAACCATTTATGCCCTGGTATGCCTTCCCTGATTGTTCTTTATGTCTTACATGTCTTTAAAATACAAGTTTTAGAAATGGCTGCCTGCACTACCACAAATGTTCTTTGAGGAGGCAGGAAATATGGGGACATATTTTTAGGAGATTTTGAGAAGACTGCTTGTCTATGTGGGGCAACACCTCTCTACTAAGCTGCCTGATTCTTGATGGGTCTTGGCAAGTAGCATGCTGGTTAGACTCCCATGCAGTTGCACAGGGCAGATTACTGCCTCGTGTGCCAAGTGTGGAGCCATGGTTGCATTACATGCACTGTACATGAATTAATCTGTTCTTCCCTGCCGATCTCAAATCTAAAAATCTCAACCGTTATGTAAATCTTACAAAAGCTAGGGCATGTGGAACTCATAAATCTCATTGACTCAGAGGGTATGTGTTATGCATTGAAGTCAGGGCAGTGACAAGCAATGATAAAGTCCCTCAGCCTAAGCGTCAAAGAATGAAGGTGAAGAGAATTTCAACCATACGGTAACACACATGAGGATCATATGCAGAAACAGCTACAACAGAGTAATTTGGCATGTTGTGGTAAATTTGGATGGTGTATCCAAGCCATGTGACCAGCAGTCGAATTCCTCTTGCTTTATATGTGATATCTCATATAGGTACACTGGGCTACCTGTGCTTCTCAGCTGTCTTTTGGTGAGTGCCACCCTGCCTTTATACCCACTGGCAGCTCCATCCAGACCTCTTCTAAAAGGATCTTAGAATATTATCAGCTTAGCTACCCATTTACAGAGAAGTCATGCAAGGGTTATTTAGAACCAAATATGTGTTTAGCGTACACTAAGGTAACCTGTGCTTTCAGACAGTGACAGCTTTGATGCAGTAGTATCCTAAACTCAGTTGTTCTAAACCATGCCAATAGTCTTTGTCTGTTGCTTGTGGCCAATGTATGCTCAAACAAATGGTATCTTTAGCTGCAGAAAGTGTTAGCTGAAATTGCTTCCTTACTCTTCCTTACTGCAAACACTTCATCATGTTGCTCCTCTGGTCTGTCTCTGTGTGAAGTGGGAAAAGCAGCGTTCACCCTAGAGCGGAAAGCAGCACAGCATACAGCCTGGCAGACAGGCAGTTTCCTTTCCTGGAAGGTGCAGGGACCACCCTTCAGGTGTTTGTTGCAGCCTCACAGGTGAGACCGCTGCCTGAACTGTGAATATTTCTCTTTCACTGTATTTCAGTGCAAAGTACCCATGATTTAAGGCAAGGCTTTGAGGGCACAGCCCTCAAACAAACATGGCCTGTTGCATTAGGAGGCAATTTAAGAGATTGCTCAACTGCTAGTTACTGGTTCCTTGGTGAGAACTGGTGAAAAACAATGAAAGTATTTCTAGTTGCTGAAGCTGACTGTGCCTTGAACAAACTGGGTTAGTCGAGCAGTTGCAAAGAAAGGAACAGTGAGCAGAGAGGCTGTACACACCACAATCCTAAACACCTCCCAGTTCCAGTTTTTGAGATTACATTTTTATCCCTCTCTTTCAGCATCTGCATGGCAAGACATGCATTCCTGGGGCAAGTGTTGGTACATATGCTTATTAATGGCATTTGCCCGTAGTCTCACTCAGAGCTACATAGCACAGAGTGCTGTCATGTTGGTACTAAGTGTCAGGCCTCAATGCCAAATGAGGCTTTGTGTGCCAAACTAGGAGGGTATGGAACATGCCACAGGTATCAGGTCTGATCTGAAAAATGCTCTAAGCCTGTCTTTCTACTGACTTAAAATCATTTGGCATCTTCAGGGCTGTGACTTAAGCTAATGCTCTGAGCAGCTTGCAAACTGGGAGATTGAAGCCACATTTAGGCTGCTAGCAGATGCCAGCAGATGGAGAAAAAGGATATGTCCGTAGTGCACAAAGGAGCACGGTCCACACGGTAGTCATATCAGCACAGTGCCATCCCAAGCTCATTAGGCTTGCTGAGCTGTAAAGCTTATTAGTTCGTTCACATTGGCTTCCTATCACAGCCAGACTGCTTCCTGAGGCTAAACTAGCATGCTGGCACATGTGCTACACCATATTGTCATCCCAGCTCATTTGACAGAAGTTCGGACAGCTATGCACTCCTCTCCTCGTGTACTACAGCTCTTACCTGGGAGGGTAAGTATTGACTGAGCTGTGGCTTTTGACATTAATACTTGCATGGTGCCTATAACCATCTATAAGCCTGGCCTTACTCTCTTTAAAAAACAAGTCCTATATATATGTAAGATTCCAGAGTTGATAGATAACTGATACTAGCCTGGTAAATGCAGGAATTGTCACTTTCATCAGTGCAAGACAGATTTTTGTCGGTCACTGTTATAGCTTCCTTTTCAAGACTTGAGTCATTCCTCGAGGTCAGATTAATGCTCTCAACAGAGCAAGGTGCAAGTGCATACATCTAGACAGTGTGATCTTCCATGGAAACCTCTCTTAATGGAAAGGACCCGCCTTACTGTCAGCCTCTAGACAAGGGATGCTTTTAGCACATTTCTGGAACTTTCCGTTCCTTTTCTTTATGTTTATTTTTAACCTTGTTTGAGGTCAATCTCAATTATGCTTCGTTTGTTAGATATCACTGTCTAGAAATCCATATCCCACCAGTAATGACTTCAGCAGTCAACTGCTGGACAACTTTCCTATTAGGGACTACATGGAATACCTGCCTGTTCAGCAAGAGTAGATTCTCTTTCTACCATTTTAAGTAGGCTACAAGTGTGTTATTTTTCAAAGACAGATAGTGAAGTAAATAAAATGCATAGAGTCAAAAAGACACATACTGAACCACTAGTTGCTTTCCCACATTTCTCAAAGGCTCTCCTTCCAGTTCTCCTTGCCACCCTTCAAGCCGCCTTACCCCAGACAGAAAGCTTGCACTCCTACTGCCCGTTTCCCCCATTCGCCTCCCACCAGCTCCAGCAGTAGCCCTGTGCGGCTCAGGAGATGCCATTTTGCCACCCCCAAACCTAGCATTATGATTTCAAAATTTTACTACTGGCTGCAAGTGAAAATCAAGAGATTTGGAGCACAAATATGGTCAGGTACATATTATCTTTACATTTGGATTATAACCACAAATACGACCATGTGAATCTTTTAATTTATTTTGTTACTTTTTTTATTTTTTTTTCTGTTCTCATTAGTTCATATTTTTTATCTTTCCTCCTTTAATGTGAAAGAAAAAAACATCACTTCAGAACTTTTAGAAAACTTTGTAAAAAAGTCTTCTGTACTGTTAATTTCACATCTGCAAAACCACATACCAAGAACCTTTTCCACCCACTTTTGGTCAATAAATATCGTTACTGCAAACAAGCATGAATTGTAGGAGCTGAACAAATCAAGATGCGCTTTTGACAGGTTCATTTGGCAGTGTAGGAGGATATTCTACAATTCTAAAAATATGTTCTATTTTCACAGACATTTTGAGATGTCTCTGTAAGTTCTCTTACAGGAGATGGCCCAGGGCCCATATGGTACAAGTCAATCTGACAGATGTTATATAATAATCTTCCTTGATTAAACTAGTACAAGACATTCTCTTCTCACAACCAAATAACAAGCAAGAAAAAAAAAATCACATCAATTTTGAAACAGAACACCACCGACTAGATAGGAATGATAGAGCTAGAGACCTTGTTATAAAGAATGCCCTGGTCTCATTTGAGAAACCCTCGTCCCTCTCTGTCACAGTCAGAATCCATTGCCAGCAGCTGAGGTAAGGTGACAAACAGGACTTAGTAGTTCTAGAGCTTATATCTGTGTTATTAATTTGAAAGCCACATTAGGGAACAGCAATATACACCAAAAAAATGTAAAAAGGAAAGCATTAGGAAGAGAGGGACATACTGTAGCACTGATAATAACTTAATGGCTTAAGAAAGAGAAACTAAAATAAACTCAGTTACAGAGAAAGCCGGTGTGACATTTTGTGCAAATATAAAGTCTATTCAAAGAGTTTGTATTGGACATTGCAGGAATAAGAGTCAAGTTTCTTTTAGAGTAGGAATGTGCTATTACTTTTTTGGACATATCCATGTATATAAAGGGCACATGAAGAGCTGAAGTAACTTTAGGTATGCAGCATCGTCTAGGAGCTGTTTACAAACACCACAAAATAAGAAAAGTCTTTAAGCTTTTTTTCAGGTTGCTTGAAATTGCATGAGAGTCTCCAAAGTTGTTGACGAGAGGGAAAAGAATGTAGTGAGACCAAGCCTATATTGCAAAAGACAACTTAGCTCTGCAACATCTGTACTGATCACCTAAATTTAACATGCAAGAAAAAAAAATAATCCAAACCTATAACTGTCTTTAATGACTTTGGCAGAAAAACCTTCAAGCTTTGGCACATAGACATTTGATTGTCTTACACCAAATATGTTCATGGAGGCTGCAGTTTCCCTTCTGATTTTCCCTCCTTTTTTGAGTTGTTACAAAGGCTTTAAGCATTTAATTGCATTTTATGTGTGTAGAGCCTCACCATACTACATATGATTTGGATCTAATTTTGCAAGCCTACTTTATTTGATTTGCTACTTGCATTTCTAGTCATGTGGGGATGATTATAATTAATTACTCATATGAATAAATCTCTAAAGAATTGGATCTTTAATCTAGATCAGTGAGACTGAAATCAAGGTGCACTTTACATCAGAACGCTTTTGTGGATCTAGATATTCATTACTTTTTAGGATTTCTTTCTCTCCTTCCCCCACTCAAAACTGTTGAGTTGTCAATAAATCACTCCTTTAATAAGCATAAAACCTCACACTATTATCCTATCTTGTTTAATTGCTGAAAGGTGTGTGTTTAGATTCACATGGCAATGTCAGAGACTCAATATACAAAAATAAAACACTGTGCTGCATCTTGTACAGGGCTGTGAATCTTCACTCTCAGTTTCACCCCATTTTCTTTGATGTAAAGGCATTTAAATGTGTAGGAACACTCGCATTCATGTTATTGGTCCTGACGTGCTTGTCTAAGTCTCAGCTAAAGCAACAATCTTCTGGTTGTCTTGTGTATGAAATTAAACTTCATCTTATTGTACCAAAACTCCGGGGAACTAATTACAAGTCTATTTTTATAGTAAAACAAGCATATTAAAAGTTTACAAATTGGGTGTGTGTTTACTTTCGCTAGCTCACATACTGTGCTCTGGAGTATTGTTCCCATATGTAAACAACATTGAAAATATAAATTGCCTAAGCGGCTTCCCTGTTGTCAGAAACAGCTGTTCAATGTGGTAGTTACTTCATTTTATTTATTTATTTTTACAGTATTAAACACCCTGAATACTATCTTTTAAGTGAGTAGCAAGGTGGAATACTCTAATCATTATTTTCCTCACTGAAAACATTTAGTCTTGAAGGTAAGTATCCATTTATAAAATGAATATGCTACCATTGGTTTAGCAAAATATAAAATCATGGGCCTCAAGGGGCTACACTCATGTGCTTAATGCTAAGCATGTGTTTTAGCATCTTAACAGATTTCTAACATAACAGCTTTCCCTGTCTAGAAGCAGCTCCTTATGAATGGATGAAGATAAATTTGATTTTGTACTCACTGACTATGTTTTGAACCTTGAGGAACATTTTTGTCATTCTTTGAGTTTTTGTTTTTGCTGTTGTTTAATACAAGGGCAAGGTATGTTTTCATTTATTAAAATAAGATGAAAGTTATTTGGTAATTCCAGGTGACTTGTTTTAGAAGAAAGACCAGATTCTATGAGACTCATGATAAAACTATGAATTTATAGAAGGAGGGAAAGAAGTCACTGCTACATTGCAGTTAAGAGGTCAAAGAGATCAGTTGTGTGCATGCTTACATCTGTACATGTGACCAAGGTACACAGAACACACCAGATACACAAATGCTAAGACGTACAGCTTCCCTGATATCTCTGTAGCTCTCTAGCAACACTCTAAGCCAGTAATTACATTAACCTCTAGTGTTCGAGGCTATAAAGACCATATACAGAAAACAACACCAGCAGTATGTTAAGATGAAAGAATTCTTACATGGTATTATTCATCTAAAAATTAACCTTGGCATTCTACAGAGTAATTCTGTGGTAAGAATGACTGTGTACAGAAATTTTGGCAGAAGTCTCAGCAGCTATGCTAGTAGTTTCTATCTAGGTGGGAGTTTCAGAGCTAAAAATGCTAAAAATGAAACACCTCACAAAGAGATGATTGAGTGGATGTTAATGGGTGCATGTGTGGTTATAGAGTAGTCCAGCATATATTGTAGGTACTAAGACATCTGTACATTGTTCTGAGCAATCTATCCTTGGAATAAGTAATATTATTATTATTAAAACAGCAGAAGGTTTAATCAGCACAAATGAGCAAAGCCTTACCCCTGATAGGGAGGGTGTGGTATATATATTTAAACAGGCACGCCTTAAAAACAGTCCCAGTTGTACCTGGAATGAACAAACAGGCTTGACACACCATGTTTGTCAAACTTTAAAACACTGTGTCAATAATAGCATGGATGCTGTACTTGATTTTCTCAGGAAAACTAATACCAGACATCAACATGAATTCCCTTAGTTATTGCCTACAGAAACATTCCATAGTCTTATAAAGATCAGATCAATTCTAGCAAGAAAAATACTTAATCAAAGTGCCTATATTTTCAAAAAGTTACAGTGAGAGGATGATCCAAGAAGTGACCAATGTCTGAATGTAATCCAGACTAAGTAAAGTTCCTGCCTGCTCTGGTATCTTTTCTGCTACAGGGTTAAGGCTAGTTTGGAAAACCCCATCATCCGCACACCTGTGACAGCTGTGTAGGTGCTGGGAGTGGCTTGGCTTGGCCAAGGGGGTTCCAGAAAAGGCCTCTGGCTTCCAGCCTGAAAAAGCCATCTGCTTCACCATGCTCCATGGATAGTGTTAGGAAGGGCTGGTAGCATGCTTCCTCCATGTCAGAGCTAAACACAGAAGGAGTCTGCCTCTCCAGGGAAGTAGATCTCTGAAAAAATACACAGAACATGCTGTCTGCCCTTTTTCACTGCTGTTGTTGCCAATTCTTTCCAATTTGCACAACATATATTTCAGGTTTTAAAGCCTTTGGTTTAGAGCATGGCCTCCTTTTCTGAGGAAGGGTCGTATATGTTCTGAAAGGCCCTAGAGTATTGGGACTTTCTTTATTTGGACTCTGTTTTGGACCCTAGTGTATGTCTGTGTATATAAATAAACTGAACAATGATAGATATATGCAAATAAAATCATACAGATGTAAATGTGTCAGTATATGTTATTTGTAACATTATTAACACTACGAACCAGATAAACCAGCAAATCTAACCATTGATATAATATTTAAAAGTTGTTATTATAAATAGAGTAAAATGTACGTCAGGAAAGACATATATGTTAATACACAGAAAACTGTAGAAGAACTGATGGAGCTCTACAGTGATCAGAATACATCATCTAAGAGATATGACTAGGAGAAAAACCTCGATGGATGTATCACTGCATCCAGAAATCCACAGGCCTCTTTAAAAATGCATTTTAATGCCATCTTGGGGGAGGAAGATGTAATATTACACAATAAAATAAACGCATATTTATATTGTTCATTGGTATTATTCCTAAAATTCGAGAGTATGTTCAAGAATTATCTTCCCCATAGCAGAGGTGACTCCACTGAAAATAAAGAAGTAACTTCAAGCGTCTCCTCATATAAATGGCAAAAATTGTTATCAGGCACTTCTGGAAACTGCGAAGAATAGCCTCAAGCACACATCACTTCACTGTTTTGCTCTTAAGCAACTTTATTTCATGCCATTTCTAAGCCCGTTGTCTATGTTGCTTCACATTCTTAAGTTGTGGAGATGTTTTCAATTCTTATAAAAATGTTACTGCTTACTGCTGTTGACACCATGTACAGTGCTGCCAGTGTAGATTGGTTGTACTCTGGATGCTGCTGAGTGGCAGTTGTGATTGAAGGGCCCTCCAAAGACTGTGCATATGCCTAAACAGACTCACAGACTCACCTTTTTCAGATTGGAAAACCTCACTCTATATAAACCATTTTCAGCAGCAGATCACTGAAAAGAAGCAGTGTACTCAGAATGATTTCTCAAGAAGAATTTTTTCCTCTCTAAATCATAACTACTTGTGACCTGTTACTTTAAGGTTGGATATCTTTAAGTATTAATCTGCTGTAAAATTTCAGACTGAAGATTTCAGGAAGCAAAAAGCAAATAAACACTTGAGGCGCAGTGGAAGCAAATGTTTACAGCACTGCGCTATCTGAACATACTGCAAGCAACAGGGAATGACAAAGCATCTCCTTTTGAAAGAGCACATGCTGCTACCCCCAAAGGAAGGAATGCACAGTTTAGCTGCAGTGATGTGCCTAGAGCATCTGAGGTAGAGGGAAGTTTGAAACAGACCTGCTGATGCTCCCTGCTTATAGCACAGCCATACACTTTTGTACTACCAGAGGCTCAATGGCTAGCATGCAATGAGATGTTTACAGAGGGCTGAACTGATTATTTGTGGTCTTAGGTCATCAAAGTACATAATTTTCTTAATTTTCTGACTAAAACATCTGAAAGGCAGGAGCCACTTTAAATACAAAGGTGGGACCAGAGAGTTGAAAATCAGGGAAAAATTGATAGCAAAGGAAAACCACCCATGTATCATGTATCCCAGAATAGATACTCTTTAGTACTGAAAAGAATGGAAACCTTCTGATATTGCAAAGGTTATCAAATTTTTAACTTGCATTTCTTTAACATTTGACAATTATTATTTTTTTTTTTTTTTAAAGAGAGCATTTCCTGCAGCATATGAAATACAATTAGAAGACCAAACTGTATTTACCTTGCAGTGACAAGAAACTGTTTCACGTGGATATCCCAGGATGCAGAACTGTGACAAGGTGGTAGTTTTATGAACTTCTGCAGCTGCTTCATAAAACAAAACAAAACAAAACAAAAAAAAAAGAGAGGAAAAAAAAAGAGAGAGCTGCTTTTCTCTCTCTCTCTCTCTCATTTTTTTTTTTTTGGGGGGGGGGGGGGTGTTGGCAAAGGGATAAATCCAAGGATTACATTTCAAATGCAGAGATTGATGTGGAAAACTTGGATAATAAAATGTTAAATGCTAAACAGATCTCATTCTTCTTTCATTTAAGGCTTCTTTAAGGAAAATTTATTCTGGGGCTCTGCTAGCAATATTTAGTTTGGTATGCTGAGAAATTGTTTAAAGTAAAATCTGTGGAGGTTTACTGTGACTAACTCATGAAAGTTTTTGAAACAAAATTATTGCCCATTTTTAAATAAAGGTCTGCCTTAATTTAGAATTCTTTATTCTTAAATACCTCAGATTTTCATAAGCCATGCCTGAGACTGTTCCTTGCAGGTTTTTTTCTCCTGATGTCTGGGAACATTGTCTCGGAGTACCTCACTGTGGCACCGACTAGGACATCAATGACATGCTATTTTCTTCATGAGTTTCTGAGACAGAGCTTGGTCCTCATTTAGTGTCAGAATGCACACCTTCTCCTGTGAGACCTGCATTGTGTTCAGTTCACGAAACTGGTTAGAATTTGATTTCTTGAAACAAAACCAGAAATGTAAACAGTCTGAGCAGAGGAAAGCAAATTAGTTCAAGTTTATCACCACTGAGGATGGGGATTCATCTCTGGCTGAGACTACAGGAGAAGTAAGACTTTCGGGAGAGAGACCTCTGGGCCAGTCTCAGATGAAGAAATTTCTCCAGTAACACACTGCTGTTTGGATGTATCTGTCTGAGACTGGTTTATCCATGCAGTTCCATGCCCAAGCCTGCCCAAGCTAACGAGCACATCAACATACTGGAACAAGCCAGCAGAGGCCTGCCAGGATGGATGATTAGGTAACTGGAGCACATGTACAAGGAGAAGCTGAGAGAACCAGGCTTGTTCAGCCTGAAGATGAGAAGGCTTGGGGGAAACCTTTCTTCTGTCCAAAACTAGAAGCTGACACTTCTGAGAGGTGCACAGTGGAAGGAAGAGAAACAATGGAGCCAAGCTGGAACAAGGGAAGTTCTGCCTCAATAAAAAGAAAAGAATTGAGTGAACAATTGGCTGACAGGTCAAGCTCCAAGGGTTATAACATATGGGTTTGAATCAGGCTGGTGGCCAGTCACCAGTGGGATTTTCCAGTGCTCCGTTTTAAGGCCAGTTCCCTCTAATGTTTTCATAAATTACTTGGATGCAGGACTTGAAGGTACACTAAGTAAGTTTGACACTAAATAGGGAGTAGCCATTGACTCCCTTGAGGGTAGAGAGGCCTTTCTGATAGGTCTTGACAAATTAAAGGGCTGGGCAATCACCAAAAAGAGGAAATTTAACAGGAGCAACTGCCACATTCTACACCTGGGACAGGACAGCACTGGATATACATACAGATGTGGGGAAGTGAGGCTGGAGAGCAGCCACCTGGAAAGGGATCTGGGAGTTTTGGCTGATGGCAAGTTGATTGTAAGTCAGCAGTGTACCCTGGCAGCCAAAAAGACCAAACGTGTCTTGAGGTCCATGAAGCACAGCATGGCCAGATCAAGGGAAGTGACTGTCCTGCTCTGCCCTGTGGTGGTGCAGCCTCACCTGAAGCAGTGTGCAGTTTTGGGCAGCACAATATAAGAAGGACATAAAACTATTAGAGTGTTCAAAGGAGGGCTACCACGATGGCGAAGGGTCTAGAGGGCAAGACATATGAGGAGCGGCTGAAGGCTCTTGGCTTGTTCAGCCCAGAGCAGAGCAGGCTGAGGGGAGGCCTCATGGCGGCCTGCAGCTCCCTCACGAGGGGAGCGGAGGGGCAGGCGCTGAGCTCTGCTCTCTGGGGACAGCGACAGGACCCGAGGGAACGGCATGGAGCTGGGACAGGGGAGGGTCAGGCTGGGGGTTAGGGAAAGGTTCTGCACCCAGAGGGTGGTCGGGCACTGGGACAGGCTCCCCAGGGCAGTGGCCATGGCACCGAGCCTGACGGAGTTCAAGAAGCTTTAGGACAATGCTGTAAGGTATATGGTTTGATTTTTGGGTGGTCCTGTGTGGAGCCAGGAGTTGGACTCGATGATCCTTGTGGGTCCCTTCCAACTTGGGATATTCTATTCTATGACTCTAATTCCTTGATACAGCAATATGCACGTGGCTATCCTGCTTCTGGTCCTGATCTGCTTTGGGTACATTCCTCAGTTTTTGGGCACAAATTTCTTCTTACTGAAAAGTACTTTTGACGGAATGGTTGCCTTCCAAAGACACCAGTTAGCAGGAGTATGCATGTGGGGGTTTGTTACTTTCTAAATGATCAGTGTTATGTTATTGGAGCAGAGAAACAGCATGACCAGAAACTTTATGCAGACGTGTCTGTAGTGCCTGTGTAGATGAAAAAGATCACATAAGAATTGAATGCTGCAGGACAGAAGAGGAGGAAAAGATGGAAAAAAAACTTGATGAATCAGCATTAAGCCCAAGGGGAGAGGACAAACAGATAGAGCATGTCTCCAGCTCTTAAAAGAGGGGAATTGACTGAAAGTGGGTGTTCTTTTTGTCTCAAATAAGTCTCAAATAGACTTTGAGGTCACAAGATGATATGTTTTTGGCTGATGTATTACTCATAATTGTCCAAAGAGTACCCAAAAAGAGAGCTTGCCCAGATCTATGTGACTGTGAAGTTACAGATCTGCCACAGTGAGGCCCTCATCTGGTCACTCTGAATGTGATTAATGTTATTTAGATGTCTGAAAAAAAACCTATAAGTAAGTTATTTACTCTCCCTTTAGATTCAGTGAAAGGAAACAAGCTCTTGTAGTGCATGTCTATTTGGGATATCAGCTGTAGAATGAGACAAATCATGCCCTGGAAATGCTATTTTATCTCCATTGATTATAAATTGAGTTGAAGAAAGTTGTAGATAGAAGGGAAACCACTTTGTAAGAACATTTTTAAGTCTGGAAATGAAAACAGTAATGGGCATAGTGCCAAACACTGGTTTACTGCAATTTGTGTTACAGAGCAAACCCTCCAATGACCCAGGGCTCCAGTGAAGTAGCAAAACCACAGGTTTATGTTTGGAGTGAAACCACTGGTTTGTACTCCCACAAAGCAAGCAGAGGGAAAGGGCTTCCTTTTACCCTGGTCCTTGTTCACAATACCTTTTCATAATATGTTAGTTTGTCTAAAGTTTTACAGAGGTTTCTACTGGAAAACCTCTCTCCATTCTGTAGGCTGGATTCATTTAGAGCAAGCCAAGCCCTGGAACTACGAAAATTCTACTTTAAAAATAAAGGTGTTCTGCCTAGTTACTTATGTTCTTATGAGGAAGAAGCACATTCCTTGACTTCAAAAACAAAAATATCTGAAAATACATTTGCAGAAGACTTATTACTTCTGCTCAAAAACTTCTGCATGCAATTTCCCTTCAAAACACATTTTCAACCCTCGTTTGTCTACTTTATTATGTTCCAAGTTCAGGTACTTTTTTTTTTTTTTTTAAACTGTGATTCAAATGTGTCATTATCATTAAAATATTCTCTTACAAGGATAGACTTTTATTTTTTTTCTTTCCCCAAACTAGTTCTATCATGCTCTAAAAGATGATGGTTTTCTGAGAATGAAATATTCTATATTGTGATCAAGGGTGTTCAAGAGGATCATAGGAATGTGTCTCGCTGAAAGGAAAAAAAGAACAATGAAAATGGCCTCTTTCCCATCTTTTCCCACAGGAAAATATCACAACAGTTTCCAGTAGTGGGAAAGGTGCATTTATCATTTATGCCTCTTAATGTTCCCTCATTATACTTTTTCCTATTCTTTTTCCTCAGCTCTAGCGCTTATTGTGCCATTCCCCTATTTTTCTGCTGTCATGCTCTCTTAATTCATCTACAGCAAAATTTTCTTTTAAACAGTCCATGGGATTTAAAACCTGTTGTAAAATCAGGCTCATGTGCATTTTAAGTCTTATTTACATCACTCCAATTACAAAATGAAAAATGAAAGTTCTCATTTTATCTGCAGTTCAAACTCTGTCTGCTAGTAAGGATTACTCAAGTTGCTATGGATGCCTTCCGGACTGTGCTTTCACAACTCTCCTGTTTTTTCAGGTACATGTGATTCAGTAGGGGTTGGATCAGAATACCAGAACTCTAACAAATGGCAGTTTATGTCTAAATTATGTACACTTTAGAGTAATCCAGAAACTACTCTCCAATCTGTTAGTAGTACAGCAAGTAAACATAAAAATTCCTTTTAAACCAAGTCTTAAATAGGATTTCTCTGCCTTTATCAAACAAAGATACCATTCCAATCCAGGAAAAAAAAAAGAAGTTGAAAATAGAATTTCAAAGCTATTTAGGTACTTAGATGAAGGGGGTTTACAAAACTGTCTGAGTGATTATGCAAACTTGCAGATTTCCCTGGTGCCTGTCTTTACCCAGAGGATTCTAAATAGTTTAGCTAATCTGAGTCTATAGAACCAACTTGCCTATTAGGCAATAGCAATATTCAGGTGACTGTGTGATTAAAATTTCATTACTGCTTACTTTATTTCTCATTAAGTTTATATTTTCATTCAACATTAATGTGACCTACCTCCTCTAGGCAAACTATGAGCAAATGTTTTTATGAGGAACGTACTCTGGATTGCTTCATATACAAACATCAAATGACAATAATAACAAGAGGTGGTAGTAATAAATGGCAGCGTATGAAAGACACATGAATTGACTGCCTTAGCAAATGATGTTAATTTCTTTTCTCATTAGACAGCAGATATTTTCTAAAAAGATCTCAGGAGAAACCAAACAGTATCTTTATCCCATTTTAAAATTGCCCATGTGTTTATCCAGCACATTTAAATTAATATTCTTAACTTAATAACTCTTCTCAGTTACTACTATCCTTATTTAATCTTTGGACCAACTGCTCTGCTATCTCACCTGTTATATGACTACTGAACATCTGTTCCAAGCTGGTAGTCTAAAATACAGATTTAGAAATTTAGAAATAAGACCTGCATGCTATTCTATTAAAAAAAAAAAAAAAAGAAAAGAAAAGAAAAGAAAAAGAAAGATTGCTGTCAGAGTTGGACAGCTCAGAACTACAAATGTGAAGCATAAATAAAATTCAAACACCCCCATCTCCTCTTCATTTCAAAATCTCACACATACACATTATCTTGACCTTACTAACTTTATGAAATAATGACTGTTGAGCTGGGTTTATAGTGTGTGGGGTTCTATAGTGTGAAATTAATGAGCTGGATGGGATCCCTTATATTTGGGAGGCAGAAGGAAGTTCTGTGGGGAGGTGTGAAATCTACTCATGTCAGTGGAAATGTGTTGTGTGGGCACTGAGGTGCCTTTAAGAGGAGTTCCGTAATCTGACATTTTCTTGCTTTCAAGAGTTTTCTCTGCATGGATGTCATACTTACTCAGCCTTAATTGATTCCAAACAAAGTTCTTCTCTATGGGAATATTCACAGTGAGCAGGAAAAACTCAAAGTAATGTTGGTAAAACTAGACATAGGTTTTGACGCCACAGGAAGCAAAATTCAGCAAGCTCACCACATACCAACCTAAACATAGTCTGAATTTAGAGCATAAATATTCCATTACTCACCATTTGGGCACGATACAGTCTCTGAGTGCTACCTGGCAGTGTAGCATGACGGGGAGACTAGAACTGTTCAAAATATCATCATCTGAAAACATACAAGTCTCATCTACTAGGATTTTGTTGTTACCATTTTTTTTTTTTTTTGAGTCTGTTTTCTTACAATCTGGAACATCAACCCTTCTACCCTTCTTCAGTGAAAAGTTCTCAGCACTTCAGAATAAGTGTGGGTCCACGAATAATATGGGTGTAAGACAGCAACACTACTGTGTGGGTCTGTTGATAAATATATTTGTGCTCTCTGGATGGAAATTCATCTGGAAATTTTTAATATTGCTTCTTTTTTTTTTTTTTTTTTAATTGCTGGACTTTGATGCAGACTTTATTTCAGGTGATTTATAAATGTGATGTAAAGAAAATACTGGCATAAACACTCCTAATTCAAGGAAGTTTAGCACCACTGTATCAGTACAATTCCTCCATCAACCTTTCCCAACATTCATCTTCCCTTTAACTCTTTCAAATATCTATTTGAAAATGAAACACTACTGGATAGGCATCAAATTATTTTTGTTGTTGTTAATGGTTTTCACAAGTACTGAAGTAGAAAATTTGTGTTTTTATGCATTATAATTCAATGCCTGCAGTGAAGTGTAGGCAGGTACTACAACTTTGGGGATGTTTTGTGCAGATGCCCACAACATGGGCTCTCCTTGACAAAGAATTTAGTAACTCTTAACCCTGAATTACAACCATACTTTGAGCCGTACATCTGCCTTCTTTTTCAAGTGAGCACATAACGTTAGGCAATCTCACTGTATTATACTGGACTGTTATTTGATTATACCGCCAACTAAAGCCTTGGTTGAGGTAGCATAATGATTTCCCTTTTTACGCAGTTATTCTCAAACTTGGGGAAAAAAAAAAAAAAAGTGCACAGATTTTGGCTTGAGTATCCCTTTGCTTGGTCCCTACCCAAAAAGAATTTTTAAAATGTTTGATCAGAGATTCATTTCAGAATGTGAGCGTGGGAAAATAGACAGACATTTCTCATTATAAAAAACACCCCGGTGTTATTTTGAACATCTGTACAACTGTAAAGTAGAGATGTTAAAAGCTGAAATTGAGTGAAAAATTGTTTTGATTTGCTTGAGTTATAGGCTTTTGAAAGCAGGACTCTGCACTTGGTCAAAGCAATGTTTTTTTTCACTATGTTCATAACATACCATGCTGTGATGCTTTTATGGCTAATATGCTAAACAGCCAGGGGCTGAGGGAGCATTTCTGTGCATTTTCAGCTGGAGATGACAAAAAAAAATCAAATCTGCAAAAATGGAAAATGGCTTTCAACAAAAATAATTTGTCCTTCACTGAAAATGTTCATTGAAATAACAATAATAATAATAATAAAAAAATCCAAGGGCAATCATTTTGAATTTTGGGTTAAAAAAAAAAAAAGGAAAACAAAGATTTTTTTTTTAATTTTAAATTTATTTTTTTAAATAATATTTTTTAAAAAATATTATTTATTTGCAAATATCTGAACAATGATTAAGAGAAATAAAATCACCCCCAAAATGGAAAATAGAACAGGACTTCTGCACTGCTTCTAAATATTCCAGGAACCCAAGAAGCAGTACTGTTACCTGCAATTAATTCTTTCTATTTACCAAAGGTGCACACAGATAAGTCTTCCAGTAATGCTGGCTATCATGTAGGAACATGGGCTTGGTGATACTGAAGCATATCAGAGGTGTATCTCACACAAAATTCTGTCAGCTGAAGTACAGAAACCACCAGAGTAAGCTATTTTGAGTCATCCCAGGAAAATTATTCCAGACTCAGAGAACTACAGCTTATGTATAAAGCCATGCCATTTAAGATTATATGTAGATTGTATTGCTTTTACTTCTACTGAACTTATTGAGGTGTTTGACTTGCAACAAAGCACATAACTAAAATTTCAGTTTAACAGGTAGCTTGGTATAAGTAAATTAACTTAATTCAAAAGAAGCTAGAGTTGATAAGGAAAATAGAGCATAAGATATGAAAATTTTGGTCAGAATATATAAACTCGGTAACAGAAATGTTTTGATATCTGGGATTTTAATGAGTCATCAGCAAAGTCAAGTTGTGCTAATAATATGAAAACATAATTTGTGATTAGTGCTCACTTCAGTTTGCTGTGATTTGAAGTCATTAATTTCTATAGCCAGTAAGATTAAGGCATTTTTAGCAGCATGCAAAATGGTTAAGATGTGTATAGGACATAAGTATGTAAAGCAGAACGAAGTGTAAGCGTATTTATAAGAAAGTCATTGTTGGAGGGGTTAGCTCTCTGTAGCAAGATGTGTACACATTTTTAGCATGAACACATTTTTGAGCATGGAAGAATATAGGAAAATGCCAACATATTGCTATGCAGGGTTTGATGGGAGATATCTGTTCATATTAGCAGTTAAAGAAAATTAAACTTACCAACACTTATCTGAAGTAAACCTGACAACTTGTAATGATTTGAAAGCGATATTTCAAGACTAATTAACAGAAAATAAAAAATATTGACTCACATCAATTTCAGTCTAACATGCTCAATGAGACGCTTTAAATATTGTTTTATCAGAAAAATATTTTTGCTAAGTTTCTGGCCTCTGTAGAACTATGGAGAGTATCTACTTTTGCTGTGCTTTATTAAAAAAAAATTGCAAGTGGATTTGCAGGGATTTGAATATTTGAATATAGGATGATGTTAATATATTTTCTATACCATTTTCAATATCATTTTGAATATATTTTAACGTGTCTTTCATTTTAAATGCATAATGATTTTCATTGATTAATAGCATATTGTTGAAAACATGCTGAAGCAAAAGGAGTCTTATAACGGAACTTTGATAAGTTTCTGTGTTTTTCTTTTTTTTAGGTGCAACCATTTTCTGTGAAAAAAAAAAAAGATTGGTTGATTTGTTCTCTTTTCTTATAACATTTTTTTCTATAATAATGTATTCACTTCTTTCCACCTTACAATTTCTCTTCTTTGCAGACACAAGCACATTATATAGTGGCACTGCTATTTATTTCTTATTTATTTTTAAGTACAAATGACTGTCTAATAATAAAGGAATTATTTTGCCTCTCTGAGTCATTGTGTCTCTTACTTCAGTAAAGGAATGTTTATGTGACAGATGGTGGGATTACTTCCTTCATTTAAATCAAAATAAAGTATTAATAATTTGCTTGAATGACCTTTGCTTCTTCCCCCTATATTTTTAGATAGTTACTTAATGTTCAGCACTGTCTCTCTCATAAACGAACACCTTCCAAAACTCTCATCCACAACTGCAGGAAGAAAACTAAGCAATTGGTTTCTATCCACAGGGACTTTAATTGCTTAGCGACTCAGTGCATGAAGGTTTTATTCCTTTACTTAAAACACAGCACTTCTGGAAGTAGAAGAATAACTGGGAAGGGGATCAGAAAATTTCAAAATGATACAAGAGAACTTTGGTATAGAAAATTACAACAGGAAAAAAAAGGTAAAAAAAAAAAAAAGTATCAAACTCATAATTTTTTTTTGCTTATAGGTGTTTCCATTAGGTAAATATTCTCTATAAGGATAAAACAAGGTGTGATGGCTTCACATATGTACTAGGTCATCTCAGGACAATCTCTAAAGTATTATATTCTTATCTCAATATCGTAGACCACTTATTCCAATTTCTTAGTTCACAATTACACCAAACGAAAGCTTCAACTTTATATGGACATGTTTGAAAACAGCTGATTTATGTCTATTGTAATCAGCTTAGTCTTAAGACTTACATATCATTCTGTGCTATACATCCTTAAGAAAATCAAATGGCTATAGATTAAGATGTTGCAATGAATGAAGACGTAGTATACAGGCATAGTTTTTCAGGCTTCATATTTCAGGTGGTGGTTTATATGTCAATAAGAAGCCTTTATGGGGGAATATTGTTCTTTTAATTACTTTCTGTTGTATGTCAACTCCTGGAAGATTAATCCTGCGTACAAAGCATGCCCATTAATCTTTAGTATGATTCTGTCATCACTTAAAGAGATACGGTTGTAGGGTTGCTAACACCATTGGATTTACAGAGGTGAACCAAAACCTGGTCCCACATGAAAACTGGATGTGAGCATTCACTGGAATTTCAAAACTCCTCTGATCTAATTTAAAAATGCACAGCTGCTTTATGAATTTTTAATTTGATCCTTTTTATTTCAGGTTTCATTATTGTTCTGACATTAGACAAAATTCTATACAAACAAGAACAGATTACTGCAATATACTCAGTTTATCTTTAATTGGTTCATTCTGGAAGTGGGAGACTCTCCAAATAAGACTGCATCATTACAGATGTGATGAAGTTCACATTTATGACACTGTCATATGGAAAATAAAACTAAATATTTCCCCAAACCTAAAAAAACATACCAAGCAAGCAAACAAATGAACAAACAAAAACCAACCAACCAACCAACCAACTGAAAACAGAAAAATAAACAAACAAACAAAAAATAAACAAACCAACAACAAACCTTTATAGGTCCTGACAAATTACTAGGTCTCAATCTTTCATTGCAAATATGCCTTTCTGTGCAAAATGCAATTGATTTTCATGGGAACCTTCCCATTTATGCTTGCATCTCAGCAAGATTCTCACTCTGAAAAAGGGTAGGTTTGTTATTGCTGGGTAGCTATAAGTATGAAGGTAATTTAGGGAAAATGTTTAATTTATTGTTAATTATCTGTGCAAGTAAGTGTGAAGTGAAATATAGTTACAGATATTATGTGGTGGCAGTTCGAGAAGTGCAAGCAGTCCATGACTTTTGCTTGCAGAAATATGTGATACAACTTGGTAATTAGCGCTACCATCTACTTGTCTCTGTTAGAAAATGGGCCAACTTTTATTCGCCAACGAGAAAAGATTCTTAGATGCTACTCTTGGGAGCACACAGAGACAAAAATTCCTAATAATGCATATCACAGTATCAAACTAAATCAGGTAATCTCTAAATCAAAGTGGGAATTATGGGAAATTATTATTTTACTGTTAACAAACAATGATTAAAGATTTCATGTTGACAAGTTAACTCCAAATTCTCTCATTTCCCTCTGACAAATGCTGTACGGGAGAGGCAGTAAGATAAAGCATGCTATCATCTGTGTTGGGTTTACGTGGCAAGGTTCTGGTAAGTGGGAGGCTGCAGGGGTGGCCTATGTGAGGAGAGTCCAGAAGCTGCCCCACGTTAGATAAGGGCCAGTTTCAGCTGGCTCCAAAGGGACCCACTGCTGGCCAGAGCCAAGCCAGTAAGAGATGTTGTTTGCGCCTCTGTGAGAGCAGATTTGAGAGAGGGGAAAAAAAACTGCTGTGCAACAGCATCTGGGAGAGCGAGGAGTGAGAACCAGCCCTGCAGCCCCCAAGGCCAGAACAGAAGGAGGTGCTCCAGGCACACAGCAGCAGTTCCCCAGCCGCCTGTGGAGAGGCCCCTGGAGGAGCAGGCTGTCCCCCTGCAGCCCATGGGTCCCACACGGAGCAGATCTCCACGCTGCAGCCCGTGGAGGAGCCCCCGGTGGAGCAGGTGGATGTGGCCTGGAGGAGGCTGCGGCCCATGGAGAGCCCCCGCAGGAGCAGGCCCCGGGCCGGAGCTGCAGCCCGTGGAGAGGAGCCCACGCAGGAGCAGGGGGTCTGGGGGGAGCTGCCGCCCGTGGGGGACCCGTGCTGGAGCAGTTTGCTCCTGGGGGATGGACCCCGTGGTACGGAGCCGTGTGGGAGCAGTTCCTGAAGAGCTGCTGCCTGTGGGCAGCCCCCGCAGGCTCAGTTCGGGCAGGACGGCATCCCGTGGGAGGGACCCCACGGGGAGCAGGGGCAGGGAGGGACCGTGAGGGAGCGGCGGAGACAAAGCATCAGGGAGTGACCGCAGCCCCTGTTCCTCTGCACTGCTCGGGGGGAGCAGATACAAGTCAGCACAGAAGAACATTTTTCTAAAATTACAAGCACTTAATGATAGATATTTTAATGAAGACGTCTCATCAACCATAGCATGTTTTAATTGACAATGTGCTTAATGGACTCTGAGTCCATATAACATAGATAGAGCACTAAATTGAGAAAGGGTCGCTGATGATTTTACAACCTTGCAATCTCTAGCTGAAGTTTTGGCTGTAGAAAAGAGATGACCTTTGTTTCTTGGAAAAAGAGGGTTCTCAAAAAGCAGGTTATATAATTTTCCTCTGAAAAGAGTAATAAGGATGCTGATTAAAAAATATATAAATAAATTAAGTCTGATCTCCTGGAAATGACTACAAAGAACTTCAAAATGATCCTTTCTGCTAAGAACATGTTCTGTTCGCAAGCTCCAGGTTCAGTGATCATGATAGAAATTTGGCTAAATAGAAGTAAATTCTTCCTATAAAATCTTTGGTTTGATTGGTAAGCTAAAAAGGAAAGGAATTAAGTTGGGAATCACAAGAAATTATCGTATGTTTAATATGACACTAATAATCATGGATAAATTTATTACTTGCATCTAGGAATGTTGTTCTTTCATAAAATAAAAATCTCACCTACATTTGTACATATAAGATGTGCTACCACCAAAAGATTGTTTCTTGGATGGTACATCCAGCCAGGCTTACTTATGTGATTATTTATAGAACACTTTTGACCAGAGGCAATAATTTCTCATTGATGAAAATGTGTCTTTGCAGTAGTTTTCCTGTTTATTGTTTTGGGAGATATAGATTGAAAGAAAGGAAAAGAGAAACATGGAAATAAGTAGAAATATAGAAAAATATGAAGGAAAAGCAAAGCAAGAAAGAAGTATAGATGTCTAGGAAGATCTGCAAATATAGCTCAATGGAGGGTGAAATAACTGTAAGGAGGTCCATTTAGAAAAAGAAAATCTGGGAATAGTAAATAGAAAAAATCACGAGAGAAATGAGGCTCAGGAGAAAATTCCTATTAAATAAGGCTTCTGACCTTTGAAAATGATGCATTGGCAGAGCTGAATGGTGCAGATAATTTTATTTCCTGATCTGCATTATTTCCATAACACATTTTCCTTCCTCCTATATAAATCAAAAGACCTGCTCTGTTGGTTTTACGAATGCTCTACTCGAAGTGCCATGAAACACCACATTAATTATGTTTTGACTAACCTAGCCCAACAACTGGCAACTCTTCTCTACATTTTTTTTTCTAGCAATCCACTTGTTTGGGGATTGGGGCATGCTAATTACTTTTTCAAGATATAATAAAATTAAATATATGGCTCAAGACATTCAGATTTTGAAAAAGCAGGCTGGGATAAACTGTTAAATTCTGAAGACTAGGAAGTTGTGCCAATTTGCACAAGCCAAGGATTTGGACATAGAAAGGAATAGATTATTTTAACGCATTTTGTGTGTGTTGTTTTATGTGGTTTTAGAGGTGGTGGTTTTGTTTGTTTGTTTTTTAATATGTTCTATGAGAACAGCATAGCTTCTCCAAAATTTTGAAATTAATTTCCAAAGATTTACATAAATTCTCTGAGGGCAAATCATTTTAATTTGATGAAAGAGCCCTACCCAGCTGCGCCACAGATTTTAAGTAAATGCAGATTTTCCAGGGGAGAAAGAAACTACATCCGTAACAAAGTTGTAGAATTAACTCCATAAAAGAAGTGCCATTTCTGAGCACTCTGATAAGGCACCTGTCCTTACCACTTCAGAGTAAAGTCTTGGAAGTCATTATAAGTTTAGCCATGTTTGATCAAAAGCAAAAGAGACTTGCCTACCAAGTGGGAAAATCATTGAATCTGGAGAGCTTGATAAACAAATCCCACTATAGGTAATTATGTAGATTTAATTCACATCACAGTATTAAACAGGTATAGCAAGCAGTGCTGTGGAAAAAATAAGGTTGAACAGAGCAAAACTATATCAAAACCTAACCTAACCTCCAATAGGTGAGTCTGATTGTTTCATAATTCATGATTAATACAGGCCTTGATCTAGCAAACTATAAAGTACATTCTTATGTATGCAAGTAGTCCTATTAGATTACACAATTATATAGTTAAAGTTAAGGATGTACTTACAGAATTTGTTGTATCAGTGTAGTCAGTAATTCCTTGTGTTGCTTCTAAGTTGATGGTGTGGAATAGAAACTTGAACAGTGGGGAAAAAAATGAAACCCTGATTTAATTGATTTGTAAGTTTTCTTCCTTCAGAATAAGCAAACTTGATTCTTCTCCCATCATCTGCTGTCATTTGCATCCTTCTCCATATTCCCAATATGAGGAACCACTTGGCTGAATGGCCAGACAGTCTTTCTCAGCTTTCTGTACAGTTAAAGAAGAGAAAAGATCATTTCCAGGGCAGTTTGGAGCAGGAGTTGTCTCTGGGTCATTTGTCTTCTGGAAATGGACTTTCCAACCTCTTGCTTAATGAGGTTTAGGAGATTACCAGCTGACAGAGATGTAGCATAGGTATGCTCTCAACACAGCTTGAAACCCCAATGAAAATTTTAAAATATTCAAAAATAAAAAATAAAAATAATTAAAAGATCAGCACCTAGCAACAAGAGAACTGAACTCTCATTTATTTCCTGAGTTACAGAGTTTTGTGGAGTTTTCTGTAATGCAAACTGCAGGTGAACATAACACCCCTCCAGGACCTTTCCATTCAGTGTGTTTGAGTAGCCACATGGTTTTTATTTTTAAATCCAGTTGCAGATTTGCTAGACTAAATTTGCTTGTAAACATTTTTTTTTATTATTATTTATTTTTAATGTATGCTTGTATTGCCAAGTATAGCAGTATGGATTTGCATACATATGTGTAATGTCTGCAGAGAGCCACACTGCATTTTTGTGTTTTGCAGTGCTTGACGTTAAGGATACATCATATTCCCAAAAGGGGACAGGATGTGTTTCCTGGATAAGTTACACTTTAGCTATTTGCAGCAATTTTCTGCTTTGGTGATGATGAGGGAGGGTTTGAAGGCTGCCTTTTGCCTGTTAAGAAGTTCAGCCAGAATGTGTTTTAGCAGTCCTCTCCACCTTTCTGCTTGCCCTCACATTGACACAAACTTCTACTTTCTCCCTTCTTTATTTCATCACTATGAAGATAAAGTGAAAGATGGAGATGGAGTGCAAGATCTGAGACTTTCCTGACCCTCTATGACAAACAAGCAGAGCTTGAGTGTTTTTCCTTCATTTCTGGCCATGAAGAGGGAGGTTGGACATGACATGCTTGGGCCCCTGTGATGTTAATCTAAATAAAGAACTCACACCTTACTCTGACATGGTAGGAATACACTTTTTGGCTCGTTATCTCAGTTAACACAAGGACTGCTTCAAAGACTAAGCAACTATTTAAACATAGAAGATTATCTCCTTACTGGTTTGTGCTGCTATCACATGCAATTTAAAAATGCCTCTTAATTATCAACTGGTTGGATGCTTCATTTTTTTTTAGTTTATGCACTTGTATTGCCATCAGGATCCCAGCTCCTTTAGCTGTTATATTCTTATGGCCGATGAGGTGTTATCTTCCTCTTGGGCTCTAGTTTACCACCTCAGTACTTTTTCTGTTCTCAATCCAGGTCAGAAAGTACAGATTGGAAAGCCTGAGTACAGAATATGTAGAAGAATTGCATTTTCCTGGATCTCCATCAAGAAAATCTTGATACCTGGAACAGAGAACCAGACCAGGGAGGTGCACACTTCTGGGTTAATATAGTTACCCACAGATAGACATAGCCTACAACTTTCCCTTCTTACTCAGTTCTTCAAGTGACCTTGGAATTTAAAGCTTAAGAAAATTAAGAGAAGTGAAATGGTAGTAGGTGGATGTCATTGACACAGGCTCTCCCACAAGCTCACCTGTCACTTCTTTCCTTGTATCGAGTAGGCCTTTCTTTTCATTGTTTCTAGAGTCACAGAGAGCCCAGTCTGCTTGCTCACACTAATAACATGTACAGGGCTATTTGAACAAACCCCTAGATCCATAAAATCATTATCCTAAATAGGAGAAAACTGAAAAAAAAAATGTTCTGGGAAAGCAAGCAATATTTGAATCGGTCAGAAACACATAGGAAACATCTTTAAAAGTCTTGCCTGATTCAACTCTTGTTCAGCTGACCTCTGAACTAGCTACTGAATTGAATCATTTTCAAATTATGTCAGAATATACCTTCTACATAAAACACATGTATCTTCAAATATTTTATTTTTCAGATTGATAGAGAGCCTCCAATAGACAGAGACAGAATTTTTAAATAACAAATAGCTTGGCTCTCCAAGCGCAAACTTGTCTACGGTGGTGGGTTTACATGGCAAGATTTTGGTAGAGGGGGCTGCAGGGGTGGCCTCTGTGAGAAGAGTCCAATAGCTGCCCCATGTTAGGTAAGGGCCAGTTTCAGCTGGCTCCAAAGGGACCCACTGCTGGCCAGAGCCAAGCCAGCTAAGTGATGCTGGTTGTACCTATGTGAAAGCAGATTTAAGAAAAGGAAAAAAAGAACTGCTGCACAACAGCAGCTGGGAGAGAGGAGTGAGAAGCAGCCCTGCAGACCCCCAGTTCACTGCAGCAGGAGGGCAGGAGGTGCTCCAGGCAGGCAGCAGCAGTTCCCCTGCGGCCTGAGGAGAGGCCCCTGGTGGAGCAGGCTGTCCCTCTGCAGCCCATAGGTCCCACATGGAGCAGATCTCCATGCTGCAGCCCGTGGAGGAGCCCCCGCTGGAGCAGGTGGATGTGGCCTGGAGGAGGCTGCGGCCCATGGAGAGCCCCCGCAGGAGCAGGCCCCGGGCCGGAGCTGCAGCCCGTGGAGAGGAGCCCACGCAGGAGCAGGGGGTCTGGGGGGAGCTGCCGCCCGTGGGGGACCCGTGCTGGAGCAGTTTGCTCCTGGGGGATGGACCCCGTGGTACGGAGCCGTGTGGGAGCAGTTCTTGAAGAGCTGCTGCCTGTGGGCAGCCCCCGCAGGCTCAGTTCGGGCAGGACGGCATCCCGTGGGAGGGACCCCACGGGGAGCAGGGGCACAGACTGACTGTGGAGGAGCGGCGGAGACAAAGCTTTAGGGACTGACCACAGCTCCCATTCTCCATTCCCCTGCACAGCTTGGGGGGAAGAGGTAGAAGAGGGTGGGTGGAGGGAAGGTGTTTTAGTTTTTGCTTCTTACTTCTCTTGCTTGTTAGTAATAGGCAATAAATTTTATTAATCTCCCTATGCTGAGTCTGCTTTGCCTGTGACGATAATTGTTTAGTGATCTCCCTGTCCTTGTCTCCACCCTTGATGCCTTTTCATTGCATTTTCTCTCCCTTTCCCTTTGAGGAGGGGGAGTGAGAGAGCAGTTGTGGTGGACCTTGGCTGCCAACCACACCTACTGTATGCAAGCACTTAGTATTTAGTCATTCATGCAGTTTGCCATTTGTTTGCTGGTAATATGTAAAGGATGTTTTCGCAACCAATAAATAAGAAATTATTGAACTGGTTTGCAAATATCATAAATGCCAAAACAAATCGTGGCATAACTGCTCTGTGACTCAGCAAATACCATTCGACCAAATCTACTTACTATCTGTATAAGAGCCATCTCCAAATTTGTGTGAATGACTGATTTGGCTTGTATGGCCACTCTGGTTTACCTGCACTTACCATGCAAAGATTATTGGAGAGCAATTTTTCCAAAATGATATATGACGTATTGCTCATACCGTGAGTTTCCCATGGTCTGAGCCTATTTGAAATGTGCCAAAGGTCATTACCATATAGGTGCTTTTTAAGCAGTGTAATGAAGCCATATGAATAGTTGTGACCTTTTTTTTTTTTTCTTTTTTTTTTTTTTTTTTTCGTCTTTTCTTATTGAAAGCTTACATCTCTTACAGGAGAACAGGACATCCATAATTTGGAATTGTTTTCAGGAAGTCTACTGCCTGATCACAGTGCTACTGAACATCATAGCAGACTGCCAGAAAATCAGTGTTTCTGCCATTCTGCAAGGTTATTAAGATGTCAGTACTTCCAAGGATAAGGTGAAAAATATGAACTCAAGGAATGATGAAGTCACTTTACCTTCAGTGGCTTGAGGCTCAATTCATGTTGGCTTCTGGTGACTGCTTCCATCTTCCTATAATCCCTCAACACTGCCAATTAACTGTTGGCCTTATAAAGGCAAGACCAGATATAACCATATATCTTAATGCAAACGTCCACCTGGCAAATGGGCTGGAAGGAAGATGCAAAGCAAGAGTAACAAAATGCATTTGAAGGAAAGTACCACTGTATTGCACTCAGCCTAACAGAAGTTTTAAACTGGGAACTTCCCACTGGTTCCTGTGTGCTTTGGGCTCCTGCCAGCTTGGAAGGGTGGAAAGCTCTTAGCAGCTTCTGAAAACACGGCTGATCCCAGAGGGCACAGATCTGAGTATTGCATCTGATCTTTGGCTCTGGAAAAGCTTGCTGGGTTTGTATTTGTAAAGGAGAAAGAAGAGATATTTTTCTGTGAACCTGTTTTAAGAAGAAACAGGGTTTATCTTGGAAGACATTCGTGGATTGGGGTTATCAAAATAATAGTGGTGTTGGCCTCTCTGCTTGGTTTGTGAAGGCAAAAACATAAAAAATCTACATCAGAAAAATATGTTTTTCAAGAATATTTGATTCTTCTGTTCTGATTAAAATTCTCAAATTCACTGTTTTCTCTTCCTCCAGAGAATGGTAAATTTTCAAACTTGACATTATTACTAGTGTCACTTGTGGAACATTAACTCAGTCTTCACAGTTAATGTCAGCCTCAGCCCAGTCCATCTTTGATCCTGCCACTTATAAACTTACCTTTTGTTTAGCTCTCCCTTCCTCTGCACTTGGGTCGGGTCACATTTTATTTTCTCCAAAGTACCTAGTCAGGAAAGCAGAGGCTGCTGCTCCCAGCTCCTTGTATTCCATGGCTCCTGTATTCCCATGACTCAGGCCTGAGTCTCTCATGATACAAAAAAAAAAAGAGCAAGTGCAGGCATTTCCCTTAGCCCCAGAGTCCTGAACTGGATTATTCTCAATGTGACAGATGGAGGTTGTTAAACTGGAATCTTCAAAGAAGTTTCCATTGAACATGCATGTTTTGAAAGGCCTTTGACTTTGAGCAGAGTTTCCCCAAGGGATGGCTCCTTTGCTCCTGAGTTGGCTCCCCTGTAAAAGAAACACAGGGGTGTCCAAGTTTCTTAACTAGACGGTTGATAGTACAGAAGGATATTTTCCTTCAGTTCCAAGGTCAGAAATAGTTGATCTTCCCTGCCTCCTCTCCCCTCAACATTCATTCAAAAGCAGACACCCGTGTTGTAATATTATAGTTTAATGGGAAAAAAAATTGGAACATCCATAAAACTTAAAGGCACAGCCCTGTTCTGGAAAGCATTGGCTGAGATTACTGGTTCCTTTACTTGGTATATACATATTTCATGCCAGCAGCTTATTATGTAAACACATGCTTATCTCTAAAGCCTGGAAACATTTTTTTAAAAAAGAAAGCGTATTTGCAGCAGTATATATTTCAAGCCTAGTGTGCTTAATTCAGTGAAAAAAAAAAAAAAAAGAAAGAAGAGGCAAAATGGTCATATTAAGTTACTTTCATGCTTTTTGTTTTTCCAGTTTCTGCTAGCTATCATAGTTAAAATTTAATTTTTGATGATTTTTTGTATGGACCAAAACAGTATTACAAAGCAGTGTTTCAGGGTTCCCCAGCACCCCCATTGCTCGAACAGACCCAGGGCTTCACCTGTGCTGCTGGTGAGTGCAGGCTGCTGAATGGCTGCCTCCAACACTGACTGCAGCTTGTCTACCCGCACTGTGTCCGGAGGGGGAGAGACTGTGGGACTCATTCTCACACATGCAATGCCAGCATCCTTTAACACTGCTATAGAACACTAAATTAAATGCTGGTAAATAACTAATAAAAAGGAAAGAGCAGTAGTATTTAGATCATAACAACGATTTTACTTGGCAGAGGAGACACAAGAAGTCCTTAGGAAGAGATGAAAGCATTCTTGCTTCAGAATTGGTAGTTTGATACATATCAGCACAGTTTTATAACTTCACGTTTGGTGTGATGAGGGTCTGGGGGTGCAGGGGGGGTGCAGGCCCTGCGTGGAAATGCGGCTATGTCTGAGGAGGTGGCAGTGTTGTGTAACTGCACTGACAGAGTGCGTCACAACGTGTGACATGTGGCAGCAGAACAGCCTTAAATAGCTCTCACCGTCTTTTCTCCTCCGGAGGTTTTGAGGAAAATTTGATTTTCTGAGTAACGTTTCATCCTTCCCCAGATCACCTGATAATATGGCTCAGACTCCACCAGAGAGCATCTCCCTGTGTGGTCAGAGAGTTTTAGGGTAGAGAGGTGGAGTCTTGGTCTCTGAAGTCCAGATTGTACGAGCATACTCCTGGGACTACAGGATGAAAACACGTTCACTAATCCTAAAGTTAAAATTGGTATTGACCTCCTCAGTAACACAAGCTAGGGGCTGAATTAACTTCTGCTTGCACTAAAGCCATTATTAGAAAAAGGTCTGAAAATTACTAAAAATTTTCCAGTTTTAGAAGATCCATTACAATATATAAAATTTTGTTTTAACATTTAATTATCTTCCGTACTAAAATTTGGACTTTGATCATGATGGTTCAGGAACTTATCTGGATTCATCACCCGCTCAGGATTTTATTCATTTGTCCGTTAGACTACAGAGACCTTATTACCGCCTTTCTGTTCTTCACTCACATACTTACAGACTGTGACCAAGTCACTGTTTATCTTAGCAAGCCAAATATATTGTGTTCCTTCATTCTTCCTCTCTGGGAGTTCTTTCCACATGATCCTCATTACTCTGATCTCTCTACAATTTATCTGTGCAGTGTTTGATTTGTTACACCAAATTTGGACAAAGTAGCTGGCAGTGGCCATGCAAATGATGAATGTGGTGGAAACAGAACATCAACAGAACTCCTCAATAGCCTCCTTTTATTATCCCCAGAACTATATTGGCTATATGTGTATGCTGAGATCTCATGTCCAGTTACTCATCAGTGTCCTTAGTCCTTTTCAGAGTCACTGCTTCATGGGGCCTCTTTCTTGTAAGCATGTCTTTCATTTTTTGTCTCCAGCTGGATAACTTTGCACGTGACAATATTAAAATGCACACTGTTGCCCATGCCTGAGAGCCTCATGTTCCACTGACCAAGGCCCTGGTCTGCACTGACAGTGCTGGGTTTTAGGGTTAAAGCACAAAGGTAGAAGCCATCCTGGAGGAGTATGCTGGTTTGCAAGCTGAGGCTACGTGGGCAACAGCGTCCTGTGGGATACTTCTCCTGAAGCTGTGGGTGGCAGCTGAGAAAGGCAACTGCTGCATGGATGACAAACATCATGAACAAAAATGTTTCAGGGGGCAGCAAGTTAGGAAATGGTGACTGTGAGCTCAGAGAAGAGACCGAAGCAGCTACAGAGGAGAGAGGAGCTTGAGCTTCCTCCCCCCCCCTCCTTTTCTCTTATCTCCCTTCTCTTCTAACCCAACATAAACAACTTTTTCTCCAGGCGCTCCTTGCAGACAGCATCAAAGCTGTGCATCCAGAAGGAAAGGGACTGCTGGAAACAGCCTGTAGCTAAAGCATCCTGGATGAATAAGCGTATTTTCTCTGTGTTGCTCTGGCCATGCAGTTACTTAGGGATGATATTTGTCTATTTCTGTTTCTTTCCTTTCCTTTAAGACTGGCTTCAACACAACTGTCTTTTGTAGCAAACATGAGATATACGAAATACAACAAAGGAAAAAGAAGGCAGCATCCTCCTACTTGCTTGCAACCCTTCCCACCACTGCCCCCCAGCTTCATTTGCCATGCAGCAGCAGTCTTTTGTACAACTTTTCTCAATACACTGCTCAGTGAATAAGCATTAATTAAAAGAATAATAGGAAGATGGAGATCAATGTTGATTTATGGACAGAAGACAGAGAGCTAAGGCTGAATGGATAAGTAGCTCTGAAATTAAATCTAGATCTAGAAAGTGGCTGGAAATAAAAGAATGAAATATGTGTCAGAGCCTTGCAGAAGAAAAGTAAGCCAAATTCTGTTTGGACCTAGGATTTGCAAAAGTCTGGTGAAAAGGGCAGGACTGGGTAGCTTGCAGGATACTGGTGGCAATGGTGAGGGGATGGGGGTACAGCAGGAGCAGCTGATTTGTTTTCTGGGCCACATTTTTTTTACTTTCAGTTAAGACATTTTCCCTTCTCAATGTGCTACCATGCAGTCTGCAAAATGCTCCCAATGATCTCCAAAACCTGTTCCTTGGAAGAGCTTTCTCTCACTTGCCCCTGCAGGTCCTTCCTTTCAAACAGTAACAGAACTCATTTCCAGGACTTCCTTCTCATCACAACATCATAATCTTTAGCTGATTCCTTCCAAATTCTCCACCCATTTCTTTCTTTCTCTAATCCCTAATAGAAAATTAGTTTTGGAATATGACACATTTCCACTGTGGTATATGAAAGTCATACAGAGGGCAGTGCTGCCTCTTCACAGGCTCTCCTGCTTCCAAATGTTTCACCACTCCTTATGATATTTTTTAACAGAATTTGCTATTTTTTAAGCCAGAAAGGAATACACTTCAGGAATGAATTTACACTGGCCTTGTGCCATCTAATCTTGAGAAGTGAGACACTGAATTTAACATTTCTGAGACAAACTGTAGCATGCTATAGGCAGTATGTAGATTCACTTCTGAAGGGGGAGAGAAGGTGTTTGAGTGGGCATGGTTAATGGAAGCAGTATTTGGAAAAAAAAAAAAAAAAAAAGACCTGGGCCACTTGAAACAGAAACACTGCCTCTTAGAAAGCAGTGGCAAAGATTTGATTTTTTTTGCCTTTCAGAAAAGGGTTTTTCAAATGACGAACTGTGCCAAATTCTATTTCTCAGTCACAAGGCCCATGATTTGCACCATGATTTGGTGCTCAGTGCATGAACATCTGTGAAGCAATGACTGAGCAGGCTAAGCCGTAAGTTTCTGTAGCTCTCTTAATGCTATATAACACAATTTCTTCAAGGGAAATAAGACCTTTCACTGTGAGAGATCCCCCAGCCACTTCAACTGCAGGTCCCTGGAGGCCCCATTAAATTGCTGTTAGGATGAACTTTGGGCTGTGTTCTTCCCTCCCTCAGCTCTTGCATGTTTTGTGGCTCCTCAGCTGGCTCCCTCATTACTGTGGAGGGAAATGCAGTCAACAGATTGAAGATCAAACCGAGTCAAAAGCAAGATGTGAAATATCAGCCCAGTCAGAATCAAACAAATGGCATTTGATTTTCTCTGCAGAGGAAGCAGTCTAGCAACAAACATGCAGCTGTGCTGACTGTTTGGCACACACTGGGAGGTGTTTGATCACTTTGTTCGCCTACTTGTCTGTCTGCTGTTAAATTTATGATCAGAGCAGGGACAGGGGAGAGTGGGCAGGAGGTCCATGTCACCCTGAGCTGCTCCAGAGAAAGAGCAAGAGATGTGCAGAGAGTTTCCCTGCTGCTGACTGTAATTGGGTTCGAAGCTGGAGACACCACCCTCCTTCCCCTTCCTTATATTTCCAGTTAATATCACATTATTCTCCTGTGTGGCATTCTTTTGCTGGAGAGTAAAATAGATGTTCTGGCCTGAAATTAGACAAACAAGAGAGGTGCAGCCTGCCCCACAGTTTCAGACATGGCAGAACTGGCTCTGAACAAATCTTCAAGGGCTATGCAGTTATGGTAAGTAAGTAAGCCCTGTCCACAGGTTTTTGGTCCATGCAACAACAGTGTTACAGTTGTACAGAAACCCTTTATCTATGCTGTCAGGACCTTTCTATAGCCAAAGATGACCCCACTACAGAGCTGCAATGGCAGGACTAGATGATCTCCAGAGGAGCCTTCCAGCTCCTGCCATTCTGTACGATTGCATCCTGAAAGAGAAGCCAGATTTGGTGGAATTTACTGTTCTTAATGCCTGGGAGCAGATATCTAACTTTGATAACAGACACTACCAACATTTTTAGAGGATCAAGTGAAAAAAAAATAACTATAGAAATCAACAGCTCAGGAGTTTTAACAGGTTTTCCCATTTGGTAATATAAGCATTTAATTTTTTCTGCTTGGCAGCTTTGTACAAACAGGTGGAGAGGAAAGCTCTGGGCTGTGTTTCTTGACACAGCCAAATGTCAATATTAAGAATTGTGTCATGCAAACCAAAACCTCAGAACTGCATGGCTCCAGTTTTGAGGAAGTTTGCACAGAGATCCAGATTTTACAGTTGGCTTTATCTTTATGAAGATCTGTCAAAGGCCTAGGGGCTGAACATTACTGAACTTCAGCATAGTAAGGAGCTGCACAATGCAGACTGAACTCATCTGGAAATTTATGGGTGAGAAAAGAAAACCATTGTTGCTTCGAAATACAAAAAGAGCCTTTCCTTGCACTGAAAGCTGTTGTTGTCCTAGTAGTCAATTGTTCTTACAAAAAAGTAAATATTAAAATGGCTGGCAGAGCAGAAGAAAGTTGTTCAGGTGTGCCCAGGACAACATACAATGAACAAAAGGGAAGATGCCATTCCAACTTCTACCAGTGAAGGTTCATTGAATACTACTGATGAATTTTGCAGCCTTTGGATAAGGTCATGAGCAGTCCAAGTGAAAAACAATCACAGCAATAACAAAATTATTCACTTCTGAACAGCCTCATGAGCCACTCTGAAAGCAAAAGAAAGGATGTGAGCTACATTAGAGGCAAATCAGAAGCTGAAACAGAAATCTAGTAGCCAGAATCTACTAAAGTATCCTCTGCAACATTCCCATTCATCTGCCAGAACCCTTTACACAGGTGAATGTGAATAAACCTTTGTGGAGCTCTCGATGCCTTAAGGCCAAGCCCATTAACAGTAGGTTTTACATACGCAAAAAAAAAAAAAAAAAAAAATAGTTTCTCCCTGTAGTGAGCTATGTTTCTGCACTAAAGACTCATTCAAACACAAGATTAGTTTCTTCCAGTTCATAGGTTTTGAAATGAATAGAGGTAAAGTAACACATGCACATGCTAGGACACATATCTCCCAAACCGAATGGTAAGGATGCACTTACACAGTTAGGTTAATAAAAGCTTTTCATAAATTCTCTCAGGCTAGGTGTTGTAGACTTTACAGCCAGTAAATAAACTCATCCCCTCTCCTGACACTAAATATATATTACTCTATAAGGAGAAGAATACTGAGATACAGGAAATAAACAATAGGGAGAAAGTCTGGATTTGTAATTAGAGCACACAGTGCAGGTCCATTTCACCTGATACCATAAGCCCCTATGGTAACCCTAGACAAACTGTTAAAACAAAATCTTGAGGGGTATAAAGGTGCCTCTACCCTACTGATTTTATATTTTTCAGATGGGGTTAGTAAGAATTAAGTATCTAAATAGGCACTTCTGATCTGTTATCTCAGAGTCTTCACTAATAAATAAGCGCAGCAATGTTACCTTGTCCTCACAACACAGTTAGAAAGTAACTGCATTAAAGTTTTTGAGGCTCTAAGGTGGATGTAATGGACACTGCACAGATATCACACACTGAAAATGCATATTGCAGCCACTTCCTACCTGCACCCTGAGGGGACTTTTCACAGAAGCAGCATGGCAATTAAGTCAAATCAATCAATTCCGAAGTCTGCCTAGGCTAAATTAAAACATTTCCTCCTGGTGTCCAAGGAGATAGGCACAGAAATTGTTATCCTTTAATTCTGCATGTTGAAAATCTCAGCACTGTAAAGCAGGTATCTTGGCAACATCTGGGCCCTGATACCTGATGTCATTTTTGGTGTTTTGGGGAAAAAAAAAAAATCCTCCCCCATCTTGCCAGCTGTGAAAGTCTGTGTAGCTATAGTCTGGTAGTCAAAAGTGGGTCACCACTGGCTTACAGTTTGCCAGTCTGTTTATTTGCAAGTTATTTCAGCAGCTTAAAAAACTTCTGAATAAGGACATCCTTTGGCCAGCATGGCTGTGTCCGTTCCTGCTCATTAATGACCATTTAAAATATTGCATTGCCCTGCCTGCAGGCCATCCTGCTTCTGTCATGAGAGAGCCAGAAAGTGAGCCCTCTTTTGGCCTTTTCTTGGGGGACTTTCCAGTGTTTCATCATTCAGGATCCCGTATCATTGTGCCATTCATGCATATAGATTTTTAAAAAATCAGGCCTAAGAAATATTTGTAACCCAAATGAAATGTTTTAGAAGAGCATTCCTTTAGCTTTTAATTATTCTTACTACATTGTGTACAATTAATGTCAAAGAAGAAAACACACACACACACGAACAACAACAACGACAACAAAACAACCACCAAGAAAACTAGTGCTTACAAATTGTGATATATGACAAGTCCTCACATGTGTCAACTACTGGAATGCTTATTTCTGTAATGTGCAAATACAGAAAGTTAAAGAAACAGGGAGATTTTCCTGTTAAGCAATTTCTAATAGCAATTTCATTTTAGCTAGCATAATTGACCTATCTTTTTTTTTATCTATCTCATTCATTCACTTGGTTATTTCTTATAAATTGAGTTGCTGAAAAGAAAATCCTTGGTGTAGTTAGTGGAGATATATAGTACATTTAAAAGTGACGACAGTGGTGTATGAAATAAAAGAAGCCTTTGTTCCTAGCTTGGATACTTCTACGTATCCTCACTCAATACCTTCTGTTACTTTATATTTACAAATAAACCATCAGACTGATTCTTGCTATGAGGAATAGATCCATTTTCACTGTAACTAACCTACTTCCTTGTTCTATAATAAAAATGGATCAGTATAAATATGCTAATGGCCTTTCCCGAGGCAGGCATTTCGAGAAAAGCTAACTGAGTCTGATGTACAATTTCAGTTCAGAGCATCCTATTTCAAAGCGTGCACAGATTTCTATTTTTGTAGAGCAAAGAAAAAACTAATGAGCTTTTAGACATAAAACATCATGCAGCTGCTCTATGCCAGAAATGCTGACAAACTTGTTTGTAAGTCTGCAAGAGCCACATGACACAGTATGATTCACGTTCATTTTGACCTTTGTCTTGTTTGTGATTGAAAACAATCAAAATTACCAGAGTCAACAGAGTGCAAACTATGTAGAGTAATTGGGTTTGGTTATCTCTGCCTTTAACTGTATTTCTGTGTTTCATCATTCTGGCTTTCATGTACACAGAAGCTACTGAACCATTCATGCATGCTCATGTGGAGATGTAGATTCAGTGTGTTTGACAGCTCAGGAAAGTCACAAAGCAATGTTGTCAAACAACTGTGCAGAAGATGCAAGAAGCATTAGCTAAACTGTCAATTAACAGCAACATTAATGTAAATTATCAAATCAAATTTGTTAAGCTACCCCAGTGTAAACATGCATTTATCTTAACAGAACAGCGTTTGGATACTTAATGATTAAATTATCTTCCGAGACAGCATGCTAAAAGTATAGATCATATTAATATTTCCCTTATTAGCACAGTGCCTTTAAGCATGTTTCAGGAACTATTTGCTGAGGATACCTTATTTTTGAGTAACACCTCAGTCACATACAAATTCCTTGCTCGCAATTTCCTCCATTCCGGTGCCCAACACAAACACATGGTGAGGCCTTTCAGTGGCAGTGGAAGGTGATGACAGTACCTACATGGGTTACAAACACTGATGTTTTGGCCAACCTGGGATAAGAAAGTCTGGCTGTACATTAATATGCTTGATTATAAAAAGTTGCTGGCATTTAGGTGGCCCTAGTCATTCTTGGTGTAGCCCTTCCTTCTGTATTTGGAAGATATCCAGAAGATCCAGGGACCTATTTCTTGACTAGGGATTCACAAACTACCATGGTATGACATATCAATGAGAGTACTCATATTCCTTCAAGTGGGAGTTTATCGTGTCTCCATGACCAGTAGTTTCAGGATTCAGATAGAGTCTAGGTATTGCTTCTCAAAATAAGAGCTCAAAAACCTTTTCTTAATTTCAACTATTATGTAATATAAAAAAATGCAAGTAACAGCATGTCTGAAGTCTTGCATTTCCCTGAACAGGGACACTGTGTTTTCCTGAGGTGAGTTCAGTGCCAGAGTTTGCTGTGATGAGTAAGCAGGCAGTCTAGAGTCAGATATTGTAACTCTAGATACCTTCTTACAGTGTCAGGAATCTCAAAAGCAAAATGTGGTGCTATTACAATCATCTAGACAATAAATAAAACTGGCCACAGTAATTTATTTCAGTGTGAAAGGGTTTTATTACCTCTTTTTGATAGCAGGTTATCAGATTATATAGTGTAATTGAAGATAGGGCCTCTAGCCCAGGAAGTCCCTAAGCTCATCTTATCTTAATGGCATAACCCTTCATATAACAACATTATACATCACTAGGTTACATGCATACATTAGTCAAGCAAGGTCAGAAACTTCATGTTATGAAAACCTGAAATAAAATATGTGTGAAGATGGTTATTGACACAAGAAAGTTGTGGAGAACTACTGAAAGTATTTTTAAGAGAAGTAGCCTTATAGATTTCTTTGGTTTTCAATTATTTGCCTTTGTTTTGTTCTATGCAAATACGTTCTATACACTTATTCTTGTTTGAGCACTTCAGGGAGTAAATTTGCAGTCAATGTTGTCGTCTGTCTCTCGTTTCTATTAATTAATAATATACTGAGTGGATTCAGAGATGTAACTTACCTGTATTCTAGTAATACTGTCTCTAAATGTAGGTTTTTACATTTGACTTAGAACTTTTTTTTTTTTTCCATAGCAAACCTGTCTTTTGACTGCCATTTCTTTATACTCTTCTCTTTCAAGAATGTCTCCATTTGTGCTGATATCTTTCATGTTATCCCTTAGACCAGACATAGCAGTCTCTTTGTTTCCTAGAGAACTCCACAGAGTTGATTCATGTAGCCATTTCTTTTTATTACTATACATCTCTGGCTTTTGCATCATGGTTCTCCCTGTAGCATTCCATTCATTTACAGAAAAAAAGCTAAATCTTTATTTTTACAAGAGCATCTAAGCCATCATTGCCTTGGGTAATTTTCCCCTTCTTTGCAGGGACTAGCAACAACTATTCATGTCATGAGCACAGTTTTATCTTCCACTTACTGAGTTTATCCAGGTTACTATCACTGTCTTCTTGCTATTACTTCTACTACTTTTTTGGTAATTAATGTTCAGTTTATTTCCTAATCTCTGTTCCAAAGTCACTTGCCGTTTCTGTTCTTTGCTTTTTCCTAATGAGAGGAGATGGGGGAAAATGAGAAAATGTATAACAAAACTAGTTTTTTTTTTTTTTCTTTCCCTCTAAAATCTCCAAAGCCAGAATTATAGTCATTAATACAATAATTTACAGGAAGGATTGTTTTCCTTTGAGAAACTGAATACTTATACTTTTAGACCTTCATGGTTGAGGATACAAGCCAGTGATGACCTGATAGGATTAAAGAAAGTTTCTAACAGTATGTTTTACACAGTTTTCCTCTACAGAATTTTTCTAATCTTTCCCTGAAGCAGCTGGCATTTTTTACAGAAGAAGACAAACTGGAGTCCAGTGTGGAGGAGGGCTTCCTTGGGCATATAAGATAGAAATGTACCATAGGAAATCCCAGCACAAAAGTCAATCATGTCACTTCCTTAAGGCTTTAGCATGAAACACATTACTTCCTAATTCAAGCTTCCAAAATCCTGTTCATCAGTTTTATAAATAGTGATCTACCGGTAGGGAATACAAGCTTCTACTCAGAATATTATAACCCTTATATGCCTTAATCATGGATAAGCACTTATTGTCCCTGGCAAATGTAATAGGCCCCAAAGGACATCCTTTGCCTCTCAGAAAGCTTAGGCTAAGGGAGCAGACTAATAAAAGAGTAAATGAATTGTTTTATTGATCAACATATGCTCTGAATATGCTCTTGTTAAAAGCTTACATGCATGAGAGAAAAGGAAAGTTATAAGGAAGATGGTGAAGAAAAATAATGAGGCAGCTGTGACTAGTATCAGGACTTTCTTTTAACATGTGAAGGATGCCTAGGAGAAACACAAAGACGCTGTGCTTGAAGGTTAACAAGAGAAGCAGAAGCTGGCATGGTAGCTGGTCAGAGATCAGGATTTTTATAACAAATGAGAACAAGTGCTGGGATGGATATACACAGTCTTACAGAAGGAGATCAAGCAGCTTGCTCAATGATACAGAGAATGCAAGCCTAGGGATGGTGTGCAGGGAGATCTCAATGTCCAATGTGGCCATACTGAAAAAACCCTCAAACATTTACATGTTAATGCAAGAACTAGTAATTGTACATCATGACCTATTGTGTTAACATGGATTTTTGTTACCTGCTTTGTCTTATTCTGTCTTCTTTAGTGTAAATTTTATTCAGTGTAGTGCAGGCTAAAGACAAAGGATTGATTATCTTTTCTTTGAGGAGCACACTTCCTAGGAAGACGTGTTCCAGAAATAATTATGCACAGATTTAATTGTTTTGGTGCCATATAGCTGATGTTAGACAGATCTTCATGTCAGTGTTGTCACACTAATTATATTAACATCTTACATTTTTTCATGGTTAGAGTCTTATATAAAATAACTGTCTTCTTATGAATAGACATTAATCAGTATCTCTGCCTAAACTAAAAATGTGTCATGACAACATGTATCTTAGCTGCACACCGCTAATCCTACCAGAACATACATGAGAACATACATAGTAATACATATTTAAAATATATTTAGTGTTAATAACATCCAAGTCAAAGTACATGAATAGATTCATATTAGGGACTCCCACTACATACAGTACATCTGTACTATCATATAAGCTGCAGTTTCCTTATCAGGTCTTAAAAGTTACCAGGTCATATTCCCTCTTGAGTCATTCATAAAAAAAGGCTACCTCAAATATTTGAGGCTTTGCAAGTGCAAGGGTCAAAGAATGACAGATTCTGGCAACTGTACTGAGACAGGAAAAAGACCAGGAAAGATTTTGAAAAACAAACAAACAAATAAATAAAAACAAACAAACGAAAAAAAACCACACCAAACAACACAAATTTCTCTCTTAAACAATCCCATTTTCATACAGGTGAAATAACTCCAATAATATAAATATTCTGATTTTTGCTGTTATATTCTTTAAAATTAGATAAAGCGGCATTCAATACCTCATACACTCACATTAAAAAATACTTTTTTTTTTTCTTGTAAATCTTTGAAGTTACAACCACTCAAGAGATAACTAATAAATCAAAATACTTCATATAGAGTGTTCCACATAAAATAATACTATATATTTTATATATAGTATTTCCTCTTAGACCTTAATTGAAATCATCATAAACATCAAGTGAAAAAAAAAAAAAAAGACTCCTTGGGCAGCATTTGTTGGCATGACATGATTTTTGTTTATAGAAATGAGTGAAAAAAAAACATAAAATAGTACTAATTTTCAGGAGCAGTGATTTGCTAAGTATATCACCATCTGAGTCTAGTCAGTTTCTCACTTCACAAAACAGGTTTTGTTCTTTAATATATTTTTGAAATGGAGCAATGGAAAAGGCTTATTTTCCTAGTCAAAGAAAAAAAAAATCCTTTTCATATTTTATTAAATAAAACTTGGCAAGGAATACTGAGGTCTAGAATTCCACAGAGACAAATTTAGAGGAGGAAAATAATTTTCGGCTTTGATTATGCATTATTATAAACTTAACAGGGGCTCTGAAATGTGATACTTAAGGAAACACAGCTCTGAAACCACAGACTGTTCTTCTGTTTGTAGACTTGCAAAATGGCAAGATGCTTCAAGGAACTAGAAGAGCACTGCTAAAGGTAGAAATTTAAATTTTTTTGGCAGTAGTTTAAGAGTGGAAGGATAAAGTACACTGCTGGTCCTGCAAGCTCTCATGTCCATAGGTAACTGTAAAACTGGGATCAGTTCTAGAGATTTTCATGCAGCTATTCAGTGGAAGAAAGTTAAATGTATCTATAAATGTTGGCAGCACAGGAGTGGAAGAGATCACAGCACTCCCCAGGAAAAAAAAATCGTGAATGTAAGAAAATCGAAATTTGCCATTTTTAACGGTGTTTCCCATTAGATTTATTTTTGACATTTTATCAGAGCATACCAGGGAAATGCAGGCCTAAGAAACTCTGGTATAGTCACTTTGTTTTAAAATGCTTATATGATTGGTAGGACATTTGGTTAGATGTATATTTTGACAAATTTAGGACTCACTTTTTGGAGGATTATTTTTCAGCTCTCATTTAAAATAACATATTTATTTAGCCTGAATCTTTCATCCTGATAACACTTCCAGCTGCTTACAAAAAGGCTATGTGCTTTTATCGTTGCCTCTCTTTTACATCTGTTTATCCCAGACTAGTAAGCAGTTTAATCTTTCCTTTCAAAAAGCACAGTGCACTCAAAGCTTTTACTATAAACTACTAATAAAATAAAGTGAACATACCAATGAAACACAATGAATAATGGTAATGCGATAAACTATTAGGTAGCCTTTTACTAGCTTGCATTATATAGATAATATTGATTATATAAGATACAAGAACATTAGCTAATCTCTATATATGTACAGATACACAAAATAATCTTCTGAAATACTGAGCCATGTGATGGAGAATTAATGGTGCCTTCCAAAAGGGGGCTGTCAGACTGAAGTAATTGTGTTCTGACAAGTCTTGTTTTCTATATTGTCTTCATAAAAAAATAAAAAAATATATCATCTGTTTTCATTTCTCAGGGTAAGCATACATGAAAATCCATATTTGCTACATCTGTTCAATAATTTTGTTCTGAAATCTATAAAAGCCAAAATACTAACCACTTTTGTCTGTCCCATGTTGCTTCTCTGGTAGCATTCATATAGTTCTCAGGAAATACGAAGTCCTCAGATGTTACATGAACTGTCCACAAAAGCTTGAGCAATTCTTCAGAAAGATTCTTAGAGAGACCATTTTCACAGCACTGAATTTCCTGGAAATAAAAGTCATAAGTCTCATGTTGTGTAAGGTATAGGGTAGTCTTGCTGACTTCAGTGGGTACAGTGAGCCTTGTGCCAGGTAATAAACTAATCAGCTCTAACCCTGTTTAGCTGGTAAAGAAAGACTGGAAGGAACGGAGGAGAAATACATTTTTTAAAATGTGCGTGTGGAGGGGAAGAAGGAGATCGTAACAAGGTGGATGTGTTGTATCAAACCTTAATGGTATCAGTTCAGTTTTGTTCCGTGTAAGCCTAGGAAAATCAGCATTTCCTCAGCTCCACATCTTTAGTATGGTAACACTCCTCCCGCCCAGCCAACATCTTTTCTATTTTAACTGGAGGCCCTTCAGTACAGAGGCTCTCGTGGGTGTATGAGCAGTGTCCAGGTCAATGGGGGCTGGTGTTCGCACAGGGTCTGGTCTAATAACTTGATAATGTATTACTTGCCATTCAAATTGATCTTTGCCAAACCCTCTCTGAAATGGGCAGTAAATTGGAGATGATAGCTTAAAAAAACTGCAGCTGAGAATTACAGTTGACAAAACAAAGATGATCAGCCAGGTCTCTTCTCTGTCCCTGAAGGATGTCATGGGTAACTCAATTAAGCATAACTGAATTACACCAAAGCAAAGGAATGGTAAATCTGGCCTGATGTATGCAAAAATGAATGGTTGCAGAGCAGCAGGGACCCAGGCCATGTCTGAACTAAAGATTTCTGGTGAGGTGGCTGTACAGTTGATTGAGAAGGGATGCTGAGTGTGATGAAAGTCAAATTAAATCAGTATATTTATAGGAAGAACATTAAATATTAGTGAAATTACAAGAGGAGGACAACGCAGATGAGCTGAATGAGGCAGAGTTGGTTATACTGTTTTATCTGACTTAAAGGGGTGGTTGAGGGGAAATGACGACACTGGATTGGTAGGACGTATATAAGATGGCTTCTTCACACTATCAGAAAATGAAAAAACCCAACACATTCATGCTAAATAGCATGCGAATACTAGTAGTAAATTGAGTTTATATCAGCATGTTATAGAGCTCATTTCTATTATACCATCTTATAGTTTATGGTGTTTTTTGTTGTTGTTCATTTGTTTTTAAAAGAAAATGCTTCTTGCATAGATGTACATATGCTTTCTCCTTCCAAAATGGCAAACTTTTGCTCGGCTTTGAGTTTACTCATTGTCATTAAAAAAAACTTCATTTTTAAAATATATTTCTGAAGCTATCAGTGCTTCATGGAGCATTAGAAAGCAGTCAGTTCAAAGGCATTGTATAGCTTGTATCTCTCTGTCTAGCCCACCTCTGCTCAGAGGGCAGTCCATCAGCAGGCCTCAGCAGCAGTACCCTGGGTGAGCTGTGCCCATGTCGCAACACCTACATGGAATCTCAGACCAATGCACTTCACCCAAATGCAGCCTCTCTGTCAGATCTGTTGCTTCTCTGTCAGATATGTTGCATGAAAGCCTGAGGAATGGAGCAGGGGTCTGCTGGGGAACCTCAGCCATGGCTTGTCTGTGTGCTCAAGAGACAATGATCCTGAGAGTCTCCTGTCTTGGCAGTTCCCTCACCCTGAAAGGAGCTGGGCCTGTTCAAGGCACCATCTAAGTGAGGGACCAATGCTCCTCCAACCAGTCTTACAGGCTTCATTAGGCCATGAAAGAAAGGCTGCTTTTCATTTATGAAACAGGTTTTTTTTGAAAGACAACCATCTCCCACCTAAAGTTTCTTCATTTGCTCTTCTCTTTCTGACTAGAAACACTCCTCAATGCAGAGCTGCTGCCTCAAGGGCACCTATGCAGCCCCCAGCTTCCCCCCATCCCAAACACATACCACGCTCGTGGTGTGTAATGGTGCACATGCCAAACACCATGAAGGATTGCTTTGTCAATGGCTTTTCTATGACTTTCTAAGCTATAGCAGAGCCTTCATGTCTGTGTTTGCTAGATATTTTAATATAATATGAGGAATTTGTTCTGTCAGCTATTTTAACGCAAATTATAGTTGCTGTCAAAGGTGCCAATTAGACTGACAAGCCTACAAGCGCAGGTCTCACTCTACAGAAATTATGTAGTAATATATCATTTCTGCGATTGTATTGAGGCGGCTGTCAGAAACTAATTCAGCACGTGGGCCTCTTCCTACAAGGCAGAGTACATGCTTTATATAGGAATTTAAAACCCAAATGTAAGATAAGTAGTGGAAAATGTCTGCTGAGGAGGGTGAACAGAGAGATAACAATGACTCAATACTAGTCAGCCTGAAAAAAGTAACCCCAGCCTGTCTGCTGCTTGAATTTTAACAAGCGTAAGCTTTTTGTCAACATTAAGACAAGAGACAGTTTTGAAGGAGGGCAACATTTGGAGGCCTCTTCTACATGAGAGGAAAACACAAGGAGCCTGATATTATTGGCAAAGCCATGGAAGGGGTCAACGGCAGACAGGAGGTGACAGTCTAGGCAGGTATTTCGCAGCACAGAAAGGGAGAGAAAGGTTTTGTAGTGGATCATAGCTGAAGTGACAAGTAGTGCTGTGATAATTTTTCTTTAGATGAATAGTTCTTTCTACCAGTGAATGCAACCTCTCTGCCCTCCTCAAGACAGTACTGACAAGCCAGAAAAAAAGGATCGTTGCAGCAGTCTTCTGGTTGTAGCAGGCAAATAAGAAATTTGTCTGCAAGAGTGGAGAAGAGAGGTAGCCAATTTATGGATGGTTATGCAGGGAATAAGGGGAAAGCTGTAGCTCTGACGCAGCTTTTGAATCAAGGAGAGAACCACTGTAAAGAACAGACTGACAAGGAAGATGGGGTGGTTTCTGCAGTGAAAAAAATAGGCTAGGGGAAAGATGAGGACCTCTGCTTTGTGGCTGAGGTGGCAGGACATCTATGAAGAGAGTCAGAGATCCAGGCCAACATTAAGGCATGATGAAATACAGAGTAATTTAAGTTAACCAAGGTAAGCAGAAGAAATTACACAAACTAGCTATGTGCCCAGTTTCAAGACTGCAAGTGAGTTGAAGTGATATAAACAAGAATATTGCCGCAGTTCATCTGTTCCATGCCTGATTTGTCAACTGCAGTCATTACTCTCCATGGCACCATCACAACCTCCCCAGCAAATGACTGCAGCGTTACAGACTGAGGTGTATATGAAGAACAAGCAGCAGGAAAAAATTAATCTGTCATTAACAATCTTCTCTCCTGGAGTGTCTATGCTTTGAGAGAGAGAAAAAAAATCTATTCCATGGATAAACTTAATAACTGAAGTTGTCTTTACAAAAGCCATATATTTTATATTTTTCAGGAAGGTTTATTTTTTAATTTCTTTACAAAAGTTAATTAAGCTTTTATCTTTATTGTCTCTCACCAACTTTTGTCAGCTCAGCAAACATAAGCTCAAGTGCAAAGCAAGTTGTGTCCATTGCAGTAATAAGGACCATCAGTCAAAGTATAGCCACCTCTAATCCATGTATCACAGGATAGCTCAGCTCCCGTTCCCATCATTGGGCTGGTTTTACAAATGAGAATGTTAGTAATAACTTTTTAGGCAGCAAAAATATGCCAATGGAGAAGAGTCATTATGCAAGACATACATACAAGTCGTACCAACCTCTTTCCTTACCATAAGCAGATTGGATGCTGTCTACATGATCCATGCAAATACAAACAAAAGAAGCAGTGCAAACCTTATGTGGACACTTCTGCCATGAATGACTGCAATTGCCACAGTAAATCCACCATCTGAACAGGCAGAAAATTTAAAGACAATGAAGGATATAAGCTATTTTTAAGGAAAAATTTCTTAAGTCTGAAAAGCAGCTTCTGTTTTTCTGAAGGAAGTTTACATTTGTGAATATTTTAGACATTCCAGTTTTGTTCCAACTATTATGTTATCAAAGAAGAAAGGAATCAAAATATCTAACAGTTGGCAAATCAATTCTTCTGAAAGACCTACAAAGGTGTTTTTGTTCTGTGTATTTTCTAGTTAGTGAAGCAGACCACTTTCAAACTTAGGTATACAGTTTTGCAGATTAAGACGTGTGCAGCCCTCTTAATGTAACCCAATGATTTCTATGTCCTTGAAACAAATTTTGTGGCAGCTGCTTGTGATCTAGCAAGTATGCCAGCAAAAGTGACCCATATGTCAACCTTTCGCTTCACAGCCCTCTGCTGATTGTGAAAGTAGCTTGAAAAAATTCAAAAGGTTCTGTTTCCCTCACTTTAAGTACTACCACATGTGGGTGTTCAAGTTCTTCAGCTATAAAAAAATAAAATAATAATAAAAAAAAAATGAGGACAAATATTTGCAGGATTTTTTATAATTCTTTCTTCTGAGGAGGCTAGATGTTTCACATCAGTAGTCTTACCTAAGATACAGTGGGTATTTTTTGAAGTGTATCCCATATCTTTACTGACAATGTTTTAGGATCCCTTGTGACCATCAGAGAACATAGAACATTGTGCATTTTGTAGGCTACCCTTGTATTTCAGTGGTCAACTCCAATTGAAACTGGTTCTGAGTGCCTAGCATCTTTCGGTGGTTGTACTGGCATCTTTAATTCTAGTCTCAGGTATGAACAACTGAAGAGATACACAGGACCTAAGGTTGGAAGGAGAAAAAAAGTAGATTTTATTTCACAGGACTATGGTTTCAAGAGTAGTTTACTTAGGTGTTTTTTTTGTTTTGTTTTGTTTTTTTTTACATAATTCTTTAAAAGAAGAAAAACTGTTTAAACTTCTATGCGCTTTGACAGTAAGCTGTTTTGTGGTTATAACCACAATGTATATAACATTCCTGGTGTCACACTGAAGTTGGTCTGTCAGCACAAAACAATGCCAAAAGATAACAGAGATCAGATAAGAGGTACTTTTCTGTTGAGTAAGACAGTTTTGCAGCACTGGTTTTCTTGAGTAATTAATTACTGTGATATCTTCCATTATGAAGGTCTGAAGTTCTGAAAATGTTGGAAATCTTATTCAGCCTATTTGAATGAAATTATTCAAGGCCATATTCTGAATCATATATAAAAATAAACAAAATAAAATAAAATAAAAAAAGTAAAACTGGTAGGATCCTCTCCATTTCTGTGTTTCTTCACTGGTCTGCTTTTTTATTTTTATTTTTTTTTTTATTTTTTGCAGATGGCATTGCAGACAATACATAATCTCTTTGCAGAATGTAACTTCAGGGCACAGCGTCTTGTCAGCAATGTTTTATTGGCTCACCTGGTTAGAGCTGGTGATGTGCTGGCTTTCACACTCACACAGTTTAGACTAGCACTGCACACAGGGCACCTCAAGATAGAAACAGGAGCATCAACCCAGGTGAGGAGGGACCACTGAAATTACATATCAAAGATGGTACCATGTGATGTACAAAACCAATCCTGTATAATAACATTTAATAAGTTCTCGTGATAAGACAGCATCAGTGAAGTGTCTTGTAAATGAGTAACAATGACAAAGTGAAGTGTAAGTATAATTTTGGCATTTTTTTGAAAGATATTGCCAGGAAAGGATGTGTTTTGTTGCCTCACTGTATGCATGGCACTTTCAGCGTCTGTATATTATTTCTTCTGGTATAAGAAGATGTGATTCTCACAAGTAAATAGAGGATTACTTTCTGCCAGCATGCTGACAAATACATCTTCTCCTCCATGAAACTTTCATTATTCTGTGAAGCTGTGTTTTTACTAAGAATAACACTGGCCATGGTGAGACTAACTGTAAAATTGCTGCCATGATGTATGCAAACAGAAAAGCTACTCTGTCTCTTTTGAGTCTTTTCTACAGCAGCTATTTATTTATTTATTTATTTATTTTCCCCAGAGAATTTCTCCTTCATTTTTTCCTGGAGCTCTTTTTCCTGGGGCATTTACTTCCTCTGGCCATACAACAGTAATCATTCTGCATGGATACATCTGTGACCCTCTAAGAAAGGTGAATGCAAAATGGACAACCATAAATTCTATTAAAGGATCAGTGGCAAGGAATGAAATGAAAGCAACAAAATTGGCCAGAAGGCACTGACATTAGAAGAGAATCTTAATAATCCTCCTTCCCCTTTTCTCACTGAAGAAGGTTTAAAGACTTGGAGATTGTCCTTTGGGGTACATATATTGTGCAGGAAGGAAAGACTTACCAACATTAAGAGCAGTATTCCTAGTTTTGCAAAGATGTAACCGTAGCTCTTGTAAAATATACTTGAGATAATCACAGAAAAAGTGAACTGCTAACAGAATAGTAATGAACACAGTGCAGGATGCAGAGATCTGCTGGGTAAGTACCTGGAGCTGAGGCATGCCCTGAGTTCCCCTCTGGTCTGATACCTTATAGGCAGTCAAGCTCGACCTCAAAGACAAGAGTAGGGACAGAAAACTGCAAGGTTGCTTCAGGGCAAATGCTGGAAAAAGAAAACAAAAGGAGCGGGCAGAAACAGCATCTCCTAACAGCAAGGTAGAGGTGTTTAGCCTCTGGGATGTGTACAGCAGAAGCTGTCTGAACAGTGTCCTGATTTCTCCTCTTCCTTGCAAGTACCGTGCACACATCACGGCACTGGCATTGCTATCACCACAACGTTTTGCCTGTGGCTAGGTGCACTGGGTTTACATGGAAAGGTTTTGGTAGCAGGATATCGCAGGGGTGGCCTCTGTTAAAAGAGTCCAGGAACTGCCCCATGTCAGATGAGGAGCAGTTTCTGCCAGCTCCAAAAGGGACCTGCAGCTGGCCAGAGCCGAGTCAGTGAGCAATGCTGGTTGGGCCTCTGGGAGAACGCAGTTAAGAAAAAAAACACTGCTGTGCAACAGCATCTGTGAGAGCATGGAATGAGGAACAGCCCTTCAGACCCCAAGGCCAGAACAGAAGGAGGGCAGGAGGTGCTCCAGGCACACAGCAGCAGTTCCCCTGCGGCCTGAGGAGAGGCCCCTGGAGGAGCAGGCTGTCCCCCTGCAGCCCATGGGTCCCACACGGAGCAGATCTCCACGCTGCAGCCCGTGGAGGAGCCCCCGGTGGAGCAGGTGGAGGTGGCCTGGAGGAGGCTGCGGCCCATGGAGAGCCCCCGCAGGAGCAGGCCCCGGGCCGGAGCTGCAGCCCGTGGAGAGGAGCCCACGCAGGAGCAGGGGGTCTGGGGGGAGCTGCCGCCCGTGGGGGACCCGTGCTGGAGCAGTTTGCTCCTGGGGGATGGACCCCGTGGTACGGAGCTGTGTGGGAGCAGTTCCTGAAGAGCTGCTGCCTGTGGGCAGCCCCCGCAGGCTCAGTTCGGGCAGGACGGCATCCCGTGGGAGGGACCCCACGGGGAGCAGGGGCAGGGAGGGACCGTGAGGGAGCAGCAGAGACAAAGTGCTAGGGACCAATTACAGTCCCCATTCCCTGTTCCCCTGCGCCACTCGGGGTGAGAATGTAGAAGAGGGTGGTCGGGGGGAAGGTGGTCTATTTTTCTTTTAGTTTCTCACTGCTCACTGTTAGTGATAGGCAATAAATTACATTAATTTCCCTGAGTCTGTTTTTCCCATGACAATAATTGTTGTGTGATCTCCCTGACCTAATCTCCATCCCTAAGCCTTTTCCATCATATTTTCGCCCTCTTTCCCTTTGAGGGGAAGGGGGGTGAGAGAGTGGTTTTGTTTGAGTTCAGCTGCCCAGATGGGTATAACCTCCACACACGTTCCTGGTGTCCCTCCAGGAGGGCAGTAACAGGGTCCCTGTGCAACACGGCAAGGTTCCCACAGAGCATCACTCATCTTCACATCTTCTAAATACCTTCCTTTATTCTTAAAGATTATTTCATATGACCCGAGCACAAGATTAGGAGTACAAGTTAACTTTAGGTTTATAGGGTTTGGTATGGAGCAGTAGACTACCTACTTTATTTGCGTTATGCTGTAACTATATCCTCTATGTAATACATGAGAATGGAAGAACAAAATCTATTTTGATTCTGTCTGAAATTCACGCTGTAGATATTGTAGTTAACATGCTGCTTTTATATTAAATCTTTTCCTTTTTTTTCTTTTTTTCGTTTTTTTTTTTTTTTTCCAATTTTGCATTAATGCTATCTTCTAGAGTTTACAAATCACTATTACAGCTGGACCAAAGATACAATGCTACAGGTGTGAACAGACACCTTTTTAAATTACACTTAAAAAAATATACCTTGTACAATAGACTTCTCACAGCCCAGATACCTCTATTTTTCTGGCTAAATCCAGCTAATACACACACCTTGCTGGCCAGAATTTCATAGGTATAAAAGATATAGATACTATGCCTTCATTTGCAAGCACCAACTAAGATAAAAAATAAAAATAAAAAAAAAATCCACATTTGTTCCCTGAACCAGTTTAAGATTTTTTGGGAGTTCCCATGGACATCCAAGCCTTACCCACAATTTTACATATGAAAACAAGTGACACTTTCATATTTGTATTTGTTGTTATTTACTATGCTTGCATATATAGCTCTTTGTGGATGAAAACTGATTTAAAATTTCATGGTATTATTGGGACTACCTGGGATTTTGTTTTTAAGTTCATCCCTTAAAGCCAACAAATAGCCATCTCCTTTGCAAACTCTGTATTATTAGTGTCCAATGTGCTTGCAACTCCTTGAAACCACAGGATTATTTTTTTCCCAGATGTTAAATGTGTATTCATTTCATTCATGTAATTCCACTTAATACATGGAATAAAGCAAAATATTGCCAAATCACCTTCACATAAATTGCAGATGAAAAATAACCCCAGGGCCTGGAAAGTGCCTCCCTAGTTGCCTTTTAGGAGGTGAGCAACTAAGTGGGGTTGTGAACCCTTTGGGGTCATAGTTTACTGTGCTCATCTGCCTGAAAAAGGAGTACTGATGGTTTGGTATGTGATACTATAGGAGATGATACATATCTGGAAAGTGTCAGAATAGGAGAAAAGCTGAGGAGACTGCAACTAGGATCATGGTCGGAAAGGAGCTGGCAGGGGGAACCTGCTGACACCCTCACGTGGAGGTGGCAGCAGCAACTCCATGTAGGCAGAGGAGGCTGTTGGCTGGCTTGCTAGCCAGGCTGCCCCCGGCTAACAGGACAGCCTTCAAAGCCAGTGCTGGCATTTTCACCAGTCGCTTCTGGGTATATAACTGGTTGGAAAATTTCTGACAGAATAATGTTTCCACTAAAGAGACAATTCTATTAAAATTGACACATTTCACAAAAAGAAGACAGCATTGATTCGTTTGGACTCTTCACATTCTAAAAATTGAACCTTCTCAATCCAATTCAATGCTATGAAAACAATTAATCTCAATTTTACCACTTTGATTTACCGTGCATTTAAATATTACATGAGCTATCACATACACATAATATGTATAGGTAGTATTCTGACACTAAAGGGACTTAGTGATTTCACTTTATGAAAAAGGCTTCACAGTATCAAAAGGAAACATTTTGATAGTAGATTCACACTACAGTTTCCACAGTGTCTATTTATAGGAAGTGTGAAAGATGAGGCTTTCCAAAAACAAAATGGGAAACTAGGTTTGACTATGCAATGCACTGATCAGGTTTCTGAACACCTCTGCATGGGAAGCGGTGACTTAAGCTATGGAGTTCTGCAGGGCCGATGCTTGGAGCAGACTTTTGATTTCCACAGTCCTGACCATCACCCATGGTTAAGCCAAGGAGCCAGCATTGCTATTGCTTTCTTTCCTCTCCTCTTGAATCTGCTGTCAATAGACTCTGCTCTGCTACATAGCCAGTAAGATGCAGGACTGACCGCAGCTGCTCATCAGCCAGATCTCCCAGCCTTCTGCCTCTGCTGAATTTTAAACTGGGATGCAGCCTTTTAGTTAGTGACTGACCAAACACAGCTGTTAGAAATGTAATGTTGCAGTCAGGCTGCAGGATTCAGCAATGTGGGTGTAATTGGACAATAATGATTGAGGTGTGGAACATTTCCTGGGGAACTGATAACCAGCTGGGAGGAGTTAATGTCCCGCACAGCGCTGTGGCTCATTAACCTCTAGCAGATATTAAATCCCCAGAGGACATTCCTTGTAGAGGTTGTTGCTGCTATTTGAAAGGGGATGAGGCTGTGTTTTGTTTTCTTTATACCTACCAGTTTGTTGTCACCTGTGTTATTTGCTTGATGGTGATTTCTTTTGCTTTGCCAGGAGAACTATAAGATTTGTAAATCTCCTCCGTTAGCCATAGTAAAGGTCTTGAAGTCCCCAGTTGGTAACTAGTTGTTCCTGCACAGCTGTGCCTAGCTGGGCTAACTCCTGGCCCACAGGCCAATCCCGGTGTCCCTTACTGTGATACAGTCCCACACTGACAGTGGAGGTATCTACTTTTCCATAGGTGAAGCAATGCAAGTATGAGAAAGCGAAAGGTAGACGATGATGTATGAGGCCTTTTAATTTATTCAGGGAAATTTCAAGGAATCCTGTAATTCATAAGCTAACATTGATTACTTGATAAAGAGAGCTGTCCCACAAACTAGTTCTGAAAAGAAAAAGATGTAAAAGTATAATAATAAAAGTTATCTATGGGTGTACCTTTGTCAGAGAAGCTCCATAACATTATCAACTAAATCATATCCCCAGTCTTTTACAGTTTTCCAACAGTACTGGAAGCTAGCCTTCCAATTTTTATTTGATCCAATAAAAGAGATTGCATACAGTTTTATGTCGTATTTTGGTACATTTTGAAGTTATTTTCTACTCAGAAGGGAAAATACTCATCGGAAACATCCTAATGAAAACCCAAAGCTTTTCTTTCCAACCTCTCTCCTAAAAACACCAGGGACAGCTCTGGAAGTCAGCATCAGTTAAAACTGCCATTGCTGGCTGTCCACTGGAAATTATCTGAAAGTAATTTCTTATGGAATTACATGATACAATTACATCAAAGGTGTATTTGGTCCTGACTACAGGAAGGAAGGACAGAATCATGGTGGATATTGTGGTATTTACATCTGAACATATGGCTTACCAGTGGACTTGGAATTGTTCTCTTTGTATCTGCACTGGGAACATGAGGGAAACTCATTAATAGTGGAAGGAATTAAAAAGGCAGAGGCTAAGGACAGCTATCCAGTGAGGTGCAGCTGTTATACGTATAACCAGAGCACTTGCCATGAAGTCATTTAAAAAACACACTGCTTTATAGCTGGTTCTTGAGAGAAATTCTCATTTGAATTACTAGTGTTGCTGAGAAACTTTGCAGTGACGTGCTTTTATATTAAAGGACAGATAAATTTGGGCTCCTGTTGTAGAAAAATTCCACTCAATAACAGGGCTGTCTCTGAAAGAGAGGAGGCTTGAAAAGTTTTTTTATTCAGCTCCCTTGTACTGGTAACCTTGACAAGAACAGACTAATGTGGCTGGGTCAGCCTAACTTGATAAGAGCAGCTTGTCTGTGGCAAGGCTGTGTGGATGCTTGGCACCTGGGCTGTGTTGGGCTGAAGGGGTGTGTGTACTTGGGAGGGCAACCAGCCAATGTGACTGAGCCTAACAGATATCACGAGGGAAGCTGTAGTTGCATGAGGAATGTTTTATGGCCAGAGTTTTGACCCTCAACAAGCCAAGCAGTTATTAAGACTGGGACTATGGGCCACTCTGCTGATGCAACGGGTTTTGTTCACTTTTATGTACAGGGCTATTTTATATTTTCCAATTAAAGTTGTTTGCCATTTGATCTTCCAAAAGACTCTCCTGTGATCTTGAAAAGTTGAAAAATACCTGGAAAGCAAATGGGAAGGTCACAGCTTGAGTCCCTAAACCATAAGAATAGACACATTTTTGGACAGGGAAGATTTAAAGTAAGACCACTTGGAAAACTAACTCTGGTAGTCACCGTTGACGTCTGGTACAAGGTTACAAAATAAAAAGGGGAATAGATTGAAACATATGACCTCAGTGAAATAGCTGTTCTTGTGGCATGGTGTCCATGTGGAATAGTATAAGATAAATATACTTAAAGAAGAAGAAAATAGACTGACCACTACTCTCAGGATGTGATAAAATACCAAAGAATATCATTCCTCTCTCTTAAACTCTGTAAGTGTATTACAAGTAGAATGAGGACTGAACTTGAAGAACAGAATAATACTTTAAAGAACAAATAATAGAAAATTGGTTTCTTTCTTTTTTTTTTTAATATATGTATTGTCTCAAATCACTTTTATTGTTCTTCATCTAAAGTGCAAGAGAGCCTCAATGTGTGTGTGATGCCAAAATACTCTTCAGATGAGAATTAATATTCTACCCTTGTAACAGAAAAGTCATTCAAAAACTGTCATAAATGATATACCTAATACCATAAAACAGTTCTGAGACTGGGTGAAGTGAGGGCTTGAGGCTTCTTTTTTTATATTTCTTGAGTTCTTATGGGGCTTTCTCTGCCACAGTATCTTAAAATTTGTGACCTTAAGAATTCATTCTCCTAATACTTTGATGTTACTATGTCCAATTTGATAGATAAGAAATAGGGCCCCAAAGAGTTCAAGGAACAAGTTCATGAGATGTAACAGTTTGGAGTCCTAGAGTTTTGGTGGTCTTCCTCAATCTTTCTGCTTAGCTCTTTGAGAACTACCAGGTTACAGCCTATATAGTACACCCATTCTGCCTCTTGAATGTGCTCTTCCATTATATAGATGTGAAATCACTGGGTAACAAGAACACATCTAATCTCTCAGGGTCTCAGTGTGGTAATTTGAATCTGGTCCCCTCTCTAAGACCCGTTAATACTTTTTATTCATTTATTGTCATCGAATACATGCTTAGCTGAGGTTAGTTTATACTAGCAGGGCTCTCTCAAGAATGGTTATTTTAAATTAAAAAAGGAGTTATGCCTTCTGAGCCTTTCAGGGCCCCAGCTCTGTGAAGTGATTTGGTACTTCAGATCACTAGGCTAAGTAGGCTAACATCTGGAGTCCTATATCAAGTGAAGCCGTGTGTTACTCAGTAGAAGGGTAAAATTTAAGAATGCATACTTGTGTCTGAAGCATTTCCCATTTACAAACTCAATGCTCAAGCTATTGGAAAGATCCCAGTAAAACGACAGCTTCCCCAGGGAGGAGAGGAGGTTCAAGGCTGTTGCCATTCAAGCATCTGATTCAAAACTGTGCTTTCAGTCTGTGAACTGGAGTCATGGCAACCCAGAAGGTGAGTCCTTTTGTATGTCTAGCCTTATATGACTGGCCCAGCTGGGCAGCAAACTGAATAAAAGGCTGCAGCCCAGATGGATAATTGACTATTTGAGGACAGAGCTGGGTCATTCACAATGAGAAAGAAATACTTTGTTTACAGTTAGCCATGTTCAAGTTAGATATCTGTTATTGTCACATAAGTATCTCCTTAGCTGATGGGAAGAGATAAGACTAAACAAAATATTCTTAAGAAGTGCCTTTATGGTTTATGAAAAGTACCTAGATGAATGACCAGAAAAAGTCCCTTAACTTTTTGATGGTTAGAGCTGGAAAATACAAATTCTCTCCCCTCATCCCCTGCCTTTTTTTTTTTTTTTGGTATGATTAATATTACCAAGAGTAGACGCTAAAGCAATACTGTGAAACACCTGGTTTTCATCAACATGAAATCTACCATTCACACATCAGTCATATGTATGCTTATTTAGGCTAATAGCCAAATGACGTGGCCATAAAGTCAGAGATATCTCCCTAGCAGGAAAACAGTCTTAGTTAGAAATGGTGATAGGTTAGGTAAAAGCACCTGGATTAGTTGAAATATCACTTATTTATTTATTATTAGATGACACACAAATCCCTTTTTTTTTTTTTTGTGACAAAAGTCAGAAACCTGCTTTAGGGATCATTTAGAGCATATTAAAAAAAATCCTCTTTTGTATCCTCCTGAAATATGTACAGTCTAGTTCCATGAGACAGCACCAGACAAAAGTGGAGAGGGGGGGCTTTGTTGTGTTTTCACACATGGTTTGCATATAATATGAGGATAACTGTCAATGACAGCATTTAGCTAGTTGAAAGAATGAGTTTTTCCAGTGTATTCTTGCAAAATTCTGTTTTCCAGCAAATTCTTTAGAAACCATTTTCTCAGAGTAGAGCAAATGGATTGCCAGAAATCATGAAAACAAAATGACTGTCACCACTGATTAATGAAAATAATATGCATGCTTGTAGGCGCACACTCACTAATCACATTTCCCATATACAAGCCCTAATCTTGTATTTACATTCAAAAATACCTATTTTGCATAAAAGGGAACAACAAAAGAAGCTAAAAGTAAATACTCTGTGGGAGAACACATCTCTGCAGCAGCCTGTGTCTGAACTGAAGATGTGACAGTAGCAGTCTCCAGCTGATACCATATTCCTAGTGACTGAATGGGGTTATACAAAGAAAAGAAGAGCATGATATTTCCTACACATCATCATGCTCTTAAATTCTCCAGACCAGGAGGTAAAAGTGATGGTTAGCAAACTGATGAAAGTTAAGCATTAGCAAGTAACTCTTTCTTTGATCTTTTAGCAACATTAAACCCTCCAACTCTCTAAAATAGACACAGTGAAGACAGGACTGATGTGATTCAGTGCACTGTGTATTTTTAGACACTTCAAATTGTACTCAAGACAAATCCCAGCCACATGCTTCTAGACCCCCACCTTTCTTCTTTTCTAACAGTCTCAACAACTTCCAAAGGCTGTGCATGTCCCATCTGTAGCTAGGAAAACAACAAAGACAGCTATGCATACAGCACAGTGGCCATCCTCTCCTCTTCTCCCTTTTTAAGCCCTGGGCCCAGCTGGCACTAGACACCTCATTGTGCAGGTGGTGGCCTTCCCACTCTTGCAGTCCTTTCTTTTCCTTGGCAAAGACTGACAGCTTTCTGGTGAGCATCTAAATTAATTTATCTTAGGGAGTGATGTCACCTCTTCAGTCCTATCATAAAGTCCTGGTGAATGGTAATAAAAAGGAAAGGAACCAAAACTTGAGGAACTTATTTTGTGTGTGTGTTTTGTTTGATTTGGGTTTTGTTTTTTCCTTCATTCCCCAATTTCTGCTATAAGCCCACGGCACACAGCCTTAGGTAAATGAATAAGGTTTAATGAGAACACAACCTGCAACCAGACATATATTTGTATGGCACATAACAAATAACCTCTTTTGCCTTTTCATTATTTGGATGAAACTCAAAGCATATGGAAAGGACAAGTAGTAATTGCTGAGCAGCCAGCACTTCCATAGCTGGTTGGACTGCTCTCACATTCAGAATCTTCTGACTTCCTTTCTGACAGTGCACCTGAACCAGAATCTCAGATCCAAGCTTCCTCTTGAACTTTGCAAAGTAAAAATGAACTACTAGTAAAAACGGTACAGTGGCAGACCACACTGAGCAAATGCATTATGGAAAGTTTCACAGATTCACAGATTTCTCTAGGTTGGAAGAGACCTCAAGATCATCGAGTCCAACCTCCGACCTAACACTAAGTACTCCACTAAACCATATCCCTAAGCTCTACATCTAAACGTCTTTTAAAGACCTCCAGGGATGGTGACTCCACCACCTCCCTGGGCAGCCCGTTCCAATGCTTAATAACCCTTTCGGTAAAGAAGTACTTCCTAACATCCAACCTAAACCTCCCCTGTCGCAACTTTAGCCCATTCCCCCTCGTCCTGTCACTAGGCACGTGGGAGAATAGACCAACCCCCACCTCTCTACAGCCTCCTTTCAGGTAACTGTAGAGAGCGATAAGGTCGCCCCTGAGCCTCCTCTTCTCCAGGCTGAACAAGCCCAGCTCCCTCAGCCGCTCCTCGTAAGACTTGTTCTCCAGACCCCTCACCAGCTTGGTCGCCCTTCTCTGGACTCGCTCAAGCACGTCCATGTCCTTCTTGTAGCGAGGGGCCCAAAACTGAACACAGTACTTGAGGTGCGGCCTCACCAGAGCCGAGTACAGGGGGACGATCACTTCCCTCGACCTGCTGGCCACACTGCTTCTTATACAAGCCAGGATGCCGTTGGCCTTCTTGGCCACCTGAGCACACTGCTGGCTCATATTTGTTGCACTATCAATGCAACAGTGTTGCACTATCAGTGTTGCAGTATCAGTGTTGCACTATCTGGAATGGCTAAGAACAGAGCTTTACATTGTTGTAACTGCATCCAAGGAAGGCATGCAAAATAGCTGTAGGCAAGGGGCCTGTTTTTCCAGTCATTTTGAAGTATTTTTATCTCAACTACATCTATGTAACAAGCTCTGTGAGTTAGAAAGGAATGCAAACCTGGAAAGGAAAGCCCTCCTGTGAAGGACTCCCAACACTTTCCTTCCTGTGTGTTCTGGTTTCTGCCCCCACTGTACAAGCCAGCAAAAACACAGCTGGGAGATTTGCTGGCTTTGGCACTGTTGAGGGACTTCATCGTAACTTCACATGTAGAATGGGAATCTTCTTTTCTCTGCCTTTGCAACATGATGAAGAGAGCCAAGAAATGGCTAGCTGGCAAGCAGGTTTTTCTCCACTCTTTTAATAAATCTATATGCACATTTAGTGTTTCTAAGTGTGTAGAATTCCATTTAGTGTTGGAATTTTAGGAATATTCTTTCTGTTGGTACTTTCTGGTACAGTACAAATTACCAATTGTATACAATCATATATTTGACCTAAAACCAAATCTTAAAGTGCATGATCCCTAGAAAGCATGATTTATTTATCCTCTGCTAGCAAGGGCAGTAAAGCCAAAGTTTTCATGGGGAAAGTTTCTGGTTGGGCATAGACTAACAGGGGTGTTTTGTGGCAGGGTCAGTTGTGTTCTGGCAACACAACTAAGAAATATACTCTCACTTCCCTCTCAGTGACTTCTCTTACCCAGCATCCTGATAGTCCGAATTCAAACTACCAAGGGAAAACCTACATTTCCTATTGCTGAGAACCTGTCACTAACTTATAGCCACTCACTTCAAGTAGAAAACACTGGTTTGCATTTTTGTAAATAACTCCCTTAGGTATGAGGGGTCAGTGGAACAGTATCTCTCTCTTACATTGCCAGCCACTCATCCATATGAAATATCAGTTTAGTGAGAAATTATGTGTCTACTTTAAAATTTGCATTTGCAGAAGGCCTTCTGATTCATCTATTTTAAGTAAAAAAAAATGTATTTTGTACAATGTGATTTTTCTTTTGACAAATTTTATAATTTTCTTTTCTTTTTGAAAAGAGACTTTTTCTCCATTTCCTTAAGCTCTTCTAACTTATAAGAGAAATGTTCATGGATTTACATTTTGAGTGGCAATCTTTCTTTGCAATGTTTATGACCCTGACAAAAAGAGAAAAATATTAAAGATTTAAAGTTATTGCTAGAGTTTTTCATAGGTGAGTTTCTCAAAGAAATCTAATATCAAGCAAAGATTCTTTATTTCTAACAAAACTTGATTTTGGATCTGGACTCCTTATGAAAATAATACCATAATACCAAAGAAATAGTAGGGATATTGGAAAACACAGGTCATAAACAGAGGAAATAATTCAATTTTGAATAGGAAGGAGCCGGAACAACCAGAATCATAGAGGAAAATGAGGATAGAAAACCTTGGACAGTGAAATGACACCTAATATATCATTTTCTCATTTCAATAGACAGCAATTAAGAAGACAACATTGAAATGGTTCGGTCATGGCAAGAATACAGACTCATTTTCCTTTTGCAAAGAATCAGCTATCACCAGTTCTTCAAAAAACTCACCAACTCAAGCACCAGCCAACATTCTGTGGGTTGTACATATTTAACTTCACAACTGTTTCTAAAACAAATACTAAAGTCCCATTTTCCACTTTTATAGTGCACATCTACCTTCTGGTAAGAACTCTAATTTTCCCAGAACTTAAGGATGATGTATTTAAGTGGGAATTCAGGACACTGTATTTGTACATACCATGATGTAGAGAAGGTGGGAAGAGTGTGGGGAATTGGTGATGGAGGATAATTAATGGTCTGGACTATGTGTTGCCAATAGTCCATTTGAGGAAGAGTCAACATCAGGAGTAATGTTTACCTAGGCTAAGAATTAAGAATTGGGAACGTCTGGTGGTTTTTTTTATTATTTTATTTTTTATTTTATTATTTTTTTATTTCTTTATTTTTTTATTAACAAGCATATCTATACGGCAAAACGAAAAGAACAATGTAAAAACTGGATTTGGTTACTATAAGTAAGAGCCTCCTCCTCCTCTACAGGAAGTGTGTTTTTCATTCTCCCTCTTTCTTTTTTTTTGGTAAAGATATATCATTTTTTTTTTTTTTTTTAGCTTTAGAGTACATAATCCTGTAATGCTTTACTGCTTTTTTAATTAGTCTGTTATCACTATCTTTCAAGCAGCATTTCTGAGCAATCCTGCATGTCTTTTAATCCATTCTGTTCAGGGTAAACTCTGTGACTTGTTTTCTATACAGGTATTTTCCAAACAAAAAAAACTGTCATCATCCTTTGTGTCTTAAATTGTCTGCTCTGCAGTAGAAAGAAGGCATGACAATTCTAACCGTCTCAGGTATTTGTAGCCAGTGCAATATTGCAAAATGTCAAAAGCATTTGAGCAAAAATTTTAGAGCATACAGAGAATGTAAGCTACTTTAAAACACTGAGCTTGCAGTGATTGGTACATCCAGCAACAATACTCTACCATGGCCTTTCAAAAGCATTGAATGCCTAGTGAAAAATACCATACAACTTGGAAGCCAATTTTTAAGTATTTTGTGTGGCTTCTCTTTGTGAAGGAAGGAAAAAGACAAGCTGTTACCTTAAAAGCATTCTGTAAGAGGCACTCCGCAGCTACAGTTTTACCGTGAGTTCTCTCTGTAAATTAAACAGCAAATTTCCACAATTACCTAAACAGGTAAATGCTGAATTTTAAACCTTCAGTAGGTCTTTTCAAAACTACTTATGTTTCTCTTCTTTCAGGGAGCTTTGGTTTCTCTAATAGCCACAAGAGTGCGTAAAGAAAAGCAGAGTATAAAGGTAAATTCATTAGTTTTTACTCCAACAACAAAAAAGGACTAGAACTGCAGCTTTTGGAGAAAGAAATGAGATACAGGACGAAGGGCAGGCTTAAGGCAGGGCTTTTTCCAGGATACAGTTTTAACCTTTCCATTTGAGACTGAGCATGTTAGCAAGGTTAGTTTGGGTTCAGTTACGTCTGTCTTAAATACCCAGAATTTCAAAAACTGTTTGCAAAGGCTGCAGGAATTCTGAAAAAGGAAATAACTAGTATAGATATTGTCTATACCACCATGCTTGGAGGAGCCCAGGATATTAACTCTCTGGAATTATGTTAACTCTCCAGAATGGTTGCCATACACATAGAACTGCATTCAAGTCTGCATGTAACTCACTGTGCTTTACTTGGGGGAGTCTTCTGCTCCACTGCCCACACACAGTCCCACAGACTCTGTATACACACAAACTTTAGGGCATGTCCTACGGCTGTGGTGGCTACCTCAATGCTGAGCATCTTCTGAAAGGAGACCAGAGCCAGAAGTAGGTATGGCTATAAGGCCCTACCTACCATGCTCACATGTGGGCTATCCTCACTAGTAAGGATGGTTGCTCCTTACTGTTTGCTGGTCCCTTCTCACATCTTACTCCAGTGCAAAAGAATCAGCCCAGGTCCTTTACAGTCACAGAAGAGGAAGCTCAATTCTCACAATAGTCATGGAGTTACGCTGGGTTACCCACTGGCTATCTACTTGCCTGGTTAGCACCTACGCTAACTCTGGTTAGAGTGGGCTGTATTTTATTTACACACTTCTTTTGCTTGTGTATATTTTTTTAACCTTTAGTCCTTGGTTATTTATTTTTTTTTTTTTTTACTATCTTATGGATGTCAATTCCTGCTCTACAGCTAGCATCCATATCAGCCATGCAGTCAACCTTCCTTTCACCATGTGAGCCGCATACACAACTGTCTGTTAGTCTGGGGGCTGACATCTAACCTCCTTCTCTTATTTTATAGGAAGATTCCAGTAAGACTTTACAGTAAGACTTTAACAGTTCAAGCTGGTGTGAAGTGCTGTGGTCCAACTTGCTCCAGGTTACCATGGTCTTCTTCCATTTCTGAAGCCAGCATGACACAGGATGCTAGTGGTGTACAAAAACACCACCAAACCCAATGCCTTGCACTGAGAACTGTTTAAAAACAGTGATGGTAATTTTTCAGAAACATATTTTAGTCTGTATCTTTGTATATAACTGGAACTTCATGAAAGAAACCAGAGGTTTTGGATGCTTCCAATTCTGCATTTTGTGTCTCACCACATTAAGGAAGGTTGTTTTTCTGTGTTGTAGATACTCAACACTTCTTGAGAAGTTAGGTACCTAGAAAACCTCTAAATATATTTTGAAAGCTTGAAACTTGTTTACATTAAGATCTCAGTCCTGTACTTGTTTGACAGAGCTCCCTTTCATTTATATTATCATCTGATACAAATTCTGTTGTTCCTCTCCTACTTTTGCTTTCTGTATCTATAACTTTAAGCTCTTCAGCACAGGACCTGTGCTCGCATGTTGTCTGTAGCACGCTGTAAAGAAGCTACAGGAGCAGAGGTCTTGTTTGTCATTGTGTCCAGGTCCCACCTTCCCTGTATCACTCCCAACATCAGAACTCTGCAGCATGGTCCAGCACTGAAGATACAGCTATGACTGCACAGGAGAAACAAAGATTTTGGCAGGAGAACAATCAGCTGGAGCAAATATAAACTGTGAGGAGAATTATGCTTCCACCAAATTCGTTTCCTCAGCTTGCTGTACACAGATAATGTGACTAGCCAGCTTGCTTTTCCATGGCACTGCTCCTTTCTGTCCTGCCCTCTCTGTGAACGTGTCCCTGCCATATCTTCACTAGACACTAGCACTGAGTATCTGCAGCATTACAGCAACACAGCACCAAAAAAACCACCCTAGTTACAGGGATGAAGTTTTCACTGTAAGAAGTGCCAAATAGAAGACTGCATCACGTGCTTGTTTTACAGGGTTACACAAATAGACTTTCTGACAGATAGCTCTGTGGAATCAGCAACTCCTGTTGTATTCCTTTCATAGGCACTTTATTGCTGCTGATGCCTAGGCTTGCTCATTTGGCATCCTGTGCTGCCTTTACATCAAGACACGAAGCAGGCTTCCTCTTTACTGCACTGGCTACATGTATGCAGAGGCAGAAGGACTGGGAATGCAGCGCATCCCCTACCACCAACCAGCTTACCGGCACCCTGCACTACTGCCAGGATAGCCTATGGCTGGTGACTGCATGGAGAAAGCCTAGTTTCTGAAGGGTCATCTCTGCAGGGCAGAGGGCTGGCAGCCTAGAAATAGCAGAAATAACTGCATCAGGAGAATTTTAGAAGTCACAGGAAACATTTGAAGCTGGAGCATGCCAAAAATAGGATGGAATAGTACACAGCAAAGGTGACTTAGAGGAAGCCCATGCCTCTTCCCAGACTCATCCCTAATTCAGACCTCATTATGTCTCTGGTTTTCCCCTCAACATCATCACAATCCCTCCTCTTATTTGTTTTCTGAAGATAGGGTGTGACGTATGAACATGAGACAGCAGAAAACTTCTCCCCTTACTAATATTGTGAGACAAACACTGATAAGCCTTTGCTGGGTACTTGCCATCCTTAAGCCCTCCTGCAAGTGCCAGCAGGACATTGAGGAAGACAGAGGACACAAGGCCACCCCTGCCTGTTAGCACCAGGGTAGCAGAGAGTGCAGCAGTTCCTCCTTTTGCACAAGCAACCTTGTTGTAAGCAAGCAGCTTGAGACAGCATGGAGCTGGCCAACTCCTTGCCAGGGGATGTGCTTGGCTGCACTGCCCCAGAGGCATGGTCTAGCCATTTTCCCTGCCTGCACTACTGGGAAGGGCTCTGCTCACCTCCTGGGTCAACAGGGCCCCTTGCAGAGCTGCACACATCAGCACATGTTGGGGTGCCCATGCCACCATCCTCCTTCTCTGGCCATCTCAATGCTGCCAGCATCACTGTGGCAGCCCTTAAACCTCCTTGCTTGAGGCTGTAGGGACAGGAGGTCACATGTTCTTCCTTACTGAGCATCACACACATCTCCAGGTGGTGGTAGGAAGGAAGATGGGGTATCTGTTTGAGCAGGATGTCTTTTTTTTTTTTTTTTTTTTAAGAGAGCACTTAAAGACTTAAGCCAAGCCAAAGCCAAGTGAAATTTTCCCACCAAAACCAGAGCAAGAAGCAAAGTCAATAGGAAATGAGTTAATCTTGTGAAAACCACAAGTCATTATGGGATTGGAAAGGATTATTGCAGTTTAGATAACCTTAAGAAGCATTATCTGTCTTGTTTATACTTGTGTCAGATGCAAGGTAGAGAGTTAGACTGGGAGTCATGGCTGGCAGTCCAGCATCAGAAAAAAAATAAAAATCACCTTCTGTGAAGGACCGGGTGAAACACCAGCACACAGGATGAAAGGCATCTCTTCTCCAAGTTTTATTCAGATGCTCTTGTTATCTGGGAAGCATATCCTTCTAAGAGATCAAAGACTATGTTTTCGAGCATTGAAGCTGAACTGAAAGTGAGTCAGAGCTGGGATGTTACTGGACTGAAAGAGACAATTCAACAATAACAATAGAATTTTTGCTGAGAAGAGGCTGCAATTTATCTCATGGAATATGCTTCTTTCAAGGATGAGAAAATCCTTATTAGGAAATCCAGTCTTTTCAAAAGATGCTGTTTTTGACCTGCCACTGGTTGTATGCTGCATTGACTGATTTATATTGATATCTGTTATGTAACCCGCATGGTGGAAGAGTAACCACTCTGTTCCAGCTCACATTATCCAAATGTTCAAGTATATAGACGTATATCAGTGCTGAATCTACTTTAATTTTCTCTGAGCAGATACGCCCAGAAAGTTTGCTAGAGAACAGACAGTCAATTCTAAATATGAAACGTTTCCCCTTTTGTTTGAAATAGAAAATAATCTGAAAGCCTTTCTCTGGTAATAAACCCATCTTTGTAGCATACATTTTTTTTTTGAAAAAAATATTTGGAGTACTCACAAAGAAAGAGACCTCATCAAGGTATCAAAAATAATATGCACTCTGAAGCACAGAATATAACAGCATTCTCTTTGATGAATAGGAATTGCTCCATTTTTAAGCAGAAAGTGTCTAATGATGAGATGCGGGCTGGCAAAGCAGAATTGCGGGTTATTTGCATCCCAGCCTCAAGCTGCCAACAGGTTTTACCCACACACTGCATCTTCATATACACTCAGGACTGATAATTAGATCAAATTTATCTCCTTGACCAGAATTTTATCTTTGTTCTTCCTCATTTGTTGCCTTAATTAGTAATGGATCTTGGTTTTATTCTTGGACTGTCCTATTTAGTAGTAGTAGGAATTGTGTAGTTTTGATTTGTTAAATATATATATATATATATCTTATGAAGTGTCATAGTAAGAACTGTGTTCCTCTGCTCTTTCATGCATCCTGTTCTCTCTGACCTTGGGAAAGTTTCATTTCAAATGAATCAATCACAATCTCACAAGAAACACACCACGCCTAAACCAGAAACAGAAAACATATTTTGTTAGAAAGCCACTAAATGAAATAATGTGGCTGTTTACAAGAGACTTCACTTGCGTGAGAGAAATTTGGGACTCCATGAAAATGGAGGAGGTCAAAGGTGTGTGACAGCCTGCAGATTATTAATTTCAGCATTATCTTTGCTTTTAAAACCTGCTGTTCCCTTCAAGGGAGTGCTAGTCTCTCTTAAGTGAGAAGTAGCAATACATGATCACAGGAGTTCTTGGGATAGGGGAGAAGAGCTATAGAAAACAATTAGCCTAATTAAAAAAAAATCTTTTGCTAATTAAATGCCTAATTTTCACTTATTAAAACTGGCTGGAAAATCAAAACAAAAGCAAACAAAATCTGACTTTGTTGGATGGCAGGGTTTTAATGAAATTTGAAAAAAGTTTTCAAATCAGAAGACTTACAGTTTCCATTAAGATCTTCATTTGAATGCAAAGCTATTAAAAATAAATGCGAAATTTTCTATACCAATAACAACAGCCCCCGAGGTATTTCCCTTTTCACAGCATGAGCTCAAATTCATGGCATAGTACAATTAAGCTAGATGGAAAAAAAACGCGTAGGATGTGACTCAATCAGGCATCTCATATTTATTATTCTTTAACTTTTGATATTTCTTGTTCCCAAATATGACTTCTTGTAATGCTGTAGAAGTCCTGATTCATTTTGTTTGGCTTTAGATACACCATACCTTATTTATGCATGTAATCAGCTCATACTCTGTATATGGACTGTGCCTCCTTGAAAGAGGGAACTCACCAGCAATACACTGGAGGTATGATTCATCCTTTAAAAGGAAATTTTTTCTTCCAACTACTGGGAGCCTGGTTTCCCTAACCTAGGCTGCTATTGAGAGAACGCAGCTCTGCAATATATCTTTTTCCCAGCCTATCAGAAAGAACTGATATTGCAAGACAGACTATCCTCACCTGTGCTTGGTTCAGTTCTGCGGCCTGAAGGTACCTGGAGAGTGCAGATGTTGTTGGTAATGCAGATGATCTCCCTTACTGCACTATGTTTTAATTACATAAGCAGCTCACCAATCCTAAGATGAACACCAATGACATTTTCAAGGAAATGTGGTATTTATAAGGGGGAGACATTATTGTTCTTCTGAAAATGTGAGTTTTGCTGAACCAGAGGAACAAAAAAGCAATACACGAATGAAAAGCCTGAATCTAAACTTACATAATTTTGAGTTAAGTTGGCAAGTGTTTATACACACATCCAAGACCCGTTAAATGTATTATACCCATTTGTTAACTCCAGTCATAAAAAGAGAGATGTGATTATATTCCACTTCATAAGCAAAGATCAGACAATGTTTATGCAGCCTTAGATCAAGCTGAAGTATGACCTTGCAGACCATGCAAGCAAATTAAAGTCATTTCTGAACTACTGCTAAACTGGAATTCAACTTACTTTGATTCACTAGGAACTCTTGATCATCTCCCTTCTTTTGCTACCAACAGACACTGCATAAACTTCATGGCTTCCTTGTCATTTTAGGTAGATCATGTCTTGGTGAAGGAATAAAGGTAGTTGCCTTTTTTGTTGTTGTTGGTTTAACTCAGACAACATTCCATAACTTGTCAGTAATCAAGTACAGGACTTGTTCTTCCTCCTTAAAAATACAACTCGCTCTGTGTCAATGTATGACTGTTTTTGTCAGTGTTAATTTGAGCTTCAAAACATATGCAAAGAGGACCACCATAAGAAGTTTAAAACCAGTTACAGCACGAGCTCTTACCAGTTTCTAGAGCCCACTACCTTTGTCAACTTTTGGAAATAAAGGTAAGCAAAATATAGGCCAATTATTTTTTCACTTTTAAAAACAAAGCCATATTTCTGTTTTGCACTGAATGAAAAAAGAAGGTTTCTAAACTCTTTTGAAAGCCTAATATTGTTGAGGGGAATACTTCATTTTATGAAACTTAATATTTATGAAAATGTTTTATAATGCAGCCCCAGTATCAGTCTTTTGGTCTGAATGTGGAGCTGTATCCAATGTGCTTTACGCAGATACAAATAGAAGGAGATAAAAGAGACGTCATTTTAATGCCAGGGCTATAGACATTCCAGTGACACTGATCAACTCACAAACAGCAGAGAAAAATGACATGCCTCTTTTAAACTGCCTAGCTTCATAACTAACATGTACTAATATGCTTTTTAAAAAAAATCACAAATGTTACTTCTTACAAGCATTCATCAATTGATTTGCATAGTCAGGAAATGCAACTCCTAGAACTATAGACACAGTGTTATGTGGCCCCTGTACACACTCACCAACTTCACACATGTGATCTGGGTTACTGAAAGCTAAGGAAACAGATCCAGCCATAATTTCCCTGAAAAAGTCATGACAGATGGTTTACGTCTCCACAACTGTGAAAAACTGCCTTTAAGTAAGAAGCACCTGCAGCTTTTCCAGCTGATGCTCAAACAGGCTCAGTGAGTAAAGCAGTTCACCACAAATGACACTGTGCTGCCATCTGTACTTGCTGAGGGCTTGCAAATCCCACTCCATGTGTGTGCCCAAGTGGGACTGCTTGGTACAAATCTCAAGTCTCTCATGAGACTTGATATCATGGACTTGGACTCATGGTATCTTTTGAGGTAGGTTCCATTAACATATTTGGGAGAACATTTTGTGATTCATTTTTAGAGTTACTTGCAGCACATGGTCAGTTACACTTAGAGAAAACATTGCAACTCAAAAGCTCCCTAGAGTCTGCTTGACAGTCCCAACACAGCTCCATAAGTCAGCTATGATTCACAGACATCCAGTTTTATGATAGGACTGGGCTAAATTTCAATGACCTTTGGCTGGATGTTTTGCAATACACTTCCGGGAACAACTATGGCTTATGGCTGAGAACTGGTGAGCATGGCTGAGCTTTGATGTAAGTTTTTGAATTTGAACCATGCAACCAAAGTTTGGAATAAAATGTCCAGCACTTCCTGAAAGCTGATAGCTACAATTCTTTTAGAGCTACTGTAGTACATGGAAGAGTCCTAATGTCAGCATGGTCCCTTCTAAGGTTCTGTGAATTGGAATAATTCAAGTGACCATCTCATAACACAATGGAAAAAATATTTTCTGTGCATCTCCACAGAGCATTTCTACCTTACTGGCTCACAATTCAACAGAATTACTGATGACAGCTTAAAATAACATATTTCTCTGCCTAAGGCCATAAAGAGAATATTAGAAGAAAAAGTGAGTAAATATATCAGATGGGAGAGTCAAGATATTTTAGATGTTGAATGCTACAAGACTGAGTTACAACTAACAGTGAAGTAGCTGTCTTTACAGGAACAAACTTCTGGACAAATCAGACTATCAGTATGCATCCTGCTTACCTCTCATGCTTTGTACTTGTATGTGTATATAATTGCTGTGACAAGTCATACATTTACTCCAAAAGTATTACTTCTTGCAGATTATTTTGTATTCAGTCAAATAAAATATCCAAGATTTTCTGGCTTGGTAAATACTGCTGCATTTAATCCTTACAGAAGAAGGACAAACTATCACAATTAAATTTGGCCTAGGAATTTGCAGTCAGTTTAAGGCCACTAAACATTTTTTCTCCAATTTCAGAAAGCTCCTAGCAATTTAATGTCACTAATCCCTTATTAGTTTGGGAATTTGTTCTCATGCATCTTTGTGCAGGAATGCAGCCTTTTACCACTTCCATTGAATTCTCAGTCTAATTTTCTACAGTAAAGAAGTACCCTGTCTGTCCAGTCTGCTCAGTCAAGCAGAGTAAGCTCTCATAACTGCTGACAAAAAGGTCACTTTGCTAGCATTTGTTATTCTGTGTCTTTTCTAAATCTTGATTTTTAACTTGATACTAAAAATAACTCATTTTGTGTTCTTCAGGCCTCAAAGGTTGCTAAACTGCTTTTGGAGTGTTTAGCATTTTTATTTTTTTGAAGGTGATGGGTGAGACTCTGCATGTAGTGAAAAATACTGAGTTATTTTGATGTCCATTCATGGAAGAATATGCACGGTCTCTACTTCTTCTCATCTTCTAGACACAGGTTAAGATAGAAATAAAATAGGATCTACTTTTAATAAGAACAGTCAAAACTCCTCATATGAAACGAGTTTATTCAGAACTGTAGCCTTTTAAAGCTATCTCACAGTACTTTTCATGGATGTAAGGTGCTACCCTCTACCACTTTGAACAAAATAATATCTTTGTTGCTAATGATTTTCCAGCCTGCTTCCTAATTCATTTTAAGGCAGTCGGTCTTCACTGCCCATCCCAAACTACATTGTAGTATTGCAGTAAAGTTGTTAAACAATTGCAACATGGGTCTCTCTTCAGGCAAGGTGCACAGAACATCAAGAGTGCAATCTGTACTTACAGTCTTGTATATAATATTACTTCACTGAATCTTTTTGTTTCTACAGAATAAAGGTTTGCAATAGGAGCCTGCCCATCTTTTTCTTGCACTTGGAGTACCATGAAAGTAAGCACCATCTGCTAGTGCTCGTCCTGATGAGAAAGGAGCTCAATCTTGCTCTCCCTGTAGGGTGCCAGAGAGATTGCTCTCTCCCAATACCTTTCTCTCCCAAGACATTGGGCAAAAAATAAGAGCGACTTTTACCTTTTATGTACCATTTTAAGTAGATCATGGGTAGGCTGAAAGCTCAATTTATGTCTGATTATTCAAACTGAAGTAGGTTTTCACAGCTTCTCTGGGTACTGCACGATACTCATCTCTGGCTTCACACTGAAGTATAGCACTCTTCTGCCCAGAACTCTGGATTAACGTGTGGATCAGCTTGCATGAGTGGGTCTTGAAAGTACTAGAAAAGATAGTCTCTACTGCTTATATACTGGAACAGCTTCCAGCTTCTGCTTGTACTTATGCAATTGTGGAAAGAGTGAACTGCAGACTTATTTTTAGTGGCAGAGACACACCTACTGTCTCTCATTGAGACTGGCATGAAAACAGAATGGCACACTCCCAAACTGACACAGCATCTGTCCTCAAGTGGTTTTTCTCTTCAAAGCAAGACTATTTTTTTTTTAAACCCTCTGTCCTTCCTATTTAGGGCCAAGGACACGTGAGCTCTTGCTGCCTACAAACCCATGCAAAGTTTGCCAGGAACATTCTCATAAAACAGGGTAAAAAGAGCAGCCAATGTGAGATTTCAGGTTAGTTTCAGTCTGCGAAGTCAAGAAAGTGAACCTCCTCCACCTATAAAGGCATTCTCAGAATTTAGTTTCCTCCAGGAATCTCCCCAGAGAGACGCGCTATTTAAACCCACCTGTTGGGAGTCCTCCCTTCTGCTCACTAGGTGCCTACAGGGTGTAGTGGATTTCCTAAGCCCTTACAGTGCACATCCAACATGCTGCAGATGGCTGTTTAGAGTGAAGGCATTCCAACTATGGTCCCAAACCACTAATATTTTTGTTCAGATTTGCATTGAGGAAAAAGCAGGAATAGGGTACTATTAGTCAATGCACAGAGATGAGGTACCCACAAGCAAAGTACAGCTAAAGTACTCAAGGAAATTGATGCATTTAGAAAGAAAACATGGGACAATTCACTACCCAGAGTTTTGAAAAAAACAGCCAATCTGGCACGTTTAAATAAGAGGTAGGGATCAGTAGTGTTTTCTGACTGGAGAACAGCAAACAACACCTTTGTCTAATAAATGTACCATAAATTATGTTTGTAGCAATGGAGCCATTTGTTTGGCTTTGCTATTACAAAAACAATTTTAAAGAAGAGAATCATTACAGACAGAATAAAAGAGCAAATAGGACAAGACAATGTGAATTCACCAGTGTTTGATCAGACTAGACTGATTTCTTTCTCTGGTGAGATAATTAGTTTTCACACAGGGAAATACATGGCTGATCTAATCTATCTGAACATCAGAAAATTATTTAAATTGCTACCACATAAGAAGTTATTAATTAAAATCGAGAAGATAGGGAAAACCTATGAGAATTGTAAGCTGTAAGAATCTGCTAAAGAAGAGGGCAGGTTGGAAGGGAATATCAAGCTGGAAGGAAAGAAAAAAAGGCAGCTCCTCAGCAATTAGTCTTTTGGTCTCAACTTACATAATGTTCTTGTTAGTATTTGGAGCATGGCCATGAAGTTTGCTGACCCTATGAGGTTGGAAGGCATTACAGAGATGTAATAGGTTTAGACAATTGTATTGGAAGAAATAGATGACTCTGCAGACTGAAGTAATAGAAATTGTATGAGTAAATGTCATTCCACATAGACTACTCATTCATTTTGGGACAGACAACAAAAACTTCTGCTTTGAGGGACATATACCAACTAGAAATAATGGGAGAGGAGAAAGACCTAGTTGTTTCTAAGTGTGGGATATTCACTGCCCTCTTTGATGGTAGGAAAATCATTTCCGTAACATTGCTACAGTCAGCCATCTTCTGCAGTAGGATGGAGATTTTTTCTGCTGGGCCTTTTCTACACACCAACAGAAGCAGCACATTAGGAAACTGGCATTTAAAATACCATGACAGGGCACAGTGATGAATGGAGCAGCTCATACCTCTTCAAAGCTATTCACTCAGGTTCCTGAAAATGAAAGTAAATATAGCACCCTAAAGCCACTACTAATACTGGTTACACTCAGCTTTTAGAGCTTTCTCAATGAGTGTTAGATAAAAAGAAAAATCTTAGATTCTTATGAACAAGATGCACTGATAAAGATGTGCCAATATGCTGCCATGGTAGATCAGCTGACAAAAAAAAACATCTTCAGAACACAACCAGTTATAATTTGTATTACCACTGAGCAGAATACATAAAAATAGATGAGCTTGACTAAGTTATCTTTTAAAGATCAGTGAGGAAAAGCTCTTGATTTCCTAATAGGATAAACCTGAATTCTTAGTAAGACTGAGGATCCTTAACAGATGAGTTTTATATACTAACAACTGTAGAAATTGAAAGTAGGCTTGCAAGCTCAGACAGCTGACACCAGGTGTGGCTACACCACAAGCTTGGGAGGAGAGTGAAGCTTTAGCAAACAGATATATACACCTTCCACAACAAGTGCTTCAACCACAATTAAGGATCTAAAGTTCACTAGTTCTGCCTATCCCAGGGACTCCCTGCAATGAATATCCCATGAATTACTTCAGGTTTCAAAGTGTTTCACAGCTGCTAAGGGAAACAGTCTGGTGAACTCAATTAACAAGAAGTTTAGTCTGTTTCTTAACAAGCTTTCTTTTAAAAAAAGCAAATGTGACCCTCAATCTCTTCTCCCCTACCTCCCCAACCCTCTTCCAACAGCAGCAGTGGCCTAGTCCATGTCCCTCATCCTCTTGGAAGCAAAATTCAGTTTTGCTTCCTCAATTTAAAAGTGCAAGTCAATGCTGATATCTCTAGGGCCTACAGGATTTTGAAGAAGCATTGGTATAGCTTAATGACCTTTAGCCCTCTAAGGGATGGGCTTGAATTTCTGAAGACATACCATGACAGGGTGAGATTGAATCTTAGCGAAAGGTTGCAGGAACTGCAGATATTCCTAGAAAAGGAATATCTAGTGTCAGAGCAGCAGTTTGTCTCAAAGAACATGGCCTCTCCTCTGTCAGCTTTTTCATGGTTGCGTGTAAGTACCCTAGATATGTCAGGTTATGCATTTTGGGTCAGAAAATGCGAAGGTTTCAGAGCCAAAAAACACTGCTACTCTGTGGGGCTACAAGGCAAAAAGGTCAAGTTTCCCCAGGAATCCCATAGAGGAAAAATATATATGTATTTGGTGATTAAAAGAGATAGGGAGAGAACCAATATTAGAGTAAGATGGCAAGAACCTAAAGCACTCCTGAAATGGTGGAACAGGTTGAAAATAATGGGGAAGACTTTAGTTTTCAGTATGAGATCTTGTCTTCTTTTTTCCCCCCATTTACATAGTACACACCACAACTTGAAAGTCGGGTGAAAAAAACATCTAGAAAACAGTCTTTTACAACTCCCTAAAAATGTTGAAAGGCATTTTCACTAGTGCTGAGAAAATTAAAGAGTGAAAGATCATTACATGTGGTTGTTCAGAGAAAAAGGGGAAAAACTGAAATCAGGAAAAAAAGCAGACATCTCAACAAAACTAACAATGAATAGTGTACTTTTTCCATCTCTAACCCAGTGCAAGGCAAACATTTTGAATAAATAAATTTGACAGATACACTTTACTAAGTTGTTATTAGTTTAATCTAAACAGAGTAACTAACACTGGTGTTGGGTGCCTCAGAACCAACCTTCTGGTCTTGCCTTCTGGTGAGGCTGCACCTCGAGTACTGTGTTCAGTTTTGGGCCCCTCGCTACAAGAAGGACGTGGAGGTGCTTGAGAGCGCCCAGAGAAGGGCAACGAAGCTGGTGAGGGGTCTGGAGAACAAGTCTTATGAGGAGCGGCTGAGGGAGCTGGGGTTGTTTAGCCTGGAGAAGAGGAGGCTCAGGGGAGACCTCATCGCTCTCTATAGGTACCTTAAAGGAGGCTGTAGAGAGGTGGGGGTTGGTCTGTTCTCCCACATGCCTGGTGACAGGACGAGGGGGAATGGGCTAAAGTTGCGCCAGGGGAGGTTTAGGTTGGATGTTAGGAAGAACTTCTTTTCTGAAAGGGTTGTTAGGCATTGGAATGGACTGCCCAGGGAGGTGGTGGAGTCACCATCCCTGGAGGTCTTCAAAAGACGTTTAGATGTAGCCCTTAGTGATATGGTTTAGTGGAGGTCTTGTTACTGTTAGGGCAGAGGTTGGACTAGATGATCTTAGAGGTCTCTTCCAACCTAGACAATTCTGTGATTCTGTGAACCCTATCTGCCTCGTGGGCTGGGTAATCCTTCAGTTATACAAGTCACTGAAGAATAAATCAGAAGTGTTCAAGCTCAGTCATAAATTTCTAGTCAGAACAATGTTAAAGATTAGAATTAAAAGTAAGAGAAGTTTCTGCTTAATTTCACGTAGCATGTTGAAAACTAAAACATGCTGAACCAGCTCCTTTTCATCTAGAACTGAGAAGAGTATTTTTGTTTCACATACAGACGCAATGATCATCAACACATTCAAAATAAACCACGACAGTGATAGTAAGTGATAGAATTACAAAGCCCAACTTCTTGCTGTTGAAAATCCCAGTAAGCAAATACTTTCATTTTCACACAGCACCATGACTGAAAATCTGACCCCACGCCTCATTTGAAGCTTAAGAACTTCCATAATTTTACCTCTCAGCACCATGTATCAAATTCAGACTTTCCTTCTAATCCTATTGTTGCAAGTTTCACAGAAATCCTGTTATCACTGCGATTTATGACCACATTTGACTTGAACTGAGCTTTTGAGTTTTTCTGTGGCCTGGCAGCAGAGCTCAAGCAGCAGAACAAGGACAGCAAAGCTGGTATTAATAGACATGTGAATAGACATTTTTAGGAAAGGGTTAAGAATGATTTGCAATTCAGTAGCACATTCACCTGGATCTGGGGTTTTGATTATACTGAGATGTCAAACGATATGAAACATTCCCCCCCCCCCCGCCAAGAGACTTGCACTGTACGAGTGAGATTACAGCAAAAGGTTTGGTGTGTGAATCATTCATTTGAAGTATATCATTAGCAGCTTGCTGTGTTCTCAGTTGACTGCCTGTTCCTATCCACCTCAGTATTTGTTAGGGATTGTATATTGGTTTCAGTTTATAATTTGCCTTTATGTAGCTGTCTGTAGGAAACTAATTTGCCATGCACATTAGCCAGCTCCTTCAGCATTAACATACATTAGTTCCAACTTCTTTTTAAGTGATGGAGTGTGACAGTCTTTTCTCCTCCACACTTCTGGGGTGTGGCTAGAAATTTCCTTGGTTTAATTTCATCATGTTTTATGATAGCTCTAATGCACAAGACAGACATTGTACCATGCACAGCTGGTGAGAGGTAAGAAGGCTTTTCTTTCAAAAATGCTCAACATTTTTATTGTTGTTTTTAACACAATAACATCCAAGCTTTACAGGTGGTCTACAGGTGGGTTCAAACAAAACCATTTTTATAAGTTTGGATTCCTCCTTTAACCCCTCCCCAACTGAAGGGTATACAGAGTCCTACCACACTTTCATTTTTGCTGCTGATACATAGAGCAGTACATTTATACCACATGCTGAAACTAACAAAATTGGTACCAATCCTTTAAACAAAATGAAGTTATGCCCTGCTTATCTTTTATTTTTATTATTACAGAAACCATAAAATCTAAGATAAAAGCAGTGCACAAGGGTAACAAGACCTTGTATATTTGCACAAAGTTCATTTCTGGGCGTCTCACTACAGTGATAACTGCAACAAAAATATCACTATAAACCCTAAAAAAAGCATAAGCCTAGAGCATGATAGCACCCAGCTCTCAAGATAACATACTTTTCAGAGTCAGAAAAAGATCATGAAAAGAGAAGCTGTTGAGTCCTGAATATACAGCTGCTCTGAAGTTATATCAGCTACTTAAGCTTGTAAAACTGAAGCTGCTATCCAGCTCATACTTGGAGAGTTTACTACCAGCACACCTTAATAGTAGTAAGTGGGAAGTGAGATTGTGATCAGGTTTTGCTAAGCAGTTTTCAAATTCTGCTGTGAATTTCACTCCAACAGAAAGTATATTAGTACAATGAACACACACCTAGGAACATGACAAAATTCCTCTGCTGCTGGAGAAAGTCAAACTTGTATATAGAAAATTTATAGTTATTTGAGTACTTGCAATATATCTGCTTAAAACTCTAACGTTCTTGCTCTATTCTTAGAGCTTATTTGCATGTTTGCTTAGCTGGCCTTGTATCAATATTGATGCACATAGCCTTAGAATGATTTTTTTTTTCCCAAGTAGATCACAAAGAACTTCATAAACAGCAAAGGAGTTTAAGGAAGAATAAATGTGACAATAATATAATAATGCCATTCATGTGGTATTGTATGTATAATATCAGTTACAACACATATAATCCAAAACTACACAGGCAATTGCATGATTATATGTATCATTATTTGAGCATTTTTCTTCTATTTTAAAGAAAGGTGGAAAGAGAATAAGGTACTTTAAAGGAAGAAAACCACAAGTGTTCTGGAAATGTTGATGGAAGTTTTTATATATCAATATCTTCTCTGTAAAATTGTGAGATGAACAAGGAACACTCTTCACACGCTTCCTTAATGACTGCAAAAATAGTTGTTTAGCTTTAAACAAATCTCTCCAAAAAACAATAAATGGATTTCAGTTTGTCCAGTTGTGACAACACTGGCTTTCAGAAACATGGTATTTTCCAGAATTATTATTATATTGCATTGAACAAAGACACCAAATGGATGTGTCATGCAGTACAGAGAAAACGAAATAACTCTCTAGTGGCTGTAATTCAAGAGGCCTGGCTTTGTTCTGGGGCTTCCAAAGAAGGAAGCAAGACACGCTTGTGCAGAAGTGCACAGCTACATCCTGCACGAGTCTGATGCCAGTGGACACAATAACCGTTGGACAAAAGGGCACTCAGGATCAGCTCTGTCCTAAATAAACACTTCTACCTGTGCAAGAGAAGCAGACATTTAATTGCCCTGCATAGCACCTGCTGATAGCAGAAGCTTTTCCAGTCCCCTTTCCTTTTTGGACTGAAGGACTAACTGTGAAATTTTTTGATGAACAGAGGAGAACAAACACTGCATTTTTAAGACAGCTCTGCAAACAACTGTGGATTATTTGCCACTGCTTCAATTTAATGCCACTTAGGACTACCAAAGCTATACAAGTATTCCAACTCTATCTCCAAAGGGCTTAAAAAAGTGAACATACTGAAAAATGAAGACCAGTAAGTGTAAATGTACCAACTGAAGTAAAATTAGAGAGGAATTAGATTTTTTCTATGAAACTATTGGGGAGGACCCCAAGAACAAATAAAGAACCCACAACTCTTCTTGATGTTTTTACCCAAATACAATTTGAGCCAGTTTAATAGCAAAATTTTTAGTATTGGCTGTTGGGCTGATTATATTATTACCAGTAGATGATATATCTCAAAAGGCTCACTTGTACCCTGTTCCTTAGACAGACAGAGAAAGCTGGTGAAGGAAAATGTTGGCTCTCACCTTCAATAGGAAAACAACCATTAACTTCATCTGGGTCAGGATTTCACAAGCTGTCTACCTTTTGACCTAAACTAGCCAAGACAAGGTCAACCAACAACTTCAGCTTGCCTTTGGATGAATAAATGTATCTTATGGCATTTGTGATAAAATGTCAGTTCAAGTCGCAATGCCTAAGAGAAAGTGGAATATTAAGTGCAACTCAAATGCCTTGCAATGAAAAAACAGTCATCTTCACCATGCTGACAAATACAGAGTCTGAAGTTGTGCTGAACCTCGCTGTCCCGGTTTCAGTTAGGACAGAGTTAATTTTCCTCCTAGTAGCTGGTAGGGTGCTATGTTTTGGATTAGGATGAGAAGAGCGCTGATAACATGCTGATGTTTTAATTGTTGCAGAGCAGTGCTTACACCAGGCCAAGGACTTTTCGGCTTCTCGCTCTGTCCTGCCAGTGAGCAGGCTGGGGGTGCAGCAGGAGCTGGGAGGGGACAGACCCAGGACAGCTGACCCAAACTGGCCAAAGGGGTATTCCATACCATCTGATGTCATGCTAAACAATATATAGGGGTGGCTGGCCGGGGTGGGGGGCCGGCTGCTCGGGGATAGGCTGGGCATCGGTCAGCGGGTGGTGAGCAATTCCATTGTGCATCACTTGTTTTGTACACATTATTATTAGTAGTACTATTATTATTATTACTATTGTCTTAATAAACTATATTTATTACTATTAAACTTAATAATAATACTCTTAATAAACTAATATTATTATTATTGTCTTAATAAACTGTCTTTATCTCAACACACAGGCTTCACTTTCCCATTTCTCTCTCCCATGCCAGAGAGGAAGGGGGGAGGGTGAGTGAACAGCTGTGTGGTGTTTAGCTGCTGGCCAGGTTAAACCACAACACTCCCAGATTGCTTACAATTAGGAAAAGCATTTTTAATGTAGCAACACAGGATCTGTAAGGCTCAAATCTGAGAAGAGTTGAATGCTATCTCTCCTGTTAATTGACAAGTGAGTGCTAGCCAATTGAATGAAATCTGATGCTGCACATACTGAACCATCCAGGCAAAAACCTTGAGCCATGAAAGCACCTTTGTAGATCTCTACTCTAAAATGCTGTAATTCCTCTCAGCTTTTCCCATTTTTTTTGAATGAAAACAAGAATGTATATTTCCATTTTTATTTCTTTAGAAACAATTAGCTGAAAACAAGTTTATGACAAATTTAAGTGGTATGTAATTTAAAAAGCACATCAGAAAACAGAGTTCTTGCATTACCTGTTAGCCAGAAGTAACACTGAAAGAAATTCAGCTCTTATTCTTACACAGTAACATAGATATGTATTCTGTATTTATATTTCACCAAAATAGGAATTTTAACCAATACGGTTAACAGTTAATATGCCACCAAAAAATTCCCCTCTTTACTAAGACTGTGTGCATACTGCCTTCCTCACTTGTATTGTGTAAAGATGAATAGGATAGTATAAACGAGCCAACCTCAAAGTGCTCTGGAAGAAACTGCAATTTGTTCATCAACATGATATTTTTTCCCCCATGAATTTCTTTAAATGATTTATTTTTGCTGTCAAGGGAACAGTTTTGGGGCTGTTTTCCTAGGCCAGGCTGAAGCCGCACCAAAACCTGCCTCATAGGCTACACCACGATGCCAGATTTTACTGTACTGACATATAATGCCAATGCATCACCACAGCAATTGGCCTCACTTCCAGCACAGCAATGTTATATATAAGATCTGGTGCAAGTGATCACCTAATGGAGAAAAACATGGGAAAAACTTGTGTACCAGCAGCTTCAAGAGGTAACTGCAGGCAGGAAGAGCAAAGATGCTGTCCTAATTACTAATTTAAATGACATCTGGCAAAAAAAAAAAGTACCTGGCTGAGGGGGGTTTATTTTCCTTACAGTTGGGAGGGAAATTAGATGATAAATCCAGAAGGCTGGCTCTTTTCTGTTTCATTAGAGTGATCAAGAAGGAGCCTGAAATCATAAAAGCACGTTTTCCCTCCCCCCTCATTACTTTCAGGTTGCATCTCCAGCATGCATATTAAATCTAATGTGTTCTTAAATGCTGATGTAAAAGTTGTGTTGTGAGTGGGTGTTCTGTGAACTTAATTAGCTGTATACTGTCTCCACTTGGACCAGCCAAATCGTGTTCACCTTTTTCAAGCAGGGCCCTCTGAATTTGACAAGAATGAACTTGTGAAAAGTGGCTAAATAAGCCAGATTTTGTTCATATCAAATATATCGAGCTGTGCATAGAAAATTAAAGGTCTGTATTACAACCCTTTTTCTGTCTTCTCAACTGTCTTGCACTTGTGACACCAATTATTTAGTTAAAATTGAAAATTTGAAATATAATTTAGAATTTTATTGTCAGTTCATAAAGTCTGCTCTCTTTTTAGGTCTGACTCATTCTTCCCACTTAGTAATAATCTTGCAAGAGTGACTTGAGTCGCAACCAAAATGCAATTTACATGTAAATTAAATTAAGTATAATTATGTTTCATAATTACCACTTGCAACTGAAAATGCCTCTTTCAGAAACTCAGTAGAAATAATTTCTCAGCAATTTCTTTGTAATTAAGAGAGACTTAGCAAAAAAATATTCCTACTAGCTAGACATGCCTTGCAGACAGTACTTGCGTATGAAATGATATCATCTACTGCACAGTAACTTAACTCACACCATTCTACACTTGTCTTTCTGTTCTTGAGGTACCTCCACAGTTATTTTGCCTCAACATTGAGATGGCTCTATACAGAAGGGACTACAGACACTGGCCCATGCTTTTTTTTTTTTTTAAAAAAAACCAAACACTTATTGCCAGTGCAAACCGATCAGCTCCTACCCAACAGAACCACTTGCAAACTATCATTTCTTCCAGAGCCAGGATTACTGAAATGGAAAGAAGAAAAGTACATTTCCTGCTAATGACTGCTCACATGTGTTAACACTTTGGGCTGCAAAGAGTGATAAACCCCAGAGCCAGCCAGTGCTGTGGGAGCTGTTCTATTTTAATTGTTGGAGAAAGAAGACTTCCTTAATCTTTCAGGTGTTCCCAGTTGTTCTTAAAAGAACTATTAGTGACATGTCAAGGGGGAAGCAGGAATAATTTTGAGATCTATGATCCCTGCAGGGAAGATGCTGTAAGGGTTTCCATCTTTCTGTGCAACTAGGTGTTAGTGACAAGAGTGTTTCACAAGAGTGTTCTGCCTCACCTCCTTCCAATCATCAAGTTTGTTGTATTTTACCTTTGAAGACATTCATAAAGCAATTTCACCACTAAATAACTTGAGGACTAGAGAGAGGAGGGGTTAACAGAAGTATAGTTGTAGAAGCAAATAATCAGGATCTAATATCACACCTTAATTCAAGACCAAAAGGTATTTCTATATGGGAAGCTTACATAGTAGAGACAGGAGACGTAGAGATGAATTTAATTTTTTTTCCACTGCTAGAATGCCTCTAAGAGGGTAATAAAGTATTTGACATTTTTTCCTTAGAGGCAGCTTCTAGCCATGTATGTAATTCATCAGTCCCCATTGATAGATCCTTTCAATTTATACAAGGTTTGGCACATCTCCCATGATTTTCCCTCAGCATCACAGCCTCTGAATGCTTCCTGTCCCTTTGCCTTGTAAAGGAGACAATTTTTCTATTAATCCTAGTAGATAAATGCTCAGACCTCAGCTCAAAATATTATAAAAGCCGTTCATTTGGAGAGCAGAACCTTCATCCACAAGCAGTTCAGCATTTTATGAAGAGAAAAATGGTCTGGTCATACATCAGCAAAGCTGAGACATGAGGCATTAAAAGCAGCCACATATATTGACATGGATAGGTATTTTATATTTGGCAAATAATAATTGCTTGACTATAGATAAGGATGACAGAACAAGACGCAGCTTGTAAGGAAGTCTTTTATGAATTATACTTTGAGAGCAGTGGGTAACATTGATTTTACACAGATCAAAAGTAAAAAAGGTGGTATAACTTCGGTAAACAGCATGACTTAACTGACATACACAAGTCTCTTGGTGTACTTGCATAATCTAATCCTGTCAGAGGACTGCTGAATCCTTCAACTACACCCCTGTTTTTATACAACCATCTTCAAGCCATCTATAGACTGGACATATAACCAATGGAAGAAACAAAGCCTGCTCTGCAGAAAACCTGTTACATCCAAATGGAGGCATCCTCAGCATATGGGAGGAATTGAGCATTAGAATTATTTTCCTCTGTGAATCTACTACTTAGACTAGTTTTGAAGAACAAAGCTTAGTCAAAATAAATCCTATCTCACCATATGTAGTGCATCTTATAAATGAGCAGGCAAGTTTAACTTCTAGAGAAGTCATTCATGTGGCTGAAAATACCATCATATTTTCTCATCAACAGCTGCAAGCCATTATGACATAAGTGAAATTAAACAATCTCTGAAAAAAAATATTCCTTCCAGCAACATTTATGGTGATATTAGAATCATAGCACAGAAGAAGTGGTAGGTACTGACTCAACCACCACTGAAAAACTTCAGAAAATCCTTGTAAATTGACATCTGATCAGGGAGAGGAAAATGAAACTAAAATATGGATTGCATAGTTTTCTACAAATGCCTACATGCTGTATTATATAATATAGCATATGTACATGGAAGTGCTGGTCATATTATGTCAAGACTTATTTACAGGGAACAATCGTATTTCCTCCTCTCAGATGACAATAGTAGCTGGAGAGACTCAGACATATTTGCCTGGGTTTGGCACTGTTCTCAGAGGGGTGCCTGCAGTGGTTGTCCTTCGTGTGACACTCTGCCTACTATTCTGGTCATGACACAGTACGACACAGCAGTAAAAACTGGTTCAAATGTTCAATGATAGAAATTCTAGTTTTGAGTATGAAGAAAGCTTTCTAGATAAAGTTGAACTAAAATTCCTAAACCTTATCAAAACTGTGTTTTGACATTCCTAATATTGTTTCAACAGAATCAGAACAAAAAAATGTGGGTACATCTTCCTTTACTCATCACATTACCAGGGATTTTTGCTATCTTTCACAGGAGCGTACCTGTGGATCGTCTGGACTCCTAGCTTAAAAATTTACTCTTAAAAACTCAGATGTAATTCTTCTGGTGTTTTAATCATACTTAAATATATAACTACACAGAATATTTTGTTTCAAGTGGATGGGAGTATTTCAGGATGCCGACATACAGAGAGCTGGTACTAGCAGATAATAGTGCCTGTGTTTCTTAGTAACAGATAAAATACTTAATATAAGCAGGAAGTCTTACTGAGTGGCCTTAGCTTTATGTTAAGATATGCCTAAAGATGAGCTCTGAAACATACCACAAACAACCAGAAGAAGAAAAGTTCAGGTTAGACCACTGCTTTCCCTAATTGCCTGTTTAGGAATAACAAAAAACCACAACTTCAAAGCAAATGATGCAGTTAGGCATTAGAATAATTTCTTGTGTATTTTTAAATTCTCACACTTATCTTTTCCTTTTTACTGAATGCCTGCTTGGTGCTTAGCAACTATGAGCTGTCTGAAATGTTCTTTGCAGTCATTGCCACCCAATGGGAGACACTTAAAGGAAAACATCAAAAGGTTATGGAGGAAGCTCATCAGGAACTCATTTATTGCATGAGGTCATAAAAATGACCCAGAATTGGCCAATTCATCCTCTGTGCTGACATGTGATTCAGGAAACAATTAACATATATATATATGTATATATACACACACATTTCAGTATTCAATGAGTGCACAAAAGACCTAAGTATATAACTATTTCTTACATCTAGAAGAAGCTTCAAAGTAAAAAGCCAACAACCTCTCAGCTGATCACTCAGAGCTGAAAAATTTGTCCCAGCAGAAAAATTAGTTGCAAAAAGCCAATAGTCTACTCAAAATTGAAAAAAAGTTCGTTAAAGACAAGTATGAGCTAAGAGAATTACATCCATGCAATGAATGTTATATAAAGCCACTGTGTTGAAAGCATGGGTTCAATATATTCCATCTACTGAGAAACCCTTGAGAAAAAGAGCAAAAGTAGTTCAGTGGTATGGCGTGTTAACAATGTGTCCGAATGAGAAGAGTAGAAAGAATCATGAGCTCCTGGAAGATCAAAACCTAAATACACAGTGAAGTAGATGAAAATAATTTTTGAGCCACAATTGGTAAAATGTATCGGTAATAAATCTACTTGGAAGTACATCAGGAACAGAAAGCCTCTTGAAGATTATAACAAGTCAATTGATTATAATATAAAAGCAGAAATCTATGAAGAGAATATACATTATTCTTTGCATTGCTGTTCACTCTTGGGAGAAGCTGAGAAGATTCCCATATCAAAAAAACAATATATATATATATTTTTTTTATTAAGTGAGGGACCCAGAGTATCTACCTGAAATTGTAGCGACTGTAGAACTGTAGATTATGGAACAAATTGGCAAAAATGAACTTAAATTGCCAAGACCAGATGGTATTAACTCAGGAGCTCTACAGGAACTCAAGGATGAAATAACTGAATTACTAAGGATAGTGTGCTCTCATAGCATTGATACCTGAAGATGACAAATGTGAAAAATTTTAAAGAATGTTTTCAAAGGAACTGCAGGCCTCTCAACCTGATATTTATAGCAGGTAAGTTAGTGGCAACTTGAATAAAAAACAGAATTAATAAGCACCTGAATGGTCAACTTAGGGAGTCAACAAGGCTTTTAAGACAAGCCATGCCTTACAAACCTGTATTTTGAAGAGGGCAAGGAACTGTATGGATTAGAGTGATTTTGAATCCTACTTGGATTTTGCAAAAAGCTACCTTATTAAATGGGAGAAGACAAGCACCAACAACATTAAAAAATGAAGGTGGGAACAATAAATAATCATTTGAAGGAAGCAGAAACGGAAGCTTAAAGAGGTTATGTCTTTCTGGCCACTGGTTTGACCCAGACTAATGCTGGTTCTCATTCTGATGAAGGACCTGAGAAAGCCTGAACAATGCAATGAGAAAGTCTGTTTCTTTAGTAAATACGAAGTTATTAAGGATGAGAGCCAACAGAAAAACAGCAGGATCAGAGAGCTGCTGGACAATAAGGAAACATGGGAAATTCACTGCAGATGACTATTAAGGATACACAAAAGAATAAAATGCCATCCCAGATTCACATATAAATAATGGCCCTTACCACTGAGCAGAATATTACCACTCAGAAGTGGTATCTTGGGACTATAACAGAACTAGAAACAACATATAACTATATAAATATAATACAAAACTCCATGAAAACACCAGCTCAATAATTTACAAAGTTGAAAAACTTAAAGCTTAAGCACTATTAGGTGACAAACAGGAAAAAAAATGAGCCCATCATTATGCCATGGTTCATTTGGATTGTCAATGTTATGTGTGGCTCAGTCTCCTCATCTCTCTTGTGAGTCTGGAACAGATTCAGAGACGGGAAGGAAAGAGCAAAGTAGAGGATCAGATGGCTCACTCAGAAGAGTGACCAAATAGGAATATAGTAATATGGTAGAGGTCTACAAAATCATAAGGCTCATTGAACAGGTTGAAAAAGGATGGCTTGTTTGCCCTCTTTGCCAATTAAAAAAAAAAGCCATTTGAAACCAGATTTAGAAGACAAGAGGATATAATTCATTATGCAACATTTCATATGCCGGTAATAGCTGTAAACTGGGAGAATATTAAGGGCTACCTATGCTTGTGGTGTTTTCATTTTTACACATGCATCCATCAGTGGCCACTGTAGTAGCTAGAATAGTGAAATCAATGTATCCTTAGTCTGACCGTGCAGTCTATCTTCTATTGTTATATTAAGTTGAAGAGTTATAACACCTCACTTCTAGACAAATTATGATATATACAAACTATGGCCCAAGAACTGCTTATCTGGATTTCAGGATAAATATGGACACTGTTTACAAGTGACAGCTTTTCAGGAAGTAGGTATCATGTATTTGAATACCATCTCTACAAAAGCATGCACGTAACAGATGAAGAGGTTTTAAGAGAAAGATCTTGTGAAATCAAAGATAATTGTTTCACTGTGTTTTTCTCCTGGCAATAAGCTATCAGATTTTAGTAGCTAAATATCAGCATAGCTTCTGTCATTTCACTTCAGCTCTACAGGAACATGCAGCAAAGGGTCTCAAAGAAAATACTGGTGCTGTCTATCTCACTAATTAAATAACATTTGGGATTGTTCCTGCACATGGGAATGTGATGGTCTTTGTAGTTGTCAGCATTGTCCTACCAGTTAGTGCTGTATCAAGAACTCATAGATATGCCTCTAAATCTAAAATATTCCAGGGACCATTGCCAGGCCAGTTTGAACATGGGCTTGTTGTTTTGAAATCAAGGGAAAACACAGGACTTTTCCACCAAAGAAAAGTCAGAGGAAAGAACATCTTTATTCTTTCATTGCTAAAAGTCTGTACACTCAAATGCCAGGTTACTGTTGGATTTCCCATACCATTATATATAATCTTGCCTTCCTGCTTTAATATCCTGGTGAGCTCTGTTGATCAAACCCTTTGCTCTTTCCTCTCCGTTGATCTGAGGGAAGCAGCCCATCACTCATGTATTGCTTTATTTCAGGCCCTGTAATCAGCCTTTTTCCCCATTGCCATGTCATCTGCAGCCCGCGCAGTGTAGGAAAAGTACAGAATATATGAAACAAAGCCAGCTTTGTCCCCTTCATGTTACCAGTACAAAAGCTAGAAAAACTGATCGTTTTTAGGAATATTCCACTATTTGCAGACATGAGATATTAGGGAGGTATGTTTCTAGAATCAATACCATTTTATGAACAATGTTCTCAATTTCATATTGTCCTTTGTATTTGAGGTAGCATGTATAGCAGAACTCTAAAATGACTTATAAACTATGCGCAGCTTACTTGCCTTTTCCACTGAATAGGTTTCTGGCTTCCTTTTTTCTGTCAGCCTCCAGAATGGCAACAGACTTTTCTGAAACCTATGTGCTGCATAACAGACATGTTATACATTCAAGGTTTTCACTTGCAGTGAAAAACTGGGTGTACAGCTGCCATCCAAGAAGATAGCTACACAGCTGTGAATGGTTTATCACTAGTATGTAGTATAGAGAAACGAGCAACATTCTGAAACACATTTCCTGTTGTTGTAGATGAACATTACATGATCTGTTGATATAAAAGAGCTGTCTAGTATCCCTGCCTTCTTCCCTCCAAATCCTCTAGAAAACCCATGCATGAAATAAGTGATTTCTCTGAAGCCAGTGAAAAACTCTGGATGAGGAAAGGTGTGTTTGTCTATATTTTATATTTTCCAGTTGCTTTGACTGCAAACTTCATCATATTGAAATCCCAAGTATGACAGAGACTGAAGTCTTTATGCTATTTAATATCTCCACTACTTAATGTGCAATGAAGCAAAAATAGATGAACTTCCAAAAAAATGGATCAAAGGGAGTCAAAATGGGTTCATCCCAAGCTAATCCAGGTGAATAAAAGAAAGAACAATGCATACGCACATCACATTAAACAGACGAAGTACAGAAATAGTTTGATTCCAGATATACTGATAAGTGTAATCCCAATAAAACTTAGTCACTACTTAAAAAAAACACCCCATCCTAGACTGTGAGAGGTCCCTACAATTTTCCCTCAACTTATTAGAGGACCCTAGAAATCTTTCCCTTATCTCAGCAATATTTAATCTGCGTCTATTGAAGCCTCTTAGAGATTAACTCGACACTAGTCCAGTTTAACATTTTTTTTCTAGCTCTCCTGCTTTCTGCTATTAGGAATAACACAATTAAGATTTTCATCTTGTGAGCATGAGGCCATTCAGAGGATTGAGCATTTTTGTAGTTCTCAAGTGATGTACATGATGAAAGGTCCTGTTACATACCACTTGAATACAAATATTCCAGCCAAACCATGAAGAAAATCCATGCTTTTTTAGCTAGTTCAGAAATAGTATCAATTACTGTTTCACTCCTAAATTGTAAAGCTATAGTCACTTCAAGTTGCACTAGTCTGAGTAAAAGTAATTTACCCTATTCTCACACATGCCACTTGATAAAAACTATAACCTTATATGTAGCCAAGACCTCACTTCAGTCAATTCTACCACTGCCATGAGAAATCTGCTCTGAGTTTGTCTGTTCTCTCCCTCATTCCACCAACACAGAAGAGCACTTAGAGACAGCTGGTGGTCCATGACTTGAATTTGAGGGGATCGTGGCAAGATTGCATCTTACAATCACTTCTCGACCTTGTGGGCAGGAAGTCCCAAGGAATTCTCATGTTGCTAGAGGTATCACTATGTATATGCATAAATACACCTTGGATTACTTTTTTCCCCCTCCTTCTTGAATGAAGAGGAAACATTCACTTTGGCCCTCTCTCTTCCCACCCCAGAGAAAGTCTGACTAGTCTAAGGGTAGTCTTCACTCTCTCCTGCTTCCACTGTGCTTGGATAGAAAAAACTCCTTTGTTGATGAGTTTAAGGAACAAAAAAAGCCAAAAGATTATGCTTTAGCTTCTTAAAGCTAAAGCAAATATAAGTAAAAAGTAAATATATATATATATATCACCAGTTTAATTATATTAAGTGGAAATCCTGAAATGAAACCAATTCAAATGGAATTGACCACGTTAAGTCAACTTTCAAAATTTGTTAGCTCTGTTGTTAGCCTATGAACCTACGTATTTACCTGTGGAAGCTTTATTTTTTGAGTAGTAAACAATAGCTGGGAGATTTAATTTAAAGGGAAGTGACATTTATTAAGCTTTTTTTACATAGACTTTTGTAACAAACTTAAGTTTGAAGACATTTTCTTCTTAGAAAAACGATCCTGGATAAAAACGAACAAAGTATTAAATAAGAACAAAGCTGAGATCTACATAGAAAAGGTAATACCTTTTCCTCTCAGAGCTTAAAGATGCCCAAATAAAAATTAGTCTACATGTATACAGATTGAGATAGGAAGAGGTTCAGAAGGAGCATTAGGAAAAAATGTTTTACCATGAGGGTGGTCAAACTCTGAAACAGGCATCCTAGAGAGGTGGCTGATAACCTATGCCTGTCAGTATTCTAGAGATGTTTGACAATTCCCTCAATAATATTCTTTAACTTTTGTTTAGCCCTGAAGTGATCAGGCAGTTGGACTCAATCTTTGAAATTCCCTTCCAAATGAACTATTCTATCCTATCTAGTCTGTTCTTGGAAAGGGTTGTAAATCCCTCTTAACGAGGCTTGGTGCAGGGAAAAAAAATGTCAGTGATGGAACTGAGGATTCAGAAAGCATAGGAAAATTTGCTTTGAGTACCAGTAAAGACTAAGTCTCTTCTAAAAATACCCCTAAAGAAAAATAACTCACCTCCATATCAGATAAATGAGTCTTAAAATGATTGAGCATCCTTTTTCTTTTGAGAGATTTTTTTTGTTTTGTTTTAAATAAAATATGTTGAGAGATTCTGGCATGGAAGTCATTCTATCATATCAACTTTACAGTAAAGCTAATACGAAAAGACTATAAAAACACAGAACTATGCTGAACATTAAGACAGGTCAGGGAAATCAATTTTGGAAAAAACAGTCCTTTCAGTAAACAGAATTTAGAAATAAAGAGTAGGAGGGGAAAAGCCATTGTCTTGTCATCCTCTGATGAATGAGGTTCAGCTAGATCCAAATCCTTTTCTTCCACCTGTGGAGAAAGTACCTTTGGTACAAGACTTAAAACCTCTGAATAATATTGCAAACGCAAAGCCTCCTTGTATAATTTTTGTAGCAGTGTATTGCTTTGCTTCTTATACATCTCAATTTCTGTCCTTGTTACCTCTCCCCCGCACTTGCCAAGTACTTAAAAAAAACACCTTATTCCTAACCTGTCCCCTCTCTGTGGTTCACAGCTGTGGAGCACCAGTGGGGTAAGTGCTCCAATTGCCCACCTAAATCACAAGGGCTTGCACAAGGACCCTGAGGATTACTAGTTCACACTCATGGGACACAGAACAAAGCTTGTGAAACGCTTGGGAGGAAGTTTAAGAATTAACCCCATTACAGTGTCTTCTTGGCAAGGTGATGAAGTGTGTGATAATCATAGATCCCAAAAACTGTACCCCTATCCCAAAACTGCACTCCTGCCCACGTTGCTTAACTGCACTAGACAGCCTTGGCTTTATCTTCCCAAAGGTTTCTGGGCACAGCAGCACACATTTAGGTGCCTTTTCATTAAGGAGCCAAAGGTTTATTAGCATATCTGTCCCACTGAGATTTTCCTTCTGCCAGAGAACAATTACCTTGCATATCCCTGAACTGTCATCCAGGCTTACAAAAACAGCCTCCTGCATGTGTCCCACAGAGTTTTCTAAGGGAATAACTCAGTGTGGAGAGGTCAGGCCATCACTTCAGTAGAAGATCAATTCACTAGAATAATTATTTTCAGACTAAGCACAGCGTTCATATTCATGTCAGCCAAGATCATTGTCAGTATTACAGCAGCTCCTCCTAGGATCTGCAGCCCTGCTGTGTGGGACGTGGTACAGAACAAGCAACATGGGGAGAACACAGAACAAACAGGGTCCCTGTAAGGTGCAAGAGGCAGGGGATGGAAAATAAACAGTGCATTTTTATTTCTGCCACCCAGGAGCTCTAAGCTGTGTGCATTAATGAAGCATGTGATTTTTGAAATGCCACACTATTAGGGTTATACTCACTAAAACAGAAAGCAAGAAGATATTAATGAGATGGGTCACCTGCCTACACAAACAGGAATTCTGCCGGGTTTGGCCCAGGGCTATTAATGAAATCAAGACAGGAAAGACTGGAATGGCATATGGCTGACAGATGCAAGCATGTAATTTGATGGTGCAGTGGAAAGAATTACTCAGTACATTATTATCAATTCACTATTTTCCAATTTCTTAGGAAAAAAGACCTCACTTCTGGTTTGACCATCTAGAAATTAACTTTTCCACAAAGTGTTACCTGTTTTTGTTTTTTTTTTGAATATCATCTTCATGCATAATTTACTGCACTATTCAACAAGAAGGTTGGAAAAGAATTTAGGAAGTCACATAGCATATGCCCAGGTCCAGCTTCAGTATTGCCATTTCTGATAGCTGTTTGTCCAACCTGTTCTTAAAGACCTCCACAGATTCCCCAGTCTAAGACAATAGCTCATCTTTATTTTTAGACTTTTTCCTAGCACCTGATCTCTAGCTCTCTTGTTCCAGTTTAAGCTTAATGAGCGGAAATGCCTAGTGAACTCAAAGCTTTAAGCTGTATTTTTGAAGGCCAGAGATCAGATTATTCTTTCATTCTTTAACAAAAGCACTACCACCACACAATGACCTCTCATATGAAGAATCCAACTTGCTATCTCCTCTTATTTTGAAGCTGAAACATTGATAACCACATCCAGAGAGCAGCTTAACTGGAGATAATCAATTTTTCATCCAACCCAGTTTCCTAAGGACCATGTTTCCCTAGTTAATTCACACGAATTTCACGTGAAATACTGTCAAAATATCTTTTTTCTCTCAGGGCATCATCATGCTGTCCAGCCATCACTCTTAAGTTCACAGATAACTTTGCTAGAGCACAAAGTATTTAACCACTGGCTATGGAAGATGGCCAGCAGACCATTCAAGCTAATTTTCATTATTACAAATTTTAGACAACAACAACGTATGTCTTCTCTTTCTTGCTCCAGTTCTGTATTACAGGAAGAATCTTTTGGAGGAATGCCCAGAAAGATCATGAGATGGCAGTGGCGATGGTTGGTGGGTGCTACTAAAATTGTTTCTAAATAGACATGGATTAGATGGATAGACATGGATTTGATGGATGGACTACTTGATGGGTAAGGAATTGTTTGGATGGTTGCACTCAAAGAGTTGTGGTTAACAGCTCAATGTTAAAGTGGAGATTAGTGATGAGTAGTATTCCCTGGGGTTCAGTAGGGGGACCAACACTATTTAACATCTTTGTTGGCAACATGGATAGTGGAATTGAGTGCACCCTCAGCAAGTTTGCTGATGACACCAAGCTGTGTGGTGCAGTCAACACACCAGAGGGAAGGGATGTCATCCAGAGGAACCCAGGCAAGCTTGAGAGGTGGGCCCATGCAAACATCATGAAATTCAACAAGGCCAAGTGCAAGGTCCTGGCAATCCTGGGTCAGGGCAATTCCAAGCACAAATATAGGTTGGGTGGAGAATAGATTGAGAGCAGCTCTGAGGCCTTGTGGGTGTTGATTGATAAGTTCAGCACAAGAGAGCAGCATGCATTTGCAGCCCAGAAAGCCAGCCACATCCTGGGCTTCATCAAAAGAATCATGGCCAGCAGGTGGAGGGAGGTGATTGCCCCCCTCTACTCTGCTCTTGTGAGGCCCCACCTGGAGCACTTCTCCTATGAAGACAGGCTGAGAAAGCTGGGGTTGTTCAGCCTGGAGAAAAAAGGCTCCAGTGAGACCTAATAGTGGCCTTCTAATACCTAAAGGGGGCCTACAAGAAAACAGGGACTCTTTGTCAGAGGCCGTAGTGATAGGACAAGGGGTAATGGCTTTAAACTAAAGGATGGAAGGTTTAGATTAGATATAAGGAGGAATTTTTTTTTTTTTTTTTTTTTACCAGGAAGGTAATGAGGCACAGGAACATGTTGCCCAGACAAGCTGTGGATGTCCCATCCCTGGAAATGTTCAAGGCCAGGTTGGATGGGGCTTTGAGCAACCTGGTCTAGTGGAAAGTGTCCCTGCCCATGGCAGGGATGTTGGATCTGGATGGTCTTTAAGGTCCTTTCTCACCCAAACCCTTTTATAATTCTTTGATTCTATGAACAGGTCTACCTCATTTTTGGGCAATGCATTTCAGTCCAGTATTGTCTCCTCTTTCACATCACTGAAGTTAATACTTGACTTCCAGTTTGCAATGCCAAGTGAGCAGCAGATTGAATTCTGAGTCATCTGGCAGGGATACTGTCTCCAAAACAGTAAGTTCAAAGTTTCATCCTCTCCACCTTTCCTGTCTATTTTTCCATCCTTTTAAATGTGGGTGGTTGTGGAAGAGAAAAAGATAAGGAACTCTTCAGTTCAAAAATTAATTTTGTTTTCAGATCATGACCTGCATCCTACAGTAACATCTTAGATATCAATCTCAATAACAGGTATAGTTTTTCTTGACTAGTAGATCATGTACATCCCGGAATATTAAATTACCACAATCTGAAAGCATAGGAAAGTGAAATTTGATACCTGGAGCTGAGTTCAATCTTAGTCTGTCTCAAATTAAATGACCTTAATTATTTTCCAAAGGCAGATTTATCACTTTTAACTGGTTTAGCTGCAAGTATTTGCTTCACTGGCAGCTAATATACACATTTAACAACATGTATATAAAAGGACTCTACAAGATGTTAATTACTTTTTTTCCTCCGCTCCAAAGTGCAGCTGTTAATCAGATATTTAGCTGTTTAGAGCAAGTGATTCATGCATCCATCCAGAAGCTTACCTACAAATAACTAAGATTTGATTCTTCAAGACTTTTTACTTTCTGTAATTTAAAGTGTGTAGAGACAGAGTTGCAGCTCACATATTTTTCACATTCTGAAGGAACCAAATGAGTCCCTATACTCCCCCCCCCCCCCCCCCCCAGAGTGAAGTGAAACTCAAACCAAAAGCAAAGGGACATATCTCTTAAGGATTCTTTCATTCTGATTTGGGCCTGCTTTCATGCAAGCAAGCCCCACACATGTGGGCACAAACTAACGAGTTCAGACATTCACAGCTCAGGTAACTTGCCCATCCCATGCTTTTAGTACATCCCACATCAATTTTTTAAGCTGGCTGCAGAGACAGAGCTTCTGTACTGCAACCTCTTATGTGGCTACACAATGCTATACTACTGTATGCAAAAAACAATGATGAGAGATTGTTTCACTAGCAATGCACCCAGCCTTTCTCAATTAGGACATCCAACTGCATGGCCTGTAGCAAACTTTCCCTGCATGACTCACAGGCTTGATTTCCGCCCTCCCCCCCATTAACTAGCTGCCCCAGAGGGAAAAGATGGAGAGGGAAAACTGACAATATTTCTGCCTCACTGAATTCTGCACATGTCCCCAACTCAAAAGAATTAATGGAAAAGGAGGGAACTTGGAGAGTGTTTTCTCACAGCTGCCTTTGTGCACTTGTTGGAATTGCAGAGGAATGGGTCAGGTATTGCTCATTAGCTGTTACGCTCTCCCTGCTGAAGCATAAAATTTTCTGACCACTGCTCATATTTTGGCAGCAACAGAGAGAAGCTGTGACTAGAGCTAATGGCTTAATCTGAGGAACAGCCTTGAAGGAATTTGCTTGTTTTGTCTTCCACACAGCAAATCAGATTAAGTCTAGTTTAAGCCTGATGCTTTACATTAACATGTCATTTGTCTACATACCATGACAAAATGCTCCCAAAGTTAGAAAAAGGCCATGTTTAGAGTCACTAGTTTTGAAGTCTGGAAATGAATCAGCAGTTTTGAAATTATGCAGACAGACAGACTAACCAAGTTCTGCAACAAAACATTGCCCATGACAGCTCCCCTCTGCTTACCTCTCCTGCAAAAACCACCACAAGCCAAGGCTCATCTCAAAACAATGCTCTGGCATTTCAGAAGAGAAGTGATTCAGGATCACATGTCCTTAGGCTGAGGTTTGCAAAAAATGTGATGATACAAGGCTGTTCAAGAAAGAATGACTGTGAAGAAACCTTTCTCAGGAAAGGAAGAGACAGAATCACAGAACAACAGGAAAAGGAATAAATTCCTTTGCTTTTATCCTAAATTTGGAGAATACCTCAGAGATTTGGGAAAGGTTCTTCAGAAAAAACTCCAGGAAGGCTGTTCCTCTCATCATCTCTCTGGAGAACATAACCTTCTACTTTGCCTGGTTCCAAAAAATATTTTTATTTGAAATTCCCATCAGAGGTGTTGACAGAAGTAGATGAATTCCACGTAAAGCCTGTAAAAGGGCTACCAGTGTTTAAGCAGGTCCCTCTGCCAGCAGAGTCTTGATGAAAATTATCACTGGAGACCCCTGAGGTTCGCTATTCTTCTGACTTCCACACACCATAGACCTGAACCTCCACACTTCACACAGGGAACAGTGTCCTTTGGCTTTGTGGTGTCTGAGGGCCCTGCCAGAAAGGACTGCTCCACTAAGAGACAACAATAGTCTTGGCAGTATGTAGTGCTGCTCAGTTCCAGCCTGCTATAATATGCTATCCAGGAACACACAGAGAACAGCAAAATCAAATTCAAAAGCATGGGCCCTGATAAACCTCCTCATTAAGAATGCTCTGGTGATCCTTGGTGTAGAGATAGCCTCTGCAGCTGAAGAAGTGGGTTTTCATTTTTATCCTTCTACATCCAAAAACCTTGTCTTGAATTCTTACATAATCATTCTTACACATTGTCATCTTCTTTAAAAGTGGGGAGGGAGGAGAAAGCAAGATAATTTAGACTCCCTTTTAAACTGGAAGCTAGCTTTGACCATGAACCATTCACATCAGCCCAGAGATATCTGAAACACATCCAGTCAAAGCCTATCTGGTAAGTTGTCCCAGATCTTTATGCCCAGTGAGTAACAATCCAGAAATGAGTTGGTGGAAAACAATTTACTGCTTTTTTCCTCCCCTCTCATTTAACTAATAGAGTCATTCCCTAGTTCTGGATGCAGATATTCTCCCTTAGTTATTGCTCCATAAGCTGGCAGCTATGCCAAAAGGCCAAATAATTGATTGGGTTGGATGCTACCAATGAAGTGCCCATAAGGCAGGAGAAGAAATAATCACGTATGAAAACAAAAAGAATGGTACAGACTACCCAGTTTCCAAATTCACAGTACTGCAGGAGATATCAAACGTCTGCTACACAATAGCGTCATGCCTTATTTTTTTAATCTATTCCAAAACATAAAAGCTGAAAGATTTAAATATTATTACCTTGTAATTCTCATCCAAATGAATCCAGAAGAATCATCATCTATATTTGTACTTCACTTAATTTTTTTTTTTATATATTGTTTGTTTTGTTCTGCACCTACCCTCCCTATTCCAGATTGCGGCCTCTTCCTTTACACACAGGAAGTCTGTATTTATTTCAACAAGAACACTGAACCTCCCAAAATTAAGTAGGAAGACAAACTCAAAAATGGTCATAGAGCATAGGATTTTTGAAAAGAATTTTGCAGCTCTTTGTTCATTGAAAGAGAAGATAGAGATGCTGAGAGTTTAAATATGTAATTGCCTAAAGGCATGTAAGGGAAGCCATGCAAGTGACTTGTTTCCAAATGATTTTAGCAGGTCTTCAACCTTGCAGCTCTTATTGAACATATGTTCAGTATGTTACGCAGCAATACATCTCGTATAATTTAGTAGTCTGTAAATAGGGATCTCTCTAATATCTTGTTCCCACTTTTTAATACCTTGGACATAAGGTTTGTTGTTGTTGTTTGTTTTTTCCTCATTGAGTTATTAATTAAACAAAACTTTACAGAGAAGAGAATATAAGAAAATAATAGTTTGGGGTACACACCCACAAATAAAAATAGAAGCCTATTATATAACAATTTTTTTCTTCACTTTTGTATATTTCATCTCCATTTGCATTACAAGTTTCCATTATTGTCCAGACCTACCCTAATCAACGATGGAGCAAATATCGAATATCTCAGATAAATCTAGGACAGATAACAAGCAAGCAACGGATTTATTTATTTATGTGAGCAAATTGAGAATATAGCCCATGCTCCTTCTGCATTTTCAAAGGCCCTTTTTTGTCCTTTTGATTTAATAAATTTCATAGCTGATGAACAATTTGGTTGCAGAATCTAAGAAAACCAAGAGCCTAAAGCATAACATTAACTAACTCAACCATTATAGCAGCCCTTTAGTTTTTTGTTTTGTTTGTTTGTTTTTTTAAACATGAAACAACCTACAATGGATCTTCCAAACTAGAGAAAACTGTGACCACTATGGTAACAACACAATAAGTTATAAATAGACTGTTATTTTTAGAGTTCTGTGTTTCTTAATTGCCTATAAACTTACCCGGTTGTGAGCACTTTGTGAAGACTCTGATGAAAGCATGCACTCTCCAAAATTCCACAGGGCATAGAGACTATACATTATATCTTCTGGATAGGATGCTGACAATAACTGACAGAAGCAGAAACAGTGCAAGACAGATATTTTTAAATGCAAAGAGAGGAAGAACGAGCCCTGTTAGCTCACCCCCCCACCCCCAGCTCTGCTCCATGTGGCTCAGCTGTGGCTCACAGGTGTGAGGAGCTGGGGGTGCCTATCAGACCTCAGCCCAGGCTGAATTTCAAATTGCCTCCAGTGAAACCTGGATCTCCATGAATCTGTATGTGTTAAAGAGAATTCAAGACAATTGGGAACATCCTAGTGAAAATTCCTAGAAACCAGCTTTTTTCTTCACCAGGCATAGGCTCTGTTGATGATTTATGCAGCCTCTGTCAAATGGCAAGATCCTTTTCACCTTAATAACATAACAGTCATTCTGAGACAAAAAGGGTGTATGCATCTGTGTCTGTGCGCTTTCTGATCATTAAGAGGTAGACTGAAGTGACTGATGTCTCAGTTGTAATAAGAGAAGCCAGAAACACCAACAAAATATTGACAAGTAGAATTTGTTAGCAGAGGTTTTGCGAGCCTCTTAGGA